>NC_139000.1:112392134-112784871 GCF_964374135.1 Grampus griseus
ATTAACAAACTGAAGAATAAAAACCGTATGATCATCTCAGTAGATGCAGAAAAAGCTTTTGACAAAATTCAACACCCATTTATGAAACAACCCTCCAGAAAGTTGGCCTAGAGGGAACTTATCTCATCATAATAAAGGCCATATATTACAAACCCACAGGCAACATTGTTCTCAATGGTGAAAAACTGAAACCATTTCCACTAAGATCAGGAACAAGACAAGGTTGTCCATTCTCACCACTGTTATTCAACATAGTTTTGTAAGTTTTAGCCATAGCAGTCAAAGAAGAAAAAGAAATAAAAGGAATCCAAATCGGAAAAGAAGTAAAGCTGTCAGTGTTTCAGATCACATAGTACTATATGTAGAGAATCCTAAAGATGCTACCAGAAAACTACTAGAGCCAATCAATGAATTTGGTAGAGTAGCAAGATACAAAATGCACAGATTTCTTGCATTCCTCTACACTAATAATGAAAAATCAGAAAGAGAAATTAAGGAAACACTCCCATTTACCACTGCAACAAAAAGAATAAAATACGTAGGAATAAACCTACCTAACTAAGGAGACAAAAGACCTATATGCAGGAAATTTTCAGGCACTGATGAAAGAAGTTAAAGGTGATACAAACAGATGGTGAGATATACCATGTTCTTGGATTGGAAGAATAAACATTGTGAAAATACCTCTACTACCCAGTGCAGCCTACAGATTCAGTGCAATCCCAATCAAACTACCGGTGGCATTTTTCACAGAACTAGAAGAAAAATATTCACAATTTGTATGGAAACACAAAAGACCCCGAATAGCCAAAGCAATCTTGAGAAAGGAAAACAGAGCTCGAGGAATCAGGCTGCCTGACTTCAGACTCTAGTACAAAGCTACAGTAATCAAGACAGTGCGGTCCTGTCACAAAACCAGAAAGATAGATCAATGGAACAGGATAGAAAGCCCAGAGATGAATCCACACACATAGGGTCACCTTATTTTTGATAAAGTAGGCAAGAATATACAATGGAGAAAAGACAGCCTCTTCAATAAATGGTGCTGGGAAAATTGGACAGCTACATGTAAAAGAATGAAAGTAGAACACTCCCTAACACCATACACAAAAATAAACTCAAAATGGATAAAAACCTAAATGTAAGGCCAGACACTATAAAACTCTTGGAGGAAAACATAGGCAGAACACTCTGTGACATAAATTACAGCAAGATCCTTTTTGACTCATCTCCTTGAGAAATGATAATATAAACAAATGGGACTTAATGAAACTTAAAAGCTTTTGCACACCAAAGGAAACCATAAACAAGACGAAAAGACAACCCTCAGAATGGAGAAAATATTTGCAAATGAAGCAACTGACAAAGGATTAATCTCCAAATTTTACAAGCAGGTCATGCAGCTCAATATCAAAAAAACAACCCAGTCCAAAAATGTGCAGAAGATCTAAATAGACATTTCTCCAAAAAAGATATACAGATTAACAACAAACACATGAAAGGATGCTCAACATCATTAATCGTTAGAGAAATGCAAATCCAAAGTATAATGAGGTATCATCTCACACTGGTCAGAATGGCCATCGTCCAAAAATCTACAAACAAATGCTGGAGAGGGTGTGGAGGAAAGGGAACCCTCTTGCACTGTTGGTGGGAATGTAACTTGGTACAGCCACTATGGAGAACAATATGGAGGTTCCTTAGAAAACGAAAAATAGAAATACCTTATGAGCCAGCAATCCCACTACTGGGCATATACCGTGAGAAAACCATAATTCAAACGGAGTCATGTACCACAATGTTCACTGCAGCGCTATTTATAATAGCCAGAGCATGGAATGAACCTCTATTTACAATAGCCAAAGCATGGAATGAACCTAAGTGTCCATTGTCAGATGAATGGATGAAGAAGATATGGCACATATATATAATGCAATATTACTCAGCCATAAAAAGAAACGAAATTGAGTTATTTGTAGTGAGGTGGATGGACCTAGAGTCTGTCATACAGAGTGAAGTAAGTCAGAAAGAGAAAAATACCATATGCTAACACATATATATGGAATCTAAAAAAAGAAAAAAAGGTTCTGTAGAACCTACGGAAAGGACTGGAATAAAGACGCAGACATAGAGAATGGACTTGAGGACACCATGGGGCGGGGAGGGGAATCTGGGACGAAGTGAGAGAGTGCTTTGGACTTATATATACTACCAAATGTAAAACAGATAGCTAGTTGGAAGCAGCCGCATAGCACAGGGAGATCAGCTCGGTGCTTTGTGGCCACCTAGAGGGGTGAGATAGGGAGGGTGGTCGGAGACACAAGAGGGAGGAGATCTGGAGATGTATGTACATGTGTAGCTGACTGACTTTTTATAAAGCAGAAACTAACCATTGTAAAGGAGTTACTCGCCGATAAAGATGTTTAAAAAAGCCGAACAAACACCTTATGTACACCGTCAGGCAACTGGCCAGGTTTGACCTGAGGATTGTAGTTTGCTGACTCTTGCAGGGTTCTTCAACACTAAGTTGTTCATTTTGAGAAGATTGTTTTTTCACTCCTTTTAAAAAAATGATTCCCTTGTTGTCCTTGTAAAATATAATTTTTGGTACATAAAAAAGCATATATGTAATATATATGTGTAAACTATCAAGCAAAATAACATACCCAGCAGGTAGAACACTGAGTTCTATCTGTGTACTATTCCCTAATCTAGGGATTGGCGGGTGTTTTTCTGTAAAGGGCCAGATTGTAAATATCTTAGTCTTTTCAAACCATAAGATCTCTGTCATAACTACTAACTATGCATTGTAGCAAAGTAGTAACGATAGACACTGTGTAAATGAGTGAGCATGGCTGACTTTCAGTAAAACTTACTTAGGGACTGAAATCTGGATTTCATATAATTTTTATGTGGTCATGAAATACTCGCTTCATTTTTTTGACCATTTAAAAATGTGCAAAACCATTCTTAGCTTATGAAACATAAAAAAACAGGTGGCGGGCTGAATTTGGCCTCTGAACCATAGTTTGTCAACCCCTGTCTTGACTGTGTCTCTGTCTTCTCCCAGAGGTGACCATTATCTTGAATTTTGGATATATCATTCCTATGGATTTGTTTTAAATGCTTTTTCCTCTTACATATATGTGTCTGAATGATGCCTTGTTCTGTTTTGCCTATTTTTGAGCATTATAAAAATTACATCATACTGTATATAGATTAGGACTTGCTTTTTTTCATTTGTCGTTATTTTTCTAAGATTCATTTACATAGTTGGGTTTAGCTGTATAATATTCTGTTGTATGAATATACCACAGTTAATTCACCTGACAGTAGGTATTTAGGTTGAATCTAGTTTCTGCTTTGAACTAGTTTGTTTCTATTTTTCTAAGATTAATTTACATAGTTGGGTTAAGCTGTATAATATTCTGTTGTATGAATATACCGCAGTTAATTCACCAGACAGTAGGTATTTAGGTTGAATCTAGTTTCTGCTTTGAACTAGTTTCTGTTTCTATTTTTCTAAGATTCATTTACATAGTTGGGTTTAGCTGTATAATATTCTGTTGTATGAATATACCGCAGTTAATTCACCTGACAGTAGGTATTTAGGTTGAATCTAGTTTCTGCTTTGAACTAGTTTCTGTTTCCTGGTACACATATACAAGAATTTCCTTGGTTATCTGTTTTCTTCTGTTGAATGATTTAACAGAACACTTATGAATTTTATAAAAAATGATGAAGCAGTATTATTTACCTTGAGAAATGTTATTGTCTTCCTCATCTTAAATCATTCTTTATTTATTTACATTAATGGAAAAATGCCTTTAAAATGTGCAGTGAAGTGTTAAATATTTAATTCATTCTTTCACTCATTTTTTTAGTATTACACAAACATTTATTGACTAATATATTAGGTTCTGTGCCAGCAAGAGAACTTAAACAGTAAAGGAGATAAACAATTAAACCAAAAATTAAGTAATAAATGACAGCTGTTTATTGAAAGCTTACTATGCCAGACATTATGTTAAACAATTGATGTGCATTATCTCTGTACTAGTCTACTAGAGCTGCTGTAACAAAATTCTACAATCTGAATGTCTTACACAACAGAAATTTATTACCTCACAGTCTGGAGGGTAGAAGTCAGAGATCAGCATGTCAGCAGGGTTTGTTCCTTCTGAGGGCTGTGAGAAGAATCCGCTCCCTGTCTTCTGGTGGTTGCCTGGCTATCTTTAGCATTCCTTGACATGTAGAGTCATGACCCCAGCCTCTCCCTTCATTTTACATGGTGCTCTACCTATACAGGCGTGTGTCTCCAAATTTCCCCTTCTTTCTAAGGACACCAGTTATACTGGATTGGAGCCCACCCTCATGATCTCTTTTAACTTGATACAGATCTTGTCTCCAACTAAGGTCACATTCTGAGGTACTAGGGGTTAGAACTTAAGCATATGAATTCTGGGGGAATACAGTTCAACCCAGAAAGCTCTCTATTAGTCTTTACAGCAATCCCAGGTAACTCTGTGGAACCTTAATATACAGTTGAATCTTGAACAGTGCGGGGATGAGGGCATCAACCTGCCTTGCTGCTGAAAATCTGTATATAACTTAAGCCTACCCTCCGCCTACCCTCCATATACATGGTTCCTCCAAGTCATGTCTGCAGCTCTGCATCCATGGATTCAACAGCCGCAGATTGTGTAGGATTGTAGTATGTTTACTATTGAAAAACATCTGAGTATAAGTGGGTCTTACAGTTCAAATCCGTATTATTTAAGGGTCAACTGTACTGGTCTTATCGTAGAGCGTATTGCAGTGCAGAAACCCTAGCTGCTAAAAAATGACTTCTGCATTGTACCAGGACAAGATGGCATAGACTCAGTTTTCCCTGCTCTTCCCGCCTAAATACAGTTAAATACTCTGGAAGTAACATCTCCTGTATATCATGGACTGGGTGTTGGACATGCCTGAAATCCAGATCCACCATTGACATAGACAAAAATACAAAGAAACCAAACAAACAAAAAAAAACCCCAGAAAATCCTCTCAGTTGCCAACGTACTAGGAAAGAACCCCAATATGTGCCACAGGGGGGTCCTGGTGAGTGATTTAAACTGTGGGCAGCAGTGAAGCCCCAGGGTGTCCCTACCCTATCCCACAACTGGAGCATCAGCAGGTGACTTGGAGGACAGTTTGACCCACCAGTGGCAACAAAGCCCTGGACCGTCCTGGTCTACTCAACAACTGGTACATGGGCAGGTGATCCATCTATCCATAGCAGAAGTTGCCAGAAAGCTGTGTCCGCATTCTGTCCACCTAATGACAAGGAGACCAGGCCCAGTGGCATCTGCCCCTCACCCCCACCCTCAGGAGATCTTCAGTAACAGCAGGTGACCCAGGAAAGCAACTTCATCCTCATAGAACAACAGCAGAACGGACTGAGCAGGACCTCCATCAGCACTAGAACAACAAAGCAGACCAGATTAACATTACAAGAGTTCAGAAGGCCAAACTGTCATTGGAGTGAAGCCCCACAACAGTAGGCCAGGACCTAAGTGGCCTGCTCAAACAGAACATGTAAATAGGATCAAGAGTCTTCTAACATAATACCTAAAATATTCAGGATACAATAAAAAAATCACTTGTCATACCAGGAACCAGGAAAACCACAACTTGACATTGAGCTGACCTAGGGCCAGTGGAATACTGGAATTATCTGACAAAGATTTTCAAGCTGCTTTAAACAAATGCTTCAACAAGCAATTAGGAATTCTTTGGAATGAAAAAAGGAGAAAATCTCAGTGGAGGATTAGTAGTTATAAAAAGAACCAATTGGCAGTTATATAATTGGAAAATATAATAACCAAAATTTAAAATTCACTGAGTAGAATCAGTAGTAGAGTGGAGCTGATGGAGATACAATCACTGAACTTGAAGGCAGATCAGTTGAATTTACTCAATCTGATTAACAGAAAAAAGACTGAAAAAAATTATCAGAGTCTTAAGGATTTGTGGGACAATAATAAAAGATTTAACATTTGTATCATTGGAGCCCAAAGGATAATAGAAGGAGCATGGGAGTGTAAAAAGTATTTGAAGAAATAATAGCTGAAAACTTTCCACATTTGGTGAAAGACATAAATTTAAAGCTTCAAGAAGCTGAGCAAACCCTGAAATAGGATACACTTAAAGAAATCTTCACCTAGGAATATTAAACTTCTGAAAGTAAAAGACAAAGAAAACGAATCTTAAAATAGCCAGAGAGAAATGACACATTAGATATAAAGGACTACCAATTGGAACAACACCAAATTTCTCATCTGAAACCGTGGAGTCCAGAAAGAAGTGGCATAAAAATTTTCAAGTGCTGAAAGAAAAGAACTGTCAACCCTGAATCCTATATTTGATGAAACCATCCTTCAGGAATGAAGGGGAAATAAAGACGTTCTCAAACGAAATAAGCTAAAAGAATTTATCATTAACGTAGCAAACAGAATTACTAGGGAGAAAGAGAGACATTACATAATAACAAAAGAATCAGTCCAATAAGAAGTTATCGCAATCCTTAATGGGTGTATACCAAACAACCAAACTTCAAAATATATAAAACTAATAGAGCTGAAAGGAGAAATAAACAAATCCACAAGTATAGTTGGGGACTTGAACACAGTGATTGATAGAACTGCTAGTCAGAAATGAGCAAGGGTATAGAATAGCTAAACACCACCACAGGCCGCCAAGATCTAATTTACATCCTATCCAACAATAGCAGAATACATTATTTTTTCAAGTGCCCACGGACCATTCACCAAGATAGACCATATGCTGGATCATAAAACAAATCCTAACTAATTTAGAAGAATTAAAGTTATATGACATATATTCTTTGAACATAATGGAATCAAACTAGAAATCAATAATAGAAAGATGACAAGAAAATCTCCAAACACTTGAAAGTTAAAAATACTTCTAAATAATACAGAGACAAAGAGGAAATCTAAAAGGAAAGTTAAAAATACAAAGAATGAATGAAAATACACACATCACATATCAAAATAAGTGAGATGCAGCTAAAGCACTGCTGTGAGGGAAATTTATAGCACTAAAGGCTTACATTAGAAAAGAAAAGTCTCAAATCCGTAGTCTAAGTTCCTATCTGAAGATGCTAGAAAAAGAAGAGCAAGATAGACCCAAAGCAAGCAGGATGAGGGAAATCATTAAGAGTAGAAGTCAGCGAAATTGAAAACAGGAACACTTCTGAGAAATGTCATGAAACAAAAAATTGGTTCTTAGAAAAAAAATGAATGAAATTGATAAATCTCTAGCAAGATTGATAAAAAGAAAGAGATGACACAAATCACCAATATCAGGAATGAAACAGGATATCACTACAGATCTTATAGTGAGTAAAAAGATGACAACTTTACACTCATAAGTTAAACAGCCTAGAAGAAATGCACCAACTATTTGAAAACCACGAACTACCAGAACTTAGCCAAATTGAAATAGATATCTTCTATAGTCCTGTAACTATTTTTAAAATTGAACTTTTGATTAAAAACTGAAAAGGAATAAATCTCCAGGCCTTAGTGGTTTCACTGGAGAATTTTACCAAACACAGAAAGCATTAACATCAATTTGATAAAATGATACCGTTTCTTTCAGGCTGTCAGAGCAGAAGGAACACTTCCCAACTCATTTTGAGGCCTGTATTACCGTGATACCAAAACTGTACAAATACAGCACAAAAAAGAAAACCACAGACTAATATCTCATTGACTTAAATGCAAAAATTCTCAACAAATTTTAGCAAATTGAATCCAACCACAACCAAGTGGGATTTAGTCTGGAAACCCAAGTCTGTTTCAGTATTAGAAAATCAATGAGGGGCTTCCCTGGTGGTGCAGTGGTTGAGAGTCCGCCTGCCAATGCAGGGGCCACGGGTTCGTGCCCCGGTTTGGGAAGATCCCACATGCCGCAGAGCGGCTGGGCCCGTGAGCCATGGCCACTGAGCCTGCGCATCCGGAGCCTGTGCTCCACAATGGGAGAGGCCACAACAGTGAGAGGCCCGCGTACCACAAAAAAAAAAAAAAAAATTCAGTGAGATCCACCATATCAACAGGCTAAAGAAGAAAAATCATGTGATCATAACAATGGATGCAGAAAATGTTTTGACAGAATTCAGCATCATAATAAATAAAAACTATCAGTAAGTAGAAAGCAAGGGGAATGTCCTCCACCTCATTATAGTCATCTATAAACAAACTTACACCTAACTTAATACTTACAGGTAGAGGACTGAATGCTCTCCCTCTACAGTCTGGAAAAGGACAAGGAAGTTAGCTCTCACCTCTGTTAATCAACATACTGCTGGCAGTTTTGGTTACTGCAGTAAGGAAAGAAAAAGAAAGAAAAGACATACAAATTTGAAAAGAAGGAATGAAACTATTGCTATTTCCAGTTGACATGATTATCTGCATAGAATATCTGAAGGACTCAACCAAAACACTCCTAGAACTAAAAAATGAATTTATTATTGTTATAAAAGTATAAGGTCACTTCACAAAAATCAACTGATTTCTATACATTGACAATGAACAAGTGGAAACATATTTAAAAAAACGCAATACCATTTACAATTGCTCCAAAAAAAATGAACAAAAGTATAATAAAACATGCAGGATTTGTGCAATTAAAATGACAAAATCTTGATGAAATTTAAGATTTAAATATTTGGAGAATCATACCATGTTCATTAATTGGAAGACTCAAGGTAATGAAAATGGCAAGTATTCTTAAATTGTTTTACTAATAATTGTAATTCTTAGTAAACCCTCAGAAACATTTTTTTATAGACAAGCTTATTTTTAAAATTTATATGGACAGAGAAAGGCCTTAAAATAGCCAAACAATTCTGAAGAAGACTGAAGTGGGAAGAATGACTCTTCCTGATGTCACAGCTTGCTTGTAGCTGCAGTGGTCGAAGCAGTATAGTGCTAGTGGAAGGACAGGCACATAGGTCAGTGGAACAGTGTGAGGAACCCAGAAGTAAATTCACACCAATATGCCCTGCTAATTCTTGACAAAGAAGCAAGAGCAGTTCAGTGGGGGAGGGATTGCCTTTTCAGCATTAGTGCTGGAGAAATTGGACATCCACCTGTAGGCAAAAATATGAACCTTGACCTAAACCTCACACGTAATATAAGTAACTCAATACAGATCATGCACTCTAATGTAAAACATAAAATTGTAAAACTTAGAGAAAAAGAAGAAAATTTCAAGACCTAGGACTAGACGAAGAGTGCTTAGACTTAACACCAAAAGCACAATCCATAAAAGAAAAACTTGATAAATTGGACTTCATGAGAATTTAAAACTTTTGCTCTGCAAAAGACTCTGTTAAGAGGAAGAATATACAAGTTACAGATTGGGGGAAAATATTTGTAAACCCCATGTTTAACAAACGACTTGTATCTAGAACATATAAAAACCCACCAAAACTCAACATTAAAAATATGAAGAGTCCAGTTAGAAAATGGGCAAAAGACAATCTAAACATTTCATTGAAGAGGACAAATGGCAGACACAGATGGCAGATAAACACATGAAAAGATGTTCAACATCATTAGCCATCTGGGGAATGCAAATTAAAACCACAGTAGTATATCACTACCCATCCATCAGAATGGCTCAAATAAAAATTGTGATAAAACCAAATGCTGGCGAGGATGTGGAAAAAGTGGGTGACCGTAACATTGCTAGTAGGGATGTTAAATGATACAGCCACTTTGCAAAACTGTTTGGCAGTCCCTTTTAAAACTACAAATGGATGTGTCACACCAAGAGCAGGTAATGCTGCGCTCTTGGGCATTTGTCCCAGAGAAGACAAAACTTATTTTCACTAAGAAACTTATTACATGCATGTTCTTAGCAACTTTGTTCTTGTGGGTTTTTTTGTTTTGTTTTGTTTTGTGGTACGCGGGCCTCTCACCGCTGTGGCCTCTCCCGTTGCAGAGCACAGGCTCCGGACGTGCAGGCTCAGTGGCCATGGCTTACGGGCCCAGCCGCTCTGCGGCATGTGGGATCCTCCCGGACCGGGGCACGAACCCGCGTTCCCTGCATCGGCAGGCGGACTCTCAACCACTGCGCCACCAGGGAAGCCCAGCAACTTTGTTCTTAATAGCCAAAACTGTGAAACCCCAGTGTCCTTCATAGGGTGAATGAATGAACAAATTATGGTACTTCCATACTATAGTCTGCTGCTCAGCACTGAGATGGAACAGGCCATTCAGTCATGCGTCCAGTGTCTTGGATGGACTCCAGGGAAGTAATACCAAGTGAAAACAGTCAACCTCAGGAGGATGCATACTGCGTGATTCCATACATATATATAGAACTTGTGAAATATAATTGTAGGCGTGGGGAACAGATTGGTAGTTGACGGGCAGAGATGGGAGCAGTGAATGTGGCTATCAAGTGACATAGTAATGGTACAGTTAAGTATCTTGATTTGATGGTGGTCACATAAGGCTATGCGTGTGATAAAATTGTACTGATGGAGATACAGAAACGTGAGCACTTGTAACTGGTGAAATGTCTGGTTCGTGCAATGCCAGCTTCCCAGTGTGTATAGGTAGCACAGTTATGCAGGACGATACAGTTGGGAGAGGGTGGCTGAAGGATACATGGGACCTCCCTGTACATTACTTCTCACCTTTCTGTTGTTATCTATAATATTTCAAACTAAAATGGTTAAATTCCTACATAGGCATAGAAGGAAGTCTGGAGGAGAACAGTGAAACTGTAAGTTTCTCAGATGGTAGAATTACGAATGATTTGTATTTTCTTTGTTTCATACGTTTTCAACAGTGAACATATATGATTTTTATGAGAGAAAAAAATACTGACATAAGCTAAATGGATTCAATGAAAACTAATTTCCAATGGAAATGTTCATTGCAAAATTTGCTCAAAAGGGTCCATTTGAATTACGAACTTGGAGGGCATTGGTAGCCTTGCAAGATTTTCAGAGTCACAGTGGGATCAGAACACAGAGTGTAGAAGATTTAAAAATAAATGGGAAGCAGGTAAAAGCAGGGAAATATAAAAAGTACGCATCGGCAATCCGACAGAAAGACGTGAGAAGGGGAAGTGGGACGAGGATTTTTCAGTTGGGAGGCTCTTGATCCACAGCTGGTGCCGCAGGAAGAGAAAGTGGGTAATTATGAGTAATTTCTAATGAGAAGATCATTCCATGCTTATGATAAACCATGTTAGTTGGCGTGTGGTTGGGCGGGTCATTTGCAGTCCAGGACCAGGGCGTGCCCGGGTGCAGGGAGTTGGCGCTCATGTTATTCCCTGTCGTGTGCGTGTGTGTGTGTGCACGTGTGTGTTTACTGTGTAAGCGAACATGTAGCAATGATGGGCCTTTGTAGAGGAAGATTTTGATTTGGGGTTTAGCTAACCTCCAAAGCAGTTTTAAAAAACATGTTGACTTAAATGGCTAATAAAAAGGTAGCTGGTCTCTATTTGAATAATTACATTTGGGGTTTAATTGCTTCCTTCTGTTCTCACTGAATGGGTTGGTTAAATCGCCAAAGGAGAATGCCAGCGTCTTTAATCAGTTTATCAGCTAATCGTTTAGACTTGATCAGTATTTGCCACCAGAAGTAGTGGCGCCGGGCGGTCCCTAGGTAAGATGCTGCTGTAGCCTTAGTCGTTCTTTAACCTTAGTACATTAAATGATGCACAGGGCACCCTGCACAACCTGGCAGCTCTGTGCGAAGGCAGGCGCAGCTCTTCACGAGGAGGGAAGCCGAGAAGCAAAGAGGAAGAGGTACGCCTCCTGCATGCTCGCTGCCTCACGCCGTCACTTTGAGTTGATTGCCTTCCTTTCCTGCATGGTTTAAATTCCTAACAATGACTGGACGATCTTTAGGTCTGTAGGGACCTGTTAATATATTTTGACTGACATACTGTGTCATAATTTTGCCCCATAACTGTTATTCAGAATTCTGAGTTCAATTTCTTTTCTTTTGATAAAATTAAAAATTTGTTATTGTGTTGTTTTTCTTTTCAGAAACAAATTGATCTAGATTAAACACTTGAAAGCTAATATTACATTGCCATTAACCAGATTTCAAAACTTTTATTTCTTATATTCACATTAACACTTTTCTTTAAATAAAAAACATTTTAGCAATGAAAACGGTAGTGTTTTTTTTTTTTAATTAAAATGTTGCGTTTTTTTTCTCTTCGTAGGTTTATCTGGCAAGGCTGAGACAAATAAGACTGCAGAATTTCAATGAGCGCCAACAGATTAGAGCGAAGCTTCGTGGTGAAAAGGCAGGTTGAAAATCTTTTTCAAAAAGTAATTGAATGACGTTATAATACACTGAGATTATGTGCCACTAACACAAAATAAAGTCTGATGAAGACAGTGAAGGTCAAAGACCAGAAAACTATACATAGTGTTGCAGTATATCTTATTTATATGACTTAAAATTGATAAGACCTTTTGTTCCGGGGGGATTCTGAGAGGAAAGTGTGAGTGGTACCCATGGACATATAAAATGGTACGTTTTATATCTTTCTGTTCTGTCTTTTTTCTCAGTGTCCATAGGAGTTGACGGTTGTGGAGCGTTCAGTTGCAGCCATGAACGACTTGCCATTTTTCATTTTTAGATGTTAGTTTATTCATGTGAAGTCTACAGTGAGTTTGTGGTTCTGTCCTAAGTGGTCTGCTCACTACTTATTTTGTAGAAAGAAGCTGACAGCTCCAAAGGACAGGAAGGAAGTGAGGAGTCTGACGTGAGGCGTAAGAAAGTGGAAGTGCTGAAGGTATGTACTGGAAGTGATACAGGTTTTCCTAGAGGAAATGGAAACCCGAGATAGAAAGTTGTGTTCTTAAGTCTTTCGTAGTAAACCAACTTATTCTCTTGCCTTAACTTTTCTTTCCCTTTTATCCCTCACTTTTCCATTTCTGAAAAATAGCATTTTGCTCTCTTCATGTCATATTTATGGAGAGCAATTTGATGAAGCAGCATAAATACATGAAATTATCACACAAGTAACCTTAAGAAGAGAAAATGGTAACCCTAAAAGTGAAAAACATAATCTCTGTTTCTGTGAAGACAAGTTTGTGCATAATAGTCATAGTTGTAAATTTTTATTTCCATTTGACTGTACCTGCATCTATTTTCATTCCAGAAGTACTTACCGAGCAGCTGCTGTGTGTTGGCAGCCCGTTTAGGTGCTGGGCATGCAGCTTAGGTTTGTGTTCTGGAACCACACACACCCACTTCTTTTTTGGCCAATAAGGAAATATTTTTATAGACCTGGACAAACAAACAGGCAAACCTGCGCCTTTCTTTCTGGCACTAGCTGTGCTGATTGTCTTCATTTCCAGGCCCAGGTGAGCGCCCGCGCGGCTGTGCTGAAGGAGCAGCTAGAACGTAGGAGGAAGGAGGCGTACGAGAGAGAGAAGAAGCTGTGGGAGGAGAATGTGAGCCTTGCCCCTGTCGTCCTGCCGGGCTCCTGCCCGCCCGCTTTCACTGGGTGCTGCGCCAGCCTTATGGTTCTGTGGTCCTATTTTCTCCCTCTCGTTCATTTCCCCTACATCTCTCTGTCTCTGTCATCATTTAAGGACGATCCATATGGAAGTTATTTTGGGGTTTGATTTGAGGTGAGAACCCAATGTGTTTTATTTAGTCTTTTTTATTGCCAAGTAGCTAATCAAAGTCCCAGCATCACTTAGTGCCTGCAACGTTTCTTCTGCCCCTGATCTGCAATGCTGCCTGTGAGAGACTAGACGCCCGTGTGTCCTGGAGGATGATTCCACGTCTGTTCCCCAGGGCCCCGTTGTGCTTGTAATTATGGGTTTAGAATATATTTAATTCTTGGAAAGGTTCTTCCCTCATTTCCCCTTCACTCTTCTTTTTCATTTGTTTTCCTTACTTACTTGCTCTCTTTTTCTCTAAGAGGTACAGTTTAGAGTAATATTTTTTATTTTTTCTTTTCTTAAATCCTGTTGGGATTTTGATCATACTACCTTAAACCTACAAATTAACTTAAGAAGAACTGACGTGTTTATAATAGTCTTTATCCAGAAGCGTGTTAAATATCTACATTTACTTGTATCTTTTATATCTCTTACATAATTTTGATCATTTTTAACTCATACTTGTTATATTTCTTATAAAGCTCATTTCTTGATGGTTTATAATTCCATTTCTGCTTTTAAACGTTTGGTTTTTTCTAACAGAATAGTGCTGATATTTGGAGAAATTGTTGGATTTTGCTTATCTCTTATGCAGTGAGTGTGCCTGTTCTACCAATGTTGAGGGGTTTCAGCATGCAACAATATCACTGACAGGCAGTCATGATATACATCATAACAGTAATTGCTACAGTTCATAATTGTTTATTGTATGCAAGGCAAATTATAACCACTGCCCATGGGTCGCTTTGCTTACTCTTTACGACTTTACAAAGCAGATAAAGAAAGATAAAACAATTAGATGAGGTCACATTTTCAGGAAGTATGGAATTGGGATAGGAACCTGTGCCTGTCAGGTATCAAAGTCTTAGTATTCATAGGCAGTACGCCTAACTCCCCTGCTTTCTTTGAGTTTTGCCTTTTATTACCACTTTATTCTTTCTGCATCGGCCAGAACTTCTAGGACAGAGTTAAATAGTAATAGGGATAATACTTTTGTTCCTGTCTTTAATGGAAATACTTTAGTCATTTCTCTGTTATGTATGGTAAAATAGTAAGGAATATAATTTTACGTCTGGGTTTTACAGTTTTTATCAGACTTGTGTTTTGGCGTTTTATCAGATGTCTTTTGTGTTATCTCTTAACATGATTGTGTTTCTTCTGAATCCACCCGTTGATGTCATATACAGGGAGATTCTCGTACCATATTCCTAAAGAAAAAGAACCATTTAGCTATGAAGCATGAGTGAAAGGGACAGAACTCCAGAAATCAGAATAAGTCTAAGGGTGTTTTGATAGTTCCCTTTCGTTTTCTCCTCCCAGCAATTTTAATTTCTCACCCTCTGCTAGTTACTGTTTTTCTCTGTAGTTTCTGGAGTCCAACAGTGGACAACTCTCGTCTTGTTTGCCACATCATGAACAAGTCTTGACTACGAGACAATAACTGTCACAGGGTATCTCATCTTCCTCCCAGATCATAATTACTATTATCTGGTACTTATCTTCTGGCCTACTGGTCCCAGTCTTCCCTGGCTTCAGATTGTTATGCTGTTTAAATCATGTTTTAATTCTAGTGCTTTTACTTTCCCCCCTTTTTTTTTTTGAATTTCATTTTTTTAACTTTTTTATATAGCAGGTTCTTACTAGTTATCCATTTTATACATATTAGTGTATATATGTCAATCGCAATCTCCCAATTCATCCCAACACCACCCCCGCCACTTTCCCCCCTTAGTGTCCATACATTTGTTCTCCACATCTGTGTCTCTATTTCTGCCCTGCAGACCAGTTCCTCTGTACCATTCTTCTAGGTTCCCCGTATATGCGTTAATATACCATATTTGTTTTTCTCTTTCTGACTTACTTCACTCCATATGACAGTCTCTAGGTGCATCCACGTCTGTACAAATGACCCAGTTTCGTTCCTTTTTTATGGCTGAGGAATGTTCCATTGTATATATGTACCACATCTTCTTTATCCATTTGTCTGTCAATGGGCATTTAGGTTGCTTCCATGACCTGGCCATTGTAAATAGTGCTGCAATGAACATTGGTGTGCATGTGTCTTTTTGAATTATGGTTTTCTCTGGGTATATGCCCAGTAGTGGGATTGCTGGATCATATGGTAATTCTATTTTTAGTTTTTTAAGGAACCTTCATACTGTTCTCCATAGTGGCTGTATCAGTTTACATTCCCACCAACAGTGCAAGAGGGTTTCCTTTTCTCCAACCCTCTCCATCATTTATTGTTTATAGATTTTCTGATGATGCCCGTTCTAACTGGTGTGAGGTGATACCTCATTGTGGTTTTGATTTACATTTCTCTAATAATTAGTGATGATGTGCAGCTTTTCATTTGCTTCTTGGCCATCTGTATGTCTTCCTTGGAGAAATGTCTATTTAGGTCTTCTGCCCATTTGTGGATTGGGTTGTTTGTTTTTTTTTAATATTGAACTTCATGAGCTGTTTGTATATTTTGGAGATAAATCCTTTGTCTGTTGATTGGTTTGCAAATATTTTCTCCCATTCTGAGGGTTGTCTTTTTGTCTTGTTTCTACTTTGCTTTGCAAAAGCTTTTAAGTTTCATTAGGTCCCATTTGTTTATTTTTGTTTTTATTTCCATTACTCTACGAGGTGGATCAAAAAAGATCTTGCTGTGATTTATGTCAAAGCGTGTTCTTCCTATGTTTTCTTCTGAGAGTTTTATACTGTCCGGCCTAACATTTAGATCTCTAATCCATCTTGGTTTTATTTTTATGCATGGTATTAAGGAGTGTTCTAATTTCATTCTTTTACATGTAGCTGTCCAGTTTTCCGAGAATCACTTATTGAGGAGGCTGTCTTTTCTCCTTTGTATATACTTGCCTCCTTTGTCATAGACTAGTTGACCATAGGTGTGTGGGTTTATTTCTGGACTTTCTATCTTCTTCCATTGATCTATGTTTCTGTTTTTGTGCCAGTACCATATTGTCTTGATTACTGTAGCTTTGTAGTATAGTCTGAAGTCAGGGAGTCTGATTCTTCCAGCTCTGTTTATTTCCCCTCAAGACTGCTTTGGCTATTCGGGGCCTTTTGTGTCTCCATACAAATTTTAAGATTTTTTTTGTTGTTGTTCTAGTTCTGTAAAAAATGCCATTGGTAATTTGATAGGGATTACATTGAATCTGTAGATTGCTTTGGGTAGTAGTATAGTCATTTTAACAATATTGATTCTTCCAATCCAAGAAAATGGTATATCTCTCCACCTATTTGTATCATCTTTCATTTCTTTCACCAGTGTCTTATAGTTTTCTGCATACAGGTCTTTTGTCTCCCTAGGTAGGTTTATTCCTAGGTATTTTATTCTTTTTGTTGCAGTGGGAAATGGGAAGGTTTCCTTAATTTCTCTTTCAGATTTTTCATTATTAGTGTATAGGAATGCAAGAGATTTCTGTGCATTAATTTTGTATCCTGAAACTTTACCAAATTCATTGATTAGCTCTAGTAGTTTTCTGGTAGCATCTTTAGGATTCTCTATGTATAGTATCATGTCATCTGCCAACAGTGACAGTTTTACTTCTTCTTTTCCAATTTGTATTTCTTCTATTTTATTTTATTTCTTTTTCTTCTCTGATTGCCATGGCTAGCACTTCCAAAACTATGTTGAATCATAGTGGCGAGAGTGGACATCCTTGTCTTGTTCCTGATCTTAGAGGAAATGCTTTCAGTTTTTCATCACTGAGAATGATGTTGGCTGTGGGTTTGTCATATATGGCCTTCATTATGTTGAGATAGGTTCCCTCTTTGCCCACTTTCTGGAGATTTTTTATCATAAATGGGTGTTGAATTTTGTCAAAAGCTTTTTCTGCATCTATTTAGATGATCATATAGTTTTTATTCTTCAATTTGTTAATATGGTGTATCACATTGATTGATTTGCATATATTGAAGAATCCTTGCATCCCTGGGATTAAATCCCACTTGATCATGGTGTATGATCCTTTTAATATGTTGTTGGAATCTGTTTGCTAGTATTTTGTTGAGCATTTTTGCATCTGTAATCACCAGTGATATTGGTGTGAAATATTCCTTTTTTGTAGTCTTTGTCTGGTTTTTGTATCACGGTGATGGTGGCCTCGTAGAATGAGTTTGGGAGTGTTCCTTCCTCTGCAATTTTCTGGAAGAGTTTGAGAAGGATGGGTGTTAGGTCTTCTCTAAATGTTTGCTAGAATTCACCTGTGAAACCATCTGGTCCTGGACTTTTGTTTGTTGGATTTTTTTTTTTTTTTTTCAGTACATTGGCCTCTCTCTGTTGTGGCCTCTCCCGTTGCGGAGCACAGGCTCCGGACGCACAGGCTCAGCGGCCACGGCTCACAGGCCCAGCCACTCCGCGGCATGTGAGATCCTCCTGGAACAGGGAACGAACCCGTGTGCTCTGCATCGGCAGGCGGAATCCCAACCCCTGTGCCACCAGGGAAGCCCTGTTGGAAGATTTTTAATCACAGTCTCAATTTCAGTGCTTGTGATTGGTCTGTTCATATTTTCTATTTCTCCCTGGTTCAGTCTCCAAAGGTTGTGCTTTTCTAAGAATTTGTCCATTTCTTCCAGGTTGTCCATTTTATTGGCATAGAGTTGCTTGTAGTAATCTCTCATGATCTTTTGTATTTCTGTGGTGTCAGTTGTTACTTCTCCTTTTTCATTTCTAATTCTATTGATTTGAGTCTTCTCCCTTTTTTTCTTGATGAGTCTGGCTAATGGTTTATCAATTTTGTGTATCTTCTCAAAGAACCAGCTTTTAGTTTTATTGATCTTTGCTATTGTTTCCTTCATTTCTTTTTCATTTATTTCTGCTCTGATCTTTATGCTTTCTTTCCTTCTGCTAACTTTGGGTTTTGTTTGTTCTTCTTTCTCTAGTTCCTTTAGGTGTAAGGTTATAGATTGAGATTTTTTTTGTTTCTTGAGGCAGGCTTGTATTGCTACAAACTTCCCTCTTAGAACTGCTTTTGCTGTATCCCATAGGTTTTGAATTGTCGTGTTTTCGTTGTCATTTGTCTCTAGTTATTTTTTGATTTCCTCTTTGATTTCTTCAGTGATCTCTTGGTTATTTAGTAACGTATTGTTTAGCCTCCATGTGTTTGTGTTTTTTACGTTTTTTTCCCTGTAATTGATTTCTAATCTCATAGCGTTGTGTTCAGAAAAGATACTTGATATGATTTCAGTTTTCTTAAATTTACTGAGGCTTGATTTGTGACCAAAGATGTGATCTATCCTGGAGAATGTTCCATGTGCACTTGAGAAGAAAATGTAATCTGCTGTTTTTGGATGGAATGTCCTATAAGTATCAATAAAACCTATCTGGTCTATTGTGTCATTTAAAGCTGTGTTTCCTTATTAATTTTCTGTCTGGATGATCTGTCCATTGGTGTAAGTGAAGTGTTAAAGTCCCCCACTACTATTGTGTTACTGTTGAGTTCCTCTTTTATAGTTGTTAGCAGTTGCCTTATTTATTGAGGTGCTCCTGTGTTGGGTGTGTATATATTTCTAAGTGTTATATCTACTTGGATTGATCCCTTGATCACTATGTAGTGTCCTTCCTTGTCTCTTTTAACATTCTTTATTTTAAAGTCTGTTTTGTCTGATGTGAGAATCGCTACTCCAGCTTTCTTTTGATTTCCATTTGCATGGAATATCTTTTTCCATCCCCTCACTTTCAGTCTGTATGTGTCCCTAGGTCTGAAGTGGGTCTCTTGTTGATGGCATATAGATGGGTCTTATTTTTGTATCCATTCAGCGAGCCTTGTCTTTTGGTTGGAGTATTTAATCCATTTACGTTTAAGGTACTTATTGATATGTATGTTCCTATTACCATTTTCATAATTGTTATGTTTTGGGTTTTTTTTGCGGTACACAGGCCTCTCACTGTGTGGCCTCTCCCATGGCGGAGCACAGGCTCCGGACGCGCAGGCTCAGCGGCCATGGCTCACGGGCCCAGCTGCTCCGTGGCATGTGGGATCTTCCCCGGACCGGGGCACGAACCCGTGTCCCCTGCATTGGCAGGCGGACTCTTAACCAGTGCGCCACCAGGGAAGCCCATGGGTTTGTTTTTGTGGGTTCTTTTCTTCTCTTATGTTTCCCACTTAGAGAAATTCCTTTAGCATTTGTTGTAGGGCTGGTTTGGTGGTGCTGAATTCTCATAGCTTTTGCTTGTCTATAAAGCTTTTGATTTCTCCATCAAATCTGAATGAGATCTTTGCTGGATAGAGTAATCTTGGTTGTAGATTCTTCCCTTTCATCACTTTAAATATATCGTGCCACTCCCTTCTGGTTTGTAGAGTTTCTGCTGAGAAATCAGCTGTTAACCTTATGGAAGTTCCTTGTATGTTATTTGTCATTTTTCCCTTGTTGCTTTCAGTAATTTTTCTTTGTTTTTAATTTTTGTCAGTTTGATCACTGTGTGTCTCAGCGTGTTTCTCCTTAGGTTTATCCTACCTGGCATTCTCCGTTATTTCTGGACTTGGGTGGCTATTTCATTTCCTATGTTATGGTGTGAGTATGAAATAATTGCTGTGCTAACTTATTGCCTCTTCTGCAAGAGAATGTTGTAGCAACCACATTTGTCAGAAGTAGAAATATCTCATCTTCATAGTCAGAGCTAGTAATTTGTCCTCTTAGCCAAATCCTTGCAAACTTAACCTGATGTGGAAAAGAGGGTGAGCTTAGCTTTGGTGGCCTCTGTATAGTGGCATGCAGAACAGTCTACTTTTGTTCTCTTGGGCCCAGGAAACAGAAACATTTCGTCCTTTGCTGATTTGCACAGTGGGGCAGTTTCTATCAGGGTGACTCATTATGAAACTGCCTGTGTATCCTTTTTAATCAGCTTTCCTTGGGTTGAGCCTGCTGCTGTCATCCTTGTGTTCAGCTGCAGGATCGCAGTTGCAAGCTTTAAGGGCCATCGCTCCCTCCTAGTTTATAGTTTAGTCTTTAGTAATCCATTCTGGCCGTCTGCATAGCACATGAAGGTGATTGTGAGAGGAAGGTAGCCATTAAATACAGTGAGGAGCTTATGCTTAGTGCAGATTAGCCTTATTTTAAGAATGTGATCTGTTATGCAGAGCTGCACGGGGCTTCTGAGTATTTGATGACAGCAGCCTGCGTGGTGACACCCTGGAGTCTTAGAGGTGGGTCAGTGCTCCACGTCTGTCCCCTCGGTGTGCCTGCAGAGGCCCTCACTGTGCTGCCTGTATATACACCTTGTATGGTTCCTTACACAAGGCGGAGCAGATGGCTGTGTCATCGTTCATGTTGTGGTTGGCACGTGGGACCCTGGAAGAGCACCTTGATCACTGGGAGATGTTTCCTTTTCTCCCAGTCACATAGGCACCGCTCAGGTTCGTGATTTAGAACGTCACACTTCTAACAGCTCAAGTTAGTATATCTCAGAGAACGCAATCATGAGGTTTGTCATTATATTTCTTTCCCAAAATCTGCCCTTGGTGGGTTGAAACATAGCCCACAAGCATGTTTAAACGTGGTCTTGAGCACATCTTGTAGGATGGTTTTCTAAAGCGCAGTTCCCCAAGCAGGCTTCCTTTCCATCACTTGTTCCTCACTGTGCTGCCCATTGGGTGAGGTCGTGACCCCGTCATCTAAGCTGTCACAGCCTGGTGCCCAGTCTACACACTTCTTCGCATCAATTCAGGCGGCATGTTGGTGAATGTCTGCTCCTTGGTTAGGTCAGAGACTGTGTTTTGAATATGATGACTTCCTCTTTTATTGCATTTCACTCTTCGTTGTGTATTTCATGTCTGTGTTTGTCCCATTCTTCGGACACAGGCCTATAAGCTTCCCCCAGGGTGGACACACTGCCCTCATCTTGGCTACCTCAGAATCTTCTCTCCTTAGTCTTGCCATCTAATCTCATCCATCTAAATAGACACATCCTGAGGTCACTTTGGAATCATGCTCTCTGAGCCAAGTCTCACTGCATATTAACAGAGTTCCAGAGGTCTCTGAAATATATGTTTGACATCAAAGGATTCAAGAACATCAAAGAGAATCAGGATTCCACTTATGCCGAGGAATCCTCTGATGATCTTCCTGACATCAGGCTGGCTTTCCCCAAGCAGCAGGAGCAGAGTGTCCTCAGTTGGTGGAGGAGGGGAAGGGGAGCACCTCTGGAAGCACTGTTAGGTGTTATGTTCCAGCAAGTGTACTTTACAGACTGTGTCCAGTGGTGGCTTGGCTTTGAGCAGGTGCTCTGCATTCTTATCATAAGACCTTTATTGCTGGGCAGCTGCACACGTGCACAGGAGCAATTCTGACTCCTCAGATGGCAGCTGGAGCCCGGCCTCTTCTGCCAGAGGCTGCCCTAGACCTCATACACCCACCAGTACACTTGCACGAGCAACCACATGCTTATAGTACAGTCCAGGAAAAGCTCCCGTAGAAGTCTTGGCTCTCTAAGCCATGTAAAACCAGTGTAAATTTTTTTAAATTTTAATGGTAGATCTGTCTTAGATAGTTCTAAAGCGCACACAAATGACAGATATTATGGCTATATTCCTGATAGATAATACTAGTTCCTAGTGCAGCACAACTTTGTGTTTCCTCATGTTTTTTCACAAAGGGTTTTACGGTGGCGACATTAATTAAACTGTGGCAGTGAGCCTGGCTTTTGAGGTGCAACAGGCAAGCAGCCCCCTTTCGTTTGGGAGAATTATTTCATTGTATGCACTTTTGGAAAGACCATTGAACAAGGTGCCCTGGCTTCTCCCAGCTGCGGCACAGGCCGGTGATTTAAGGTGGACCAGCTGGACCTTCTCCAGGGCGTGAAGTTTGAGCAGGTTGGAAGTTGGAGTTGATTTAATCAAGCGAGAGAACCTGGTGAAGGCAGGAGTGAGCTTCTGCTGCCAGATCCATGCAGCTACCCCGGCTCCTGTTCTCTTCTCGTGGAGGGCTTCCCTTTGCTTTGTGATCCGCCTACAGCTCTCTTCTCTCTTCTCCCCGCTCCCCTCCTCTCTTCCAACTCCATCCCCCGCATCTCCTTCCCCCAGAGTTAGTTTCTGTTGCTTTCAGCCAAAGAACCTTAACAGATTAATTGTGTATCGTGCTCTGCATGGGACCTGGCGAATAGCAGCAGCAGTGAGTTCACCAGGAATTCTGTGGCTCGTGCTGTGCAGAGCTGTGCTGGAGTGGTGAGGACAGCGGCAGGCTGGGAGTCAGGAGACCTGGGTCTAGTCTCAGCTCTGCCAGTTAGTTAGCCTGTTTGGGGGACTGCCTCAATGTTTGGGGGCCTTGATTGCCTCATCCATCTCTAATGTTGTTGTGTCTCAATGTTGCCTTGAAAAATAACCTTCACAGTGTAAGTACTTAGGTCCAGTTTAATCTACAAGAGTGGATAAAAGTTATTTTACCAAGTAATTGTTTGAACAGGAAGTCTAATTTAGCACAAGCTAGATGTATTATAGGTACTTATGTGTCCGTTCCTACTCTAACTCAGGAGTGGCTAACATGGTATTTCAGGTTGGGCTTAGCATTATTTCACTCCCGGAAATGTGCATTAAAGGTTTGATTGTATGTATGTTGATGCATTTTTACCCAGTAAGACCACCTATCTTTAATTGGATTCTTAAGAGTATCCTTGATCTAACAAACGGTAAAAATCACTGCCTTAATTATTCGGATTCTTTGGCATGTATACCCAATTTTATAAATTTTTCTTTTTGGCACACTTAATGGTAAAAATTGTAGTACTAAATAGGACTTTAGAATGGAGAATGATTTTCATGTGTGATGATAGAGGTTTTCCACCCAAATAACAATGTTGCTTTTCCCAGGCAGCGTATATGCTCATATTGTAAGTAAAACATACAAGGAAGATAGGTTCAGTTTTTTAAAACGGTAGCAATGTATTTAGTAATCTAAAATTCAGTGAAAAATAGAATTAGGGAAATTCAGAGACTATATTTTGAGTACGAGTTTCTTTTGAATTGCGTTGAACCCTTTCTTGTGTATTTCATTTGTGTTCTGTCTTTGTCGTGTTCTCTAGAGCTGCCACATAGGCCTACAAAGCCTCCCTAGGGTGGACGCACTTACCCTTCTGGCTACCTGGGCCTGTTCCTATTCTCAGACATGCTTACAAATGCATTATAGTAGTGCTAGTTCAGAAAAAAAATTCAGATACAAACACTTACATGTTTGGTACTTCAGAGACAAGGCTTTGAGAAGTTAAATACGAATTTGCTAACATTTGGCCAAGATGTATCTTTAGGCTACATAAAATTATGTGTGAACTTGCTCTGTACTCAAAATATTAAATCAGGGCATTTAATAAAATTTTTCTAATATACATTAAAATCTTACTAGTCATTCAGCATATAGAGATGAAATAGTATTTATATTTATACTTCAATAGTAGCTAAACTTATAATTCCATGTATTTATAGACCTGGCCTCAGTATTTGGTGAAATTTTTAGTTTTGTCATTAGGTGGCATTGCTGGTTAATTTTTCAGCAAATAGTAAAACTAACAGATAAAATAGAAGGAGTTTTACAGTGATAATTAAAAATCTTGTGGAAATATAAGCAGTATGAAAAAGTCTTGAATTTATTAACCTGATGATAAAATAGCTAGGGGAAAAAAAATCTTCTAAAGCAATTTGTTTCTTAAACCTGACTTATGAAACTTTCAAGTCAGTGTTGACTTGTGCATTAGTGTCCTAATGCAATTTTGTTTTTTAAACTTTGAATTTTGAAGAACTGTTACAATAAAGTAGTATTCTAGACATAACCAGGTGATCAGTTTGTAACAAAATTGGGTTATTTGTTTTTTGTTTTATGGTTTTTTCTTCTATGAAACTTTGTTTTGTTTTCTTAATTAATTTTTGTGTTGTTTTACCATATTCAGTCATCTTTCTGAATTAAGGGCTCAATCTAATGTTTTCTCTTTTGACAAATTTAAAGATACATTATTATCTTCTATCTCAAGGTCTGGTTAATACTGAATAGCATTAACGTTTCTGGCTAAAAATAATATATCCATGATGTTTACACAGAAGGCCCAAGTTCTCCTGCGCTAGTAAGTTACTGATGTGTGTTACCTTGGCTTATAAAGGTGTTACCACGTCTCGGTAGTTACCCTGAATTACCCTTAATTTTTCAATAACTGAATTAGTTTTGTTATAAAGTATTTCTAAGAGTCAGTTGGGTGTTCTGTTTGTTTTTGTTCTTTGCTTTAGATTTCATATATCTTTCTTTGCTTGTTTGTTATCTCAGGTTCTTTTGCTATGTTTAGCTTAGCTGACCCGGGGAGAGACTAGTACATGTTTGATTATAGAACGTAAGCGTTTCCTGAAGGCTGCAGACGATCCTTCTTATAAAGGTGCCAATGACTTTCTTACACAGTGAATCAGATGTCTTAGAGACTCTGTCTGTACCAGTCGTTAGCCATATGTATGGCAGCAAGACAGATTTTAATATACTACAGAGTAGAATTTTAATAGTCATGTGTGAAACTTTTTCTTCATTAAATTGCCTTTTGTTGATTAAAAGAAAAGACTTCCTTTCAAAGATGAGTAGCGTGCAGAGAATTTAACAGAGATAGTCCTGCTGGACTGAATTTGATTGTCATTGGTCTCAGGCCCTGTTTAACTCATAGCACTTTATCAATAAGCAGATTTTTTTTCTGTTACTTGAGGTTTCTCTTAAGGTTGAGACTAATATAGGAATGACTCTAATATATTTTACAACTTAAGACTATAAGGTCAAAATAAAGGGTTTTCAATCCCTTTATATGTGACTTTTGCCATTAACTAAGGACAAATTTGCTAAGTATTCCATAGAGGTTTTTAAATTCTTCTTAGGTCACATATCTCCAGTTTCAGAGAGTTGTGCCAGTGTCTTGTTTAAATTGTATAAGAATTATGTGTGTGTGTGTGGATAAACATTAAAAAGAACTATAGGTAAATGAAGTGCAATTAGCCAGAGCAGGGGTATATGGGTGAATTTTATTTTCTTTTATTAAGAGTTTCCTTAATGTTCTTATTCTAGGCAGCTGACCAGTGATTTTGGGAATGACTTTTGAGATAGTCTCTGTAAGCATCAATGAAAATTGTATCGGAGGCTGAGAAGGGAGGTTGGTGCTATTCTTGCTTCAGTGAAATTGGCTAAATTCATATTATCACTCTTGTTTATTCATACAATTAAATTACTCTTGATCACTTTTTTATCTTAGATTTTTAAAAATTTGTAATGTAAGGTATTTGTGTTTCAGGTTTCTGCTTCATACTGACTTCTATAAAACCTTTGCATACGGTGCTAACACTTTCATTTCTGATTCTGCACTGATAGGAGGGTTTTGTTCTGTGCTGTGCTCTAGAGATCAGAAACTTGCTTTGTGTAAACTTCTTCATCTCGTCAGGGACTGAAACCGGATTCTGAGTGTTTAAGGCAAATAACCCTATTTAATGGAAACTAAATAAGTGTTTGCTGAACTATAATAACTACTACTATTTATTAGGCACACAGCTGTGCACTTTACACATTTAATCCAGTGAGTACCGCATTCCCATCTTAGAGAGGTTTGGGGTCCAGAGAGGCTAAGAAACACTGAGGGCAGGTGGGCCAGAGCTGTGGGCCCCTCCTGCCTGTGTGCACTCGCGGGGCTGTGTGCGGGGCTGCCCGACCTCACACTCTTTCCCTGGGCTGGAGTTCCTTCTTCCCCAGAGCATTGAGCACACATCTGCCCACTTTATTTCACTGCAGCATGCTGATTGATTTATCTGTTCCCTGTTCTCTTCTAGTTTATAATCCTTTCAGAGAAAGCACTTTGTCATCATTTTGGTTTTTCCTCCTTTTTTGAAAATTGCTTACTGCAATTAGTTCTGGTCTATTATATACTGGGTTTTTTCCTAACTTGATTGAGCTGTAACCCTCAAATAATTCTCAGATTCTCCAATCAGTAATTACTGATTTAAATAAAATGGCAGATTAATTTGTTTCCTTCAAAGTAATCATCTAGGGAAGTAACATACTTTCTTAAAAGTGCTGCTATTTGATCAGAGCCAATTGACGTATGCTTATATTTCCTCAGAATCTATGGTAATAAGACAATCAAAGTTTTAACACATTTCTATATAATTTTTCAGGTAGATAATACTCAGTTTTGTGAGCTCTAGATTTTTTTTAAGTTATTTATAATAACATTAAATATCAGTATACTTCAACAGTGCTGAACTGTGGGATTAAAGCAATGTTTCCATCTTCTTCTTCTTGTTTTAATAAGGACTTTATTTTCTTTGGAGCATTTTTAGGTTCACCGCAGAATTGAAAGGACAGTGCAGAGATTTCCCATGTACCCCCTTGTCCCCCACATGCATACAGCCTCCCCCATTATCAACATCCCCCACTAGATGGTACATTTGTTACAGTGGATGGACCTGCATGGACACGTCCTCACCGAAAGTTCATAGTTTACAATATGGTTCATTGTTAGTGTTGTGCCTTCTGTGGTTTGGAGAAATGTATAATGACATGTATCCATCATTATAGCATCATATATGGTGTCTTCAGGCCCTGCAAGCCCTCTGTGCTCTGCCTGCTCATCCCTCCCACCCACCCCCACTCCCTCACCAGCCCCTGCGACCACTGATCTCTTTACTGTCTCTGTAGTTTTGCCTTTTTCAGAATGTCATATGGCTAGAAACTTAAAGGATGTAGCCTTTCAGACTGACTTCTCTCACTCAGGAACATGCATTTAGGGTTCCTCCTTGTGTTTGCATGGCTAGATACCTCATTTCTTTTTAGCACTGAATACTCTTCCATGTATGTACTGGTTTTTTAATCCATTCATCTTGGTTGCTTCCAAGTTTTGGCAATTACAAATAAAACTTCTGTAAACATCTGTGTGCAAGTTTCTGTGTAGACATAAGATTCCAACTCATCCTGAGTATATGCCAGGGAGCCCAATTGTGATTGTATGGAGTAAGAGTATACTTAGTTGTGTAAGAAACCACCAAACTGTCTTCCAAAGTGGCTGTGCCATTTTGCGTTCCCACCCATGTGGACTGAGAGTTCCTGTTGCTCCACATCGTTCAGCAGCATTTGTTGTTGTCACTGCTGTGGGTTTTAGCCACCATAGTAGGTGTGCAGTGGTGTTACCTTGTTTTAATTTGCAGTTCCCTAATGGCATATGATGTGGAGCATCTTTTCATAGGCTTCATTGCCTTCTGTATCTTCTTTGGTGAGGTGTCTGTTCAGATCTTTTGCCCCCCTTTTTTTTTTAATTTATTTAATTTATTTATGTTCGGCTGTGTTGGGTCTTCGTTGCTGCGCGGGGGCTTTCTCTAGTTGTGGCGAGCGGGGGCTACTCTTCGTTGTGGTGCGCAGGCTTCTCATTGCGGTGGCTTCTCTTGTTGTGGAGCATGGGCTCTAGGTGCTTGGGCTTCAGTAGTTGTGGCATGTGGGCTCAGTAGTTGTTTGCTCAGTTTTTGATTGGGTTTTCATATTTTTGAGTTTTAAGAGTTTTTTGTGTATTTTGATTAACAGTCCTTTGTTTTTATTTCGTTTGTAAATATGTTCTCCCAGTCTGTGGCTTGTCTTCTCATTCTTTTGACAATGTCTTTCACAGAGCAGAAGTTTTTAATATTGATGAAACCAGCTTATTAATTCTCTTTCATGGTTGTGCCTTTGGTGTTATATCTAAAAAGTCATTGCCAAACCCAGGGTCACCTGGATTTTCTCCTATGTTATCTTTTAGGAGTTTTATAGTTTTGAGTTTTACATGTAGGTCTGTAATCAATTGTGAGTTAAGATCTGTGAAGGGTGTAAGGTTGTTTGTTTGCCTGTGGGGGTCCAGTTATTCCAGCACCACTTGTTGCTAAGAAGACTGTCGTTTCTCCACTGAATTGCCTTTGCTCCTTTGTTAAATGTTAGTTGACTCTATTTCTGGGCTCTGTTCTGTTCAGTTGATTTGTTTGCTCTACTTTCATTAGTATCACACTATCTTGATTAGTGTAGTTTCTAGTAAGTCTTGAAGTCAGGTAGTATCATTCCTCCAACTTAGTTCTTCTCCTTCAATACTGTGTTAGCTATTTCCATCTCCTTTTGAGCAAAACAGATATTGGTGTAAAATGAAAGTACAGAAAAGTAAATATTAGAATTGGATTACTGTCTTATGCTTAGAAGATGCTCAATAAATATTGTGTTTGAAATATTGGTATTTACTCAACAGAAATTCTTGTTTACTGGTTTGAAGAAGAGATAGAAGTTGGGAGTGACTTGCTGCCATGTTCCTGTGAGCATACTGCGAAATGCCATTTCCTTATATTTACTGAAAGTTCAGAACATCATTTCACATTGTTTACAGAGTCTAAATGTCAAGATAAAAGCAAAAACATATATGAATATAACAAATGGTATTTTTAGTGAAGTAAATCTTATTACCTGTAATTTTCAATTCTTCCTTTCTTATTTATGTTGACATTTTTATAATCAGGGCTCTCATGTTGGGTAATTGATATTCAGACTTTAAGACTGTGCCAAACTTGTAGAATTTGCAGAAGCATTTCTTTTTGAAGTATAAGATTAGTAAATAATCTCTTTTTTTCACCAAATTTTATAATGGATTAAAATTAGAGTAAGAGGACTAATGTTTAATCTTTTAGAAGGCTGTTTGTGAAACATTGTTAATGCAATGGAAAGGAGTTATTTAGTACCACATGGTGCATGATTAGGTTTACATGTGAGGCCAGAGATGTTTCTCTGTGTCCGCTGATCTTTCCCCAGCACCTAGTACATTGCCTTTTGCACAAAAAAACTTGAGGAATGAAGAAAACTCCTTGTGGTTAGAGTATGTAGACAGTGACCTTATATACACCATTTACCTCTTCATGCAAATATGAATTCCCCAATGTACTTACATTCTTTGTTACAGTTGGTGGCCAAAGGAATAAAGAACTCTGATGTGTCTCCACCTTCAGGACAGCAGGAAACAAGTGGCTCTCCATCAAAGCAACAGATGAGACCTGTTATTTCTGTGACTTCTGCTTTGAAAGAAGTGGGTATGGTAAGTTTCATAAAATCTAGAACTCCTCAAAGTCAAAAGATTATTAAAAGGATTAAATTTAATGAAATTACATTAATTCCTAATATCCCATTAAGTTTTTCTAGGGAAAAAATTACTTCTTAAGATTTTCATGTGTGGTTTACTCTGAATATTGGAGGCTCACTGGTCTTAGGTTTTATATCTAAGACCACCTGGTAGGTAAGAATATATTGAAATGATTCTCTTTTTTACTTTAAAAGACTGTTGGACAAAAAAACATATAGAAATGTATGAAAAACAATGCAGAAAATGTTTTTATACCCTAGCACTCACAATTAGCCAAGGTTCACTTTTTAAACAAATAATGTCTCTCTGGTACTTAATTAACTCTTGGAATAGTGTCCAGGACGTGTACATGTATTTAAAACTTTTTGGCATAGCAAATGTTAGAGGACTCAGCATAATTGCACTTAATTCATCAATTATTTCTTTAACCTTCTACTTTTGAATCTCTGTCATGTCATATGGATAGTAAAACAGAGAACTGTGGGCAAGTAACAAGTTTAAACTTGGAAGTATGTTTTGGGCATCTCTCTGAAATGTGAAAAACTCTGTTCTGAGGTTCAGGGAAAGGGGCTCATGGTGTGGAATTTCAGCCTAGAGCTCCGTAGGCAGAGGGAAGAGTCCGAGTCATATTACACATTACCCTGATTCTGTCCTTTCCTGGTCATTGAAGTCTGCGCCTTTTATTTGTTGAATTTCGTGAAATTTTTGCAGACAGCACTGACGTTATTGGCACACCAGTCTTTTACAGCCTTTGTGTTTATCTTGAAAATAAGATTGAGTGGGAAATACCAGCCTTGGTCACCCTCAAGGACTTGATATAGGAAGCCACTGTTGCTCAAGCAGGTGTAGTCTCTCTTCTCTCTGGTAACGAGCGTGTGCTGCGTTGTTCACTCCAACTTCAGATGCCCCTGTGCGGGCCCTTCCTGGTCCTCAATCTCACATCCCACGTAGCTGCTCACCTCTCTGGTCGTAGCGACTGCTAATGCCTGCCACTTTACTGGGTAAAATGCTCTTTGTCTGTTTTACATATATTACTTTAAAACTGACCACTATTTAATAATATTTGAGGTAATCCATGTAACTAAATGGTTTTTCTTTATGTGTCTTCTTGCTAAATATCGCTTCCTTAAAACTATGAGAACCGCTTTTCCTTGCCCTGAGTCTTCCAGATACCTTTGCTTTCGCAGTTTTCATAACTACTAATTTCTTCTTTTCATATATTTACAAATTCTAGATCGTCTAGATTACTCTGATTATACTAATCATAAAACAAAATTTATTTTATCCTTATTACCAAGGACTCAGAACTCTTTATTTTTACTCTTTGCTTTGGGAGAAAAACCAGTTCTCAATTATGTTTAGTAAGTAGTATGGCTTAATAAGAATGTATGTACCTGAAACATAAAGACAGCTTCAAAATAACACAGCCTGTCTTGAATTATTCATCCATCAAAACTTCCCTAGCTCTGAGTATGTGAATTAATTTTTAAAATTTCTACAGTAAATGTAAAATTACCAAGAATCAGGTGCCAAAGAGGAAGAGAATATAGTTAAATATGTGATCAAGCAATCCAAAAATATGACAAATAATTGAGAATTGGCTCTTCTAGTATATATTACATCTATTAAATGATAATATGTAACTATTTCTCATTGCTGATAATGAAGAAAGCTGTGTTAACATTTTACAGGAATAAAAAGATTGACAAGGAGCATGAAATGTTAATGAAAACAAAAAGTAAAAATATCAAAAATTTTAAGGTGGACTTTTAAAATAACATTATTTCTTACTCTGTCACTGTCTATGTTTAAAGGACAGAAGTTTGACTGATGCCCAAGAAACCTCAGAAGAAATGCAAAAGACTAACAGTGCTATTTCGGTAGGTACAATTTTCAAATTTTCTCTCTCAATCATTTTACTTAATCGTATACCTATTAAAATACAACATTTTAACTGTTTCAGAGTAAGCGCGAAATACTACGTAGATTAAATCAAAATCTTAAAGCTCAAGAAGATGAAAACGGAAAGCAGAGTCACTCTGAAATCGGTGCAATAATTGTTCACGAAGACGCCAAAGAGCAGGAAAAAGAAAAATCGGTTTCATCGGATCGCAAGAAATGGGAGGCTGGAGGCCACCTGGTGATTCCTGTGGATGAATTGGCACTGGACACGTCCTTCTCTGTGACTGAAAGTGCGTATGAGTGTGCTCGTGTCCTGCCTGGTGCGGCCCGGCATGCTTAGAGGGGCTGAGAGAGGCTGGGAGGGTTTCTGTAATAGGTGAAACGTGGAGAAGACGATTCAGCTTTCACATGGCAAGGGTTTTCCACAACAGTCTGTAGTGTGAGAGCGGGAACTAGCGGCGCACGTTTAAATTGTGTTACTGTACTTTAGGCCTTTCTCCCACGTTAGAGTCACCTGTTAGCAGGGGTAGTTCTTGGTGAGAATCAGAGTAGTGAACTTCAGCAAAGACCCAGAAGGTCCTGTCGGCATTGAGCAGGGGTGTCGAGAGGGTCTCACGCAGTGATCCCTTTGCGCAGTGATGATTCCTGAGCCGCTGCCCTTTTCTCACGTTGTTCCTGGCGCTGGAGGTACAGCAGGGAACCAACAGACACACGTGCTCGCAGGGGATTCACTTTCTAAAGGGCCGGTCTGTCCAAGCTAAGTAAGTACAGTTCTACGTGAGTTTTCTGATGGACCACTTCGGTAGAATTCTTTCTTGTGTTGGAGAACAGTCCACAGGCTCCACAGCAAGCAGTTCTGTGTTGAGTCCCACTACCCGCCACACACACTCCTGAGCAGTGAGGACACCACAGTGGTTGAGACGGAGCTCCTCCCTGAGAGCAGAGCGCGTGTCAGGGCATTGGTCAGTCGCCAGGAGGTGGTTTCTGGATGGCGTGGCATGCTGAGGGCTGAGACGCATGAGCTGCCCTGAGCCCAGGACACTGGGGAGAGCCTGGTACCCTGGGGAGCCGATGCAGCTAGCGCGGATGTGAAGGTGAGAATCCCCGAAGCCTCCGGTGAGCGGGCCCAGAGCACGGAGAAGCCGCAGCTGGAGCGGACCGTGCCTGCAGAGGGCTGTGTCCACGGCCAGGTAGGAAATAGCTTAGGTTTCGCAGGCCGCGGAGACTGTGCTGCCGCTTCTCCACTCCGACACCGCTGCGCAGGAGCAGCAGCAGGCACTGTGCAGAGGCACTCGTCGGGCTGTGTTTCCAGGATGGTTTTTTTTTTTAGGGACACTGTGATTTCATAAAATTGTCTTTATATCTTCTTTCTTCTCTCCAACTTCCTCTTCTCCTTTGCTGTCTAGAGTGTTCATGATTGCTTCCTGGGGCGTTTTTATAACAACTATCGTAGAATCCTTGTCAGATCACTCTCGCATCTGTGTTACATTGCTGTCGGCTGCTAGCAGCCACCTCCCAAGAGAGTTAGGATTTTCCTGGTTCTTCTTACGCTGAGTAATTTTGACTTGTACCCTAGACACTCTGAATATTCTCTCACAAGGCTCTGGGTCTTGTTTACATCTGATGGAGAACATTGAGAGTTTTACAGTCGGCCCAGTTAGAGTCAGGTCCTGAGTTCCCATCTGCCTTTTGTGGCCTGTGCTTTCAGTATCGGCTCCTTTTTCAGAGTCTGGCAGTGCTGCTTTGACTTGTCCGGCTGTGTACCACGTGGTGACTGGTCTGGGACCTGGGTGTTCCTCGGTCTGCTGGCTCAGTTTTCAGTCTTTGATACACAACACAGGATCAGATCCACGTGTGCACAGGAGGTGAGCTCAGGTAATAGCAGTCAACTTCAGGAGGTTGCCTTCTGGAGTTCCTTTGTCTGTACTGTCTCCCCGGTGTTTTCTGTCTCTGGCCCTCTGGTCAGAAAGCTGAGGCTCTGGTTATCTCACTCTGCCCTGTGCTTGGAGCAGGGTGGCCAAGAGCCGGAGGAAACAGCCCTGCTGTCTGGGTACCACGTCTCCACCAAACAGGACGGAAACGTCCTCTCCCCAGCTTTACGGGCTCTGGGTTCTGATTACCCGTGGCAGCGCGTGGGGGCTGGAAAGGAGGCAGCGGAGGGAAGAGCGAGAGATCTCACCCTCTCTCTCTCTCCAGGCGTCAGGGTTCCCCGGCGCGGCCCTTGAGACAGAGTGGAAGGCCCCTCCTAGAGCTTCCTCTGTCCGCAGCCCAGTGCCCTCCCTTGGGTTCCTGACTGGGGAAAACGGGAGGGGGGTGGAGTGTACCACGTGCTGGGGGCGCTTTGAGGTTCTGTCTTCTTCGCCCCTCCAGCTGCTGGCTGCTGCTCAGCGTCCCGTGCAGCTGCTCCTGTGCGGGTCCTGGTCCTGAGAACTGTGTCAGTGGGGGCACGGCTGACGCGTGCTTAGTACTCCCGTCTTCCCAGGAGTCAGAACTCCTGTTATCCTTTAGACGTGTGAATACTAGGAAAAAAAGCGTTTATTGTACTTATCCATGTAGTTACCGTTTCTGCTGTTCTTAATTTCTTTGTTTAGATTTATGTATCCATGGTATCACCTTCCTTCTTTTAACATTGCTTGCAATGCAGGTGATAGATTCTTTCAACTTTTGTATATTGAAGAGTATTTTTACTTAATTTTATACCTTATTTTTAAATTAATATAGATTTAATTATATTATTTTATAAGGTTTAAATTTTTTCAAATTTAAAAATTGTGTACCTTAACTTTTAAAAGATGTCTTCTCTGGGTATAGAGTTCTAGGTTGGCAGTGTCATTTTTGAGTGCTTTAACGATGTTGCTCTGTCGTCCTTTTAATCGCGTTGTTCCCGACAAGAAATCAGATTTACCTTTGTTCCTCTCTCCATAACATGCTGTTGTTCTCTGACTGCTTTTAAGACTTGTGTCTATCACTGGTTTTGAGCAGTTGGACTGTGAAGTGCCTTACCACAGTTTTCTTCATGTTTCTTTTCCTTGGGGTTCACTGAGCATCTTGGGTCTGTGGTTTATCATTTTCATCAGATTGGAAACATCTTTTCCAATATTTCTTCAGGTATTTTCCTGTGCTGCCTCCCGGTCCTCTGGGGGCTGCAGCCTCACGTGTATCAAGTCGTCCCATAGTTCACTGATGTGCTTTTCATTGTTTAAGATTCTGTTGTTTCCTGTGCCTTTCGTTCTGGATAGTTTCAAATTCACTTACTTTTTTCTGCATTGCCTAATCTAGTATTAATCCCATCCAATGTATTTTTCATCTCAGATATTGTGGGTTTCATCTCTAGAAGTTCGATTTGGGCTTAAGTGTCTGCCATGTCTGTACTAAACATTTGATCATATGGAATACAGTTATAAAAACTTTATTAGTGTGCTTGTGTGAGAATACTAATGTCTGTCTCCATTCTGAGTCCATTTTCATTGGTTAATTTTTCTCCTTATTGTGGGTCACATTCTTCTGCTTCTTTGCATGATTGGCAATTTTTGATTGGATGCCAGACATTGTGAATTTTACCTTGATGGGTGCCAGGATTTTTGGGTTTCTGTAATTATTCTGGAGCTTTGTTCTGGAATGCAGTTAAATTAGTTGGGCTCAGTTTGATTCGTTTATGTCTGTTTTTAAGATTTGTTAGGTGAGATCAGGGCCACATTTAACTCGAGTGCAAATTCTTCCTAGCACAGAGGGAAAGCCCTCTGAGTGTCCAGTCACCACGAATTATGATATTTTCCAGTCTGGCTGCTGGGAACAAGCAGTGTTTCACGTCCTGTATTCCCTGTAGTCTCTCGGGTGGTTCTTTTCCTACCTGAGGTCGTTTCTTCACACATTACTCCCTTCAGTGCTCTGCTGAATACTCAAGGCTACCTTCTGGAAGTCTCTGGACTTCTTTTTCTTCTGCCTTAGTCTCCCAAGGGTCAGTCCCAGCTCTGTCGCCAGAACTCAGGGAGTCTGCTGGGCTCTGCCTCGGTCCCCCCCCGAGCTGCAGCTGGAAACTCCCAAGGCAGCAGGAGGGGCCGTCATAGGAGTTGTCTTGTTTGTTTCTCTTCTCCCAGGATCCATGTTCTTACCTCTTCTTATCTTACTTCTTGTCCAGTGTCTTGAGACTGATGTTTTATATATTTTGTCCAGTTGTTTCGGTTATCCAGGCAATAGCATAACTCTGGTCACCCTGTTCTATCTTACTGGGAGTGGACGTACTTGAGACCAGTTTTTAGAGGCTGTTGCACTCATCTAGACAAAAACTGAAGACCTTAACTGAGAGATAATAAAAGCGGACATATGTAAGAGACTCTCGAGGACAGACTTGTAAGGGCTTCAAGGGAAACTCTTCTACAGGTTTGTCAGGGCAAGAACTTTGATAAGCAGATGAGGAAGCATCAGAGTTAGGAAAACTGAGAGTGTGGTATAGATTTACAAGAAAAATAGACAGCAGCAAGACAAGGGCTAGAATATCTGCACTGAGTTTGTCGGTAGAGGCATGGTGACCTTGATGAAAGCAGCGTTGCTACAGGGCTAGGGGCAGAAACAGAATCCAGGGATTAAGGAGCGCATGGCAACTGAGGAAGGAGCCTCTTCCAGAAGCTAAGCTGTGAGGAGAAGAGAGATGAGGGTGGTGCCGGGTGGTGGAACCTTAAGGAAAAGAGCCTTGAGGATAAAAGTGCATCCCCGCACCCATTTTAGTACCTGCCTGACCTTGGTCACAGTGCACGTTGGAACCCAGCGTCCCTTCCGGTGCCTGCGCCGGTGCCCCGTGGCCCCCCTGCCTCTCACTCTGTCCCTTCTGCCTTTGTGAGGCTCCCTTCCCGCCGCTGGCACCCAGCTGCTCTTTGTACTTCACAGCCCTCCTCCCCTCTCCTCTTTCCCAAGCCCTTTGCACGGCGGCCTCCGTTACTTCATTCGGACCCATTTCTGAAGCCCTCCTTGTAGCAGAGCTCTTCACAGTATTGTCTGTGTACAGCTGGTGCTGGCTCCACACTTTTCCCCCACCCCCTTCACCCCTTTTCCCACTCACCTCCTTTAGATTGCTTTAGCACCTTTATCCAACACCGCGTGGCTGTAAGTTATGGGTTGGTTCCGGGTTCTTTACCCTTCTTAACTATCCTTTTAAAAATTGTTCCTTTTTGGTAATCATTTTCCCTGAACAAAACTGAAATCACCTGCTAATCTGCAGATATTTACTTTCATGGACTAGTACACAAAAATTTGTATCAACATGTATTTGGTCACCTTTGAAAGTTTATATGACTTACACTCTATAATAATATCCTGTCTGTTACTGCTAGGTGCCTATATGCTTCATGTATTATCATCAAATGTTCTAAAGACTCAAACTTCAGTAGGTCCTTTTCTGGCTTTTGCTTTGCTAAATTTTAGTAAAAAGGTTTACCCCAAACAATTATTGTCAAAAAGAAAGTGTCAGTGGCCTACATACGCTAAATAAGGTAAAACAAATTTTCTTAGAAATACTTTTCTCTACTTTTAATCCATATGCACGTTTATTTTAGGATTTTTTTTTCTATTCTCTTCAGTGAAATTTATAGAAGCAAAATATTAATTCATATTTTATCTATTTATGTACTACCCCAAGTTATTCTTAATTATCTTAGGTTTAAAAAATTTTTTTTTCTCAAATAAAAACTTTACATAAACATTTACGTTTTTTTCCATTTTTATATTCCCTAAAACTAGAGTTTAATTCATAAGTGTTTTAAAAGGCAACTTTAGATATATTTATTAGTAGTAGTATTAGTTGCTTTTGTTTTTTTTTTCTATCATTTATTATTCATTCCCTGAAAGTCCTTTTTTTGGGTTTTGTTTTGTTTTTTTATGTTGATGACTATTTATTATTTTTTTAATTTAATTTTTATTTTATATTGGAATATAGTTGATTTACAGTGTTCTATTAGTTTCAGGTTTACAGCAAAGTGAATCAGTTGTACATATGCTTATATCCACTTTTTTTAAGATTCTTTTCCTATACGGGTCTTTACAGAGTATTGAGTAGAGTTCCCTGTGCTGTACAGTAGGCCCTTGTTGTTTACCTATTTTATGTATAGTAGTGTGTTTATGTTACTCCCAAACTACTAATGTATCCCTCCCCCCCACCTTTCCCTTTTGGTAACCATAAGTTTGTTTTTGAAGTCTGTAAGTCTGTTTCTGTTTTGTAAATAAGTTCATTTGTACCATTGTTTTAGGTTCCACATGTAAGTGATATCATGTGATATTTGTCTTTCTCTGTCTGACTTCACTTAGTTCGATAATCTCTAGGTCCATTTTTAAGCACCATCGTTATATTCTCTATGTGATGTAACCTTTTTTTCCTGTGAAGCACTCAGTTGGATAGAAGATCTTAAATCTGCCTTAAGATTTTTTTTTTTATCTTTTTCTTCTAGAACGTACAGTGGGAGAGGTTATTAAATTAGATCCTGGCGGATCTCCAAGAAAAGTCTGGGGGAAAAGTCCTATAGATTCTGTTCTAAAGGTACTTGGAGAAGCTGAACTACAACTTCAGACAGAACTATTGGAAAATACAACTATTAGAAGTGGTAAGCAGAGAAACTAGTTGTTTTTCTATACTAGAAAGAATATTAAAAATGGAATTGTATTTTTAAAGATGTGTCTATTTTAAATGAATTGTTTGTAATAGACTACCTTTTGTTATAATAATTTTCTAGTTAGCTGGAGAATGGTTGCATTTTCTGGGGAGTTGTCTCAAATGGTAGTCTTGAGTTTTGATCTGAAGTAACCTGGGTGGGATCTAAAAATAAAGGAAGAGGAAATGTATATGGGAGAGGGGGAGCCGGAAAAATAGAGCAGTCAGAATGCTGTTTGACATGAAGAAAGATGGAGTAGCAGTGCGTCGAGATGAGTGGTGTATGTTTAATGGGGATTCAGGAGTCGAGTGGACTGAAGGACTAAAAGATATTGTCGTAGGTACGGCAGGCGTTATGCTAGGCCTGGGGAGATGAGTTGCTGTGAGGCAAGAGGAACACGCTTGTGGTCCATGAGTGTGGTGGGTCTCAGTGTTACAGCTACGCAGAGGAGAGTGCTCCTGTTATCAAACAAGTGTTTTAGGAGTTAACAGCTTATTCAAACCAAGAGGGAGTCGAAGGTGGAAGTTGTGTCAAGGCTTGAATGTGTGTGTATTTCACTTCTCTGTGGGTTTATGCTCACTCCCACCCTCACTTTCTTTTTATCTGCCTCTCCTTAAAGCTTGGAGTGAAACTTATATCCAAAACTGACAGAAGAATAACCTGGGAGGTGAAGCTACTCACATTGTGTAAAGAGGAATTAGCCAGATGCTGACAATTAGCTATGGAAATGAACCTACATACTTATTACAGAAGTAGCAGAAGTAGGTTGTTCTTTCCTTATTAAGAGTGAGCCTTCCAGCCACTAATCATTATAGCATTTCTTTAATATTAAAGGGAAAAAAACCAATTTGAACAAAGTATATAAAATCATTTGTTTGAAAAAAGGGCAAGTACATGAGTGTGTATATTTGTAATCAGTTTGTTCACACTCTTGGGTCTGGAAGTTGTGCTGTTGATGCCAAATAACAATCACAACCAAAAATACAATAGTAGTAACAAATTCCTACACCTCAGTCTGAGCCTGTTCTCAAATGCTCCAGGCGTTATTTAGAAAGAAGTACCTCCAGGCTAAAACATTTCAAAAATAATAAAAATTTCAGATTATTTGGTAGTCTAAAAGTCCTAAATATGTTCAGTCCCATTAGAACTATTACATTTAAATTCAGATTCCTCTTATGTAAAATTTTTATTGCTTAAATAAATGTAATAATGGTCTATGGTAAGAGTTAGGCAGTGTGAAAGCAAGACTTTCCTTCTCCATATAAATAGTCCATCTACATAGAATTGGAACTGAGTTTTTTTTTATGATTTGTCTTTTTAAAAAATCATATTTACCAACTATTGAATACTTATTACCTGTGCATACTATTATGTGTTTGGTGGTAAAGCTACAAAGCGTAAAAGATGGTCGTTGCTCTCAGAAGGCAGACACAAATCATAACAAATAAAGGGTAATGTTTCATGAAAAGGGCAAGAATAGAAGTACCCACAAAATTAAGAGGTAGTGCAGAGATGTTTATGTAATTGACTTTATCTGTGAGAGTGGAAGGCTTCCAGGCGCTGTCATCTGCCGTCTTTAAAATTTTTCTTCTAACTACATTTACCTACAAGAACATGCTCTGTGCTGAAATTTTAAGACAGAGAAGTTGCACTTGTTAGCATCACGGAGATCACATGTGGCAGAGTGTGTGTCAGAGGTGTCGCCTATGAGACGGTGTGGGCCCACAGCTGAGGAGGCTCTGGGTTATCAGTACTGTCCTGTGTCATTGATGGTGCTGGGCTTTTTGGGTCAGGGGAAGCCACAGAGAGAACAGGTGCTTTTGAGCTGGGCCAAAGATAGAAAAGAGCCCACTGGGTAGTTAGGGGAGAGGACGAAATTCTAGGCAATTTGCAAAGATGCAAAGGTTTTAACGTGTGTGAGAGCCATCTTCATGTCGTGGAAAGAAAGTTCTGGTTTCATCACTTGCCAGCAACCATGGGGCAAATTCCTCTGACTTTGACTTCCAGGTGCTCGGTGTGTAGAGTGGAAACACTGCCATTCAGGACTGTTTTGTGGATTAAATGACAAACAGGATGGACTTGTGTTGTCTTTAGTCTTCCAATCCTTATGTCAATGTCTCTTTCATCATTTTGATTGTTGAAGCTCTTTTGTGATAGATTCCTTGGGAGGAGCTCATGTGAACAATGCAGCCAAAGATTTTGCATGTTCATAAGTTTGTGTGAAGACTTTCTTCTTGAAGGTAGGTTTGGCTAAATGTAAATCCTTGACTTACATTTCCTTTCCTTGAATGTCTTTACTGGATAACAGTATAGTATTGTGACTTAAGGCATAGCTGTCAGGAAGTCTGGTGACAATCTTACTTTCTTTTCCTTTTAAATGACTTGGTCTTTTTGTTTGGATACTCAACGGATATCTTTTTCCTTAAAATCCAACTTCTTAAAATATATTTTGTTGTTGGTTTTTTGTTTTTGTTTTTTTAGTACATGGTTGGTTGGTTTCTTTTCATAGACTTTTGTTTTAGAGTATTTTGGGGTTCACAGCTAAATTCAGCAGCAAGTACAGAGAGTTCCCATATACCCCCTTCTTCCACATATGCAGAGCCTCCCTAACCATCACTCCCCACCAAGAGTGGTGCATGTGTTACACTTGATGAATCGACACCGACACATTATTATCACCCTACTCCATAGTGTACCTTAGGGGTTTAGTCTTGCTGTTGTACTTTCTGTGGAGTTTGACAAATATTTACTGACCTTTATCCGCCGTTTCAGTATCATACAGAATAGTTTCCTGCCCTAAAAAATCCCTGTGTTCTACCTGACTATCCCTTCCTTCTCCCAACCTCCTAGCAACCATTGATCATTATACTGTCTCCATAGTTCTGCCTTTTCCAGAATGTCATATGGTTGGAATCACACAGTGTATAGCCTTTTCAGACTGACTTCTGTCACTTAGCAGTATGCATTTAAGTTTTCTCCATGCCTTTTCCTGGCTTGACAGCTCATTTCTTTTTAGTGCTGAATAATATTCCATTGTATAGATATACCACAGTTTGTCAATAAAGGTTATTTAATAGGTTGTTCACCTATTGAAGAATATCTTGGTTGTTTCCAGGTTTTGGCAATTATGAATAAAACTGCTGTAAACATCTGTGTTCAGGTTTCTGTGTAGACATAAGATTCCAACTCATCCTGAGTATATGCCAGGGAGCCCAATTGTGATTGTATGGAGTAAGAGTATATTTAGTTGTGTAAGAAACCACCAAACTGTCTTCCAAAGTGGCTGTGCCATTTTGCGTTCCCACCCATGTGGACTGAGAGTTCCTGTTGCTCCACATCGTTCAGCAGCATTTGTTGTTGTCACTGCTGTGGGTTTTAGCCACCATTGTAGGTGTGCAGTGGTGTTACCTTGTTTTAATTTGCAGTTCCCTTATGGCATACGATGTGGAACATTTTTTCATAGGCTTCATTGCCTTTTGTGTCTTCTTTGGTAAGGTGTCTGTTCAGATCTTTGGTGCATTTTTTAATTCGGTTTGTTTTTGTTTGGATTTGATTTTTTAAATTCTTTTTGGTAACTAAGGTGATGGATTTTTTTTAATATAAATTTATTTATGTACTTATTTATTTTTGGCTCTGTTGGGTCTTTGTTGCTGCATGCAGGCTTTCTCTTGTTGTGGCGAGTGGGGGCTACCCTTCATTGTGGTGGGTGGGCTTCTCATTGCAGTGGCTTCTCTTGTTGCAGAGCTTGGGCTCTAGGCATGTGGGCTTCAGTAGTTGTGGCTCATAGGCTCTAGAGCACAGGCTCAGCAGTTGTGGCGCACGGGCTTAGTTGCTCCGTGGCATGTGGGATCCTCCTGGACCAGGGCTCAAACCTATGTCCCCTGCACTGGCAGGTGGATTCCCAACCACTGCACCACCAGGGAAGTCCTGGGTTGTTTTCTTATTTTTGTTCTGAGAGTTTTTTATGTATTTTGATTAACAGTCCTTTGTTTTTATTTCATTTGTAAATACATTCTCCCAGTCTGTGGCTTGTCTTCTCATTCTTCTGACAATGTCTTTCACAGCAAAAGTTTTTTAAGATAAATGAAATTAGCTTATTAAATGTCTTTCATGGATTATGCCTTTGGTGTTGTATCTAAAAAGTCATTGCCAAACCCAAGGTCACCTGGATTTTCTCCTCTGTTATCTTCTAGGAGTTTTATAGTTTTGAGTTTTACATTTAGGTCTGTAATCAATTGTGAGTTAATATTTGTGAAAAGTGTAAAGTTGTTTATTTGCCTGTGGATGTCCAGCTGTTTCAGCACCGTTTGTTGCTAAGAAGACTGTCCTTTCTCCTTTGAATTGCCTTTGCTCCTTTGTTAAATGTTAGTTGACTGTACTTCTGGGCTCTCTGCTTGTTCCATTGATTTGTTTGCTGTTCTTTCATTAGTATCACACTATCTTGATTACTGTAGCTTTTAGTAAGTCTTGAAGTTGGGAAGTGTTACTTCTCCAGCTTTGTTTTTCTCCTTCAATGCTGTGTTGACTAATCTGGATTTTTGCATCTTTATGTAAACTTCAGAATCAGTTTGTCGATATCCACATAATAACTTGCTGGGATTTTAATTGGAATTGCATTGAATCCATGTATCAAGTCAGGAAGAACTGGCATCTTGACAGTATTGAGTCTTCCTATCCATGAACATGGAATATGTCTTCATTTGCTTAGTTATTCTTTGATCTTTTTCATTAGAGTTTTGTAGTTTTCTTCATCATGGTATGTTTTTTAATATGTAGTTTCCAGTCTTTTTTAGGAAAGTATTCTTGAATTATAGTTTTTTGAGTTCTTTATTCTGTTCCTTAAGTCTACTTCAGGGACTTCTAGGTATATTTTGGATTTTTTTTTTTTTTTTTTTGCGGTACGCGGGCCTCTCACTGTTGTGGCCTCTCCCGTTGCAGAGCACAGGCTCCGGACGCGCAGGCTCAGCGGCCATGGCTCACGGGCCCAGCCGCTCCGCGGCTCGTGGGATCTTCCCGGACCAGGGCACAAACTCGTGTCCCCTGCATCGGCAGGCGGACTCTCAACCACTGTGCCACCAGGGAAGCTCCTCTTGAATCCTTTTTGTCAATTATTTTCTTTAATTAAAATTTTTTTCTCCTATTTACCTTACATATCTCTTAAGAAATTGTGTGTTTTGCTTATATGATCTTGTGTTTTTTCTAGAATCTTTATTTTTCAGGTTTTTTTCCTTCTTTTCTAATCTTTCCTGAGCTCTATCAACTGCCTCATTTCAGATTCTTTTCTCACTGTAATTGTATTATATTGCAATTTATATTTTTTTGTTGTTCTCTTATATCTTCTACCATGTTCCTCGTTTTTCTAGTTGATTTTTGAGTAGTAGGTTATAATTTTAATTTGTTTCATGGATTTTTATTATCTCTGGCCCACAGAGGACACTTGGCATTGTCTGGAGACTTTTTGGTTGTCACTGATAAGGTTACTACAGGTATCTAGAGGCCACACAGAGTGCATATTGTAACAGGTGTTCGCCCAAAACAAAGAATTATCTGACCCAATAGTGCCAAAGTTGGGAAACACATCTATGAGGACATTATTCTACTTCTTCCTTTTTTAAAAAAAAAATAATTAATTAATTTGGTTGCAAGGGCTCTTAGTTACGGCAGGCCGGCTCCTTAGTTGTAGCTCCAGGGCTCCTTAGTTGCGGCATGCGAACTCTTAGTTGCGGCATGCATGTGGGATCTAGTTCCCTGACCAGGGATCGAACCCTGGTCCCCTGCATTGGGAGCACAGAGCCTTATCCACTGTGCCACCAGAGAAGTCCTCCTATTCTACTTCTTATTCTTTTTTTTTTCTGACAGTAACTTTGTATAGAATTTAACAGTGATCCTTTTATGTTACTTATTTTCATGTGAAATTAGATTTGCTAAAATTTTAGGAAGGAAGAGTGGGTAAAAGTAGCCTTTCTAACTTCATAACTTGAGCTTCCTCTTCTGTTATTTTTATGACATGTTTAAAAACCATCTCTTCTGTCTTTGCTCCTTTCCCCCTCTTTTCTCTGTCCTTTGTTTCTGCACAGATCAATTTGAATTTTCTTTCCAGCGATTTCTCCTCAATGTGGGGCTTTGATCTCGAAGGGAGCTTCAGGTGGTTAGTTTCGAGAATTCTTAGGAGCAGACTGCCCCACACTTTTTGACTTCCCCATTGGTCCTTCCTTTTAAATGAAAATTGGAATGTGTAAAAACACTTCCTGTTTTGGCTACTCTCCTTAAATTGGCCCATTGTGCTTGCCTGTGAATACTTGCTGGCTTTTGGGGGTTCTCCTGATCTGGGGTCTATCGGGTGCCCCATTGTTTCCCTCTGCTTTCATTTGCACAGATGCTATTGCCACCTGAGTCTGGAGCTGACTGTGATTTGTCCCTGTTCACATGTGTTTTGGGGGTTGCGAGGTCACCTAGATTTGCTTTAGATGTTATTTGTGGGTGTTTGCTTCTCTTGGTTTTGTCTGTTTTGTGGAGGGGTTCAGGGAAATTAAAAAAAAAACAAAACAAAAAAAACTATGTTCTTTGCTATCTTGCCAGAATTTCTCTATTTGGCTTTAAATATATATATATATATATATATTTTTTTTTTTTTTACATCTTTATTGGAGTATAATTGCTTTACAGTGGTGTGCTAGTTTCTGCTTTGTAACAAAGTGAATCAGTTATACATATACATATGTTCCCATATCTCTTTGGCTTTAAATATTTAAGCCATGGAGGATGTTCTCTAAAACTTTTTGTTGAATTTGACTATTCTTCCCTTCTTAACATGTAACACCTATACTCTCTACCCAAGAAAATAATTCATGAGGGAAGTTTGCCTATAATTTTCCTTTTTTGTAAAGTGCTTATAGTGGTTTGGAATTAAGGTTTTCCTGACTTATGAAACAAGGTGGGAAATGTCGACTGAAAAAAAAAAAAAAAAAAACCGAAAAGTTGAGAATTATGTTTTATTTGGTGAACCAAACTGAGGACTTAAACCCAGGACACAGCATCTCAGACAGCTCCGAGGGGCTGCTCCAAAGAGGTAATGGAGGAACTAGGATATATAGGGGGTTTTGCAACAAACACCAGGTAGTCAGAACTTCAAAAGATTGCTGTTAATTCAAGAAAACCAGACATCTCAAGTTAAGGAATTAATAAGCACTCTTCTATGTATGGGAGGATGCAAGAGTCTGGGCTCACTGAAATAATTATTTTTGATATTTTCCTTTAGATATGCACCTCAGCTGTGTGGGGCCAGAATCCTGTGTTTTCTCATGCTGAGTCCCCTCAGGGTGCACCATTGGGGAGGGGGGCGGAGGGGGATGGGGAGTGGCTGCAGCAGTGACTTTTTGATGGGGGGAGTATCCTGTTTCTATCCTGAGTCTCCTCAGGGCTCACCTTTGGGGCAGCTGTAATGTGATGGCTACTTTGTTTATCGATATGGCAGGCAGCATTTATTATTGACAGAAACATTCCCATTTTGACTATATTCTGGAAAACTTTGTGAAAGATTCGTATTATTTTTTCCTTAAGTATTTGGAAGAATTCACCTGTGAAGCCATCTGGACTTGGTGTTTTCTCTGTGGGAAGATTTAAATCATAAACTTAATTTATGTTGTGATTTCTTTTGTGTCGGTGGACCATTTGCAAGTGTTTTGCATTTAATTTCCTAACATTTGGGGGTTTTTCTAGTCATCTTTCTGTTGTTGCTTTGTAGCCTGTGTTGTGGTTACAGAACATCATAGTGTACATGATTTCAGTCCTTTGAAATGTTTGGTACTTGCTTTCTTGCCCAACTTATGGTCTATTTTGTAAATGTTTCATATGCATTTGCAAGGAATATGTATTTCACAGTTACTGTATTTATGTATGTATTGGGTTGGCCAAAAATTGCCTTTGGTTTTTACATAAAAATGAAAGACACATTTTTCATTTTCGCCAAGAGTTTTATTGAACAACCTATTCACCCTTTTGTTCCATTACCTTCTGCCGTTTTTCAGGCAACTTCATAATTCCATGTTCCCAAAACTTTTTATCTTTTTGAGCAAAGGACTGTTCCAGGTGCCTTTTACAGTTTTCCAGGGAATTGAAATTTTTTTCATTATGAGAATTCTGTAAAGACCGAAATAAATGTAAATCCGAAGGTGCAGTGCCTGGTGAATATGGTGGATGAATGAGAACTTCCCAGCCAAGCTGTACAGTTTTTGCCTGGTCATCAAAGACACATGCGGTCTTGCATTGTCCTGATGGAAGATTGTGCGTTTTCTGTTGATGAATTCTGGGCGCTTTTTGTTGAGTGCTGCTTTCAGTTGGTCTAATTGGGAGCAGTACTTGTTGGAATTATTCATTTGGTTTTCTGGAAGGATCTCATAATAGAGGACTCCCTTCCAATCCCACCGTATACACAACATCACCTTCTTTGGATGAAGACCAGCCTTTGGTGTGGTTGGTGGTGGCTCATTTCACTTGCCCCACGATCTCTTCTGTTCCACATTATTGTATAGTATCCACTTGTCATTGCCCGTCACAATTTGTTTTAAAAACGGAACATTTTCATTACGTTTAAGAAGAGAATCACATGCGGAAGTATAGTCAAGAAGGCTTTTTTTAGCTTAACTTACTTACATGGAACCCAAACATCAAAGCAGTTCACGTAACCAAGCTGGTGCAAATGATTTTCAGTGCTTGATTTGTATATTTTGAGTATGTCTGCTATCTCCCACATGGTATAACGTTAATTGTTCTCAGTTAATGTCTGGATTTGATCGCTGTCAACTTCAACTGGGCTACCCGACCGTGGAGCATCGTCCAGCGAGAAATCTCCAGGACGAAACTTCTCAAACCACTTTTGACACATTCGATCAGTCACAGCACCTTCTCCATACACTGCACAAATCTTTTTTTGCATTTCAGTTGAGTTTTTACCTTTCTTGAAATAATAAAGCCTAACATGCCGAAAATGTTGCTTTTTTTCCTTCCATCTTCAATATTAAAATTGCTACACAAAAATTCACCAATTTGTTAAGTCTATTTTTATTTTTTATTTTATTTATTTATTTTTTTGCTTGAGTAATGCTTGTGGAGTTAAATTTTTTTAACATCTTTATTGGAGTATAATTGCTTTACAATGTTGTGTTAGTTTCTGCTGTATAACAAAGTAAATCAGCTATATGTATACATATATCCCCATATCCCCTCCCTCATGAGCCTCCCTCCCATCCTCCCTATCCCACCCCTCTAGGTGGACACAAAGCACTGAGCTGATCTCCCTGTGCTATGCAGCTGCTTCCCACTAGCTATCTATTTTACATTTGGTAGTGTATATATGTCCATGCCACTCTCTCACTTCGTCCCAGCTTACCCTTCCCCCTCCCCATGTCCTCAAGTCCACTCTCTACATCTGCGTCTTTATTCCTGTCCTGCCCCTAGGTTCTTTTTTTTTTTTTTTTTTTTTTTTTTAGATTCCATATATATGTGTTAGCATACGGTATTTGTTTTTCTCTTTCTGACTTATTTTACTCTGTATGACAGACTCTAGGTCCATCCACCTCACTACAAATAAATCAATTTTGTTTCTTTTCATGGCTGAGTAATATTCCATTGTATATATGTGCCACATCTTCTTTAGCCATTCATCTGTCAATGTAGGTCCTTTTTTTTAAAATGCACGCTGATGTGATAGCTGTCACATGCAATCTAACAAAATTGTTTCGAATGAAGTTAAAGACAATTAAGTGCTACTAGAGCCATCTTACGGGAAAAAAATGAACGAACCTTTTGGCCCACCCAATATATTCTGTATTGTTTAATCATGATGTTTAAATCTCCTGTATTTTTAACTGATTATTTGTCTGCTTGTTGTATCAGGTACTGAGTGAAGAGCATTAATATCTCCATGTGTATGTGTGGAATTTTTCATTTTCTCCTTTTAAGTCTATCAATTTTTGATATTTATGCTTTGAAGCTAAGTTATTTAGTGCATAGCAACTTAAGTTGTTGCCTTAAAGTATTTAGATCATTGCATTGGTCAGTTTGTGCATCTTCCTGCTGCCCTGACCATTTATTGTTATGACATGTCCATTTTTATCTCTAGTAACATTACTTCCTTTAAAGGCTGCTTTAGGTCCTATTATAGAGCTACACCAGCAAGCATTCTTTTGGTTAATGTTTCCTTAGTATATCTTTTTCTGTAGCCTTTTCTTTCATTTTCTCTGACTCTTTATGTTTAAATGTGTCTCTTCTCTGAAATCTAGCCCCACAGTCTTTGTCTTTTTTTCAGAGAGTTTAATTTATTTACATATAATGTAATTACTGATTTGCTTTGACTTAGCCTGTGTATATATTTGTCCCTATATTTTTTTATTTGTCCCATTTGTTCTTTGTTTCTTTCTTTTTTTTTTTTTTTTGTGGTACGCGGGCCTCTCACTGTTGTGGCCTCTCCCGTTGCGGAGCACAGGCTCCGGACGCGCAGGCTCAGCGGCCATGGCTCACGGGCCCAGCTGCTCCACGGCATGTGGGATCTTCCCGGACTGGAGCATGAACCCGTGTCCCCTGCATCGGCAGGCGGACTCTCAACCACTGCGCCACCAGGGAAGTGCTGTTCTGCTTTTTTACATTTTCTCCTTTTTGCTTCAGTCTGTTTAAATCTGTTGAGCCCTTTAGCATTTCACTGATTCTGTCTTCTGGTCTCTCTAACCTGTTAAAGAAATCCAGTGGGTTCCTAATATGATACTGTGTTTTTCAGTTCTAGGATGTCCATTTCATGTTTTTTATAGATTACAGTTTTCTGTTGAAAGTATTTATGGATTTGTCCATTTGGCCCATCTCTATTTTCTTGACCATATTAATCACTTATTTTAAGGTCCCTCCTTGAGAAATCTCATAACTGAGTCATGCAGGTCTGTTTCTGTTGTTAGCTAGATCTGTTCTATTTCTGTTGCCTCTTTTTCTTGGTTTTCAGTCATTTTTTCCTGTTTCTTTGTTATAAACCATGCTTTATATCATAGAGCAATGAACTTTTTCTATAAATTGTTAGATTGTAAATATTCTAGGCTTTGTGAGCCCATATATGCATATTCTTCTTTTAAAAATTTTCTACAGCCCTTAAAAATGTAAAAGTTTTTCGTAACTTGTAGGCTGTACAAAACCACAGCTCAGGTTAGAATTTTTGTACCTGAGTTTTACAGTATTTGATTGGATGCCAGACATTGTGGAGGAAAAATTTAATAGCCTCTGGGTAATGTTATCTTTCTTCAAAGAAGATTAAGTTTTCTTCTTAAAACTAAATAATGCCAGCAGATTACCTTGATACTGTTGAAGTTAGTTGTGGCCTGTTTGTTTCCAGGTGGTAGCTCTTGTTCCTACGCCTTGATCTGCCTGAGACCTCCTCTCAGTGCTGATGGTGTTTGTTCACCATGCCCTCCGCATTCCTGGGACCCGATCTCTACTCTCCCTCCCAGCACCATCCAGATGCTCATCTTTGCCCAGCACGTCACCCTCCTGGCTGCTGATTTGTGCTGGTTTTCCCAGAGTGTTGCTTGTGAATGAATGCATAGTTTAGGAGTTAACCGAAAATAGAGGGGATTTTTTTGTTGTGCTGAGGGGAACTTTTTGGTGATTTTTTTCTTTGCATTCTGGGTCACTTTGTAGCCGCAGACTTATTATCCCAGTAAGAGTTGCCTTCTGCCTGTGCTGGATTTAGGAAGTGCCCGCAGGGAAGCTGGGATGGAGTGGAGCTCACCCTAGTGTTTGCTGCTGTCAGTCGCGGCCCAGTGCGCCCTGCCTGCATCACTTACTCGCCAGTGCTTCCAAATAGTTTTTTCAATATTTTTTGTTGTTGTTCATCATTTATATTTATTTTCAGTGAGCAATTAATCCAATATGAGTTACATTGTCATGGCCAGGAAAACAAGTCCCTACATTTTTTTAAACTAACTTTTTTTTCCCTTGACTATAATAGTATATTTTCATTGTAAAACATGAGAAAATACCAAAAACTGTGCTGTAGAAAATTGAAATTACCTAGAACCTTGCTACCTAGAGATTATGTTCCTGTTAATCACATAAATTTTGTTTTTATTTAAAAATCTAGTTCTCTTGTTATAAAAGTAATCTGTACACATAATTAAAAATGCCAAGTAGCTCTGGAAGTCTTTTACAAAAAACTGTAGTTCTTAGACCTCACTCATCACCTTATTTTCTGCTTCCCAAAGTCAGCCACTTACAGTTCTTTTAACTATTTGTTTTCTTATTTATCAACATAATTATAAATCATATACCTATACTATTACTTCTTGATTTTTAAAAGTGTTTATTATTATTTTAGTTTTAGACATTATCTGTGGACTTCCTACTTTGGAAGATAAGAATTTAGCTGCCTTTCCTCCATCTGTTTTTTTTCCCCTGATCTCACCATATACAACTGTACTTCCTATCCCCAGATCCTCCAAATATACTTGTAATTTTGGTGAAATCATTGTACAGTGTTGGTATTACCTTGACCATGTATATTCTAATCAAAGCTGTGGTAATTGTACCATGACTACTTTTCTTTCTTGCACAATATTTTGTTTTCCCTTTAGTGAATAATTGCTTTGTTTTTCACAAACTTATTTCTAGTTTGTTGCCAGACTCTTCCCTACATATGTTTATCTCTTCTCAGATCGTCCATATACATTAGGTATTATATGGGTCTAATCTTCGAACCATTTCTTTGGAATCCCCTCTGACCTGCTCCAAACCAGACGAGTTTTTCCTTTGACCTGCTGGAAGGATGTCATCCTGGCCTCTCCCCTAACCTGATGTTAGATCTCTTATTGTCTGGAGTCCATGGCTTCTTTTTTCTTGATATATTCCCCCATTTTACTGGCATCTATGGGACAAGGTGTGTGTGTGTGTGTGTGTGTGTGTGTGTGTGTGTGTGTGTGTGTGTGTGTGTGTGTGTGTGTGTGTGTGTGTGTGTGTGTGTGTGTGTGTGTGTGTGTGTGTGTGTGTCAGAAATTGCTGCTGTCCTGCGGTGTCCAATCTTCCCTCCTTCCTTTTTAGTACTGGCGTCTCCCCATGCCCCCACGCCCACTTTGGATTTGGGTTGGCGCATGGCTGCCTAGGCAGAGACATCATTTCCCAGCTTCCTTTTGCAGCTGGGTGTGGCCGTGGGAATAGGTTGTATCCAGAGTAAAATAGCCGTTCATATGACTTTTAATTCTTTTTCCAGCTTTATTGAGTTATGATTGACAAATTTTAAAAATTATATATATTTAAGGTTTACAAAATGGTGTTTTGTCATAAGTATACCTCGTGTAATGATCACCACGATCAAACCAATGAACATGCCCATCACCTCACATAGTTAGCATTTTGTGTGTGTGATGCGAACACTTAAGATTTACTTTCTTACCAAATTTCAAGTGTACTATACATTATTGGCAACGGTAATTAACCATGCTGTGTATTCGATCTCTAGAAGTTTATGCATCTTATGACTGAAGGTTTGTACCCTTTGCTAACATCTCTGCATTTTTCCCACCTCCCAGCCCCCGGCAACCACCATTCTACTGTCTGTTTCTGAGTTTGACTTTTTTAGATTCCAGTCATAAGTAACATCATGCAGTGTTTGTCTTTTTGTGTCTGACTTATTTCACTTAGAATAGTATCTTCCAAGGATTTCCTTCATGCTTAAGGCTGAGTAATATTCCACTGTGTGTATATATATATATATATATATATATCACATTTTCTTTATTCATTCATTGACACTTAGGTTGTTTCCATGTTTTGGCTACTGTGAGTAATGCTGCAGTCAACATAGGAGTACAGATACCTCGTCAAGATACTGATTTAATTTCCTTTGGATAAATACTCAGAAGTGGAATTGCTGGATCATATGGTAGTTCTATTTTGAGTTTTTTGAGGAACCTCAGTACTGTTCCCCATAGTGGCTGCACCAATTTACATTCCCACTAACAGTGCACAAGGGTTTCCTTTTCTCCACATTCTCATCAGTATTTGTCATCTCTTCTCTTTTTGATAATAGCTGTATTAACAAGAGTGAGATGATCTCTCACTGTGGTTTTGATTTGCATTTCCCTGATTATTAGTGATGTTGAGCCACCTTTTCATATATCTGTTAGCCATTTATATGTCTTCTTTTGAGAAATGTCTATTGAGTTCCTTTGCCGATTTTTAAATTGCTGTCATTAATTAATAATGGCAAAAAATATTTAATTTGTCCATCTTTTTGCTTTTGAGTTGTTTGAGTTACTTAAATATTTTAGGTGTTAATCTGTTATCAGGTATATAATTTGCAAATATTTTCTCCCATTCCGTAGGTTACCTCTTTATTTTGTTGATTTTTCCTTTGCTGTGCACAAGCTTTTACTCATGTAGACCCACTGTTTTGTTTTATTTTTGTTTGTGCTTTGGTGTCATATCCAAATATTTCTTACTAAGATGCATATGCTCTTTTTTGAAGTGCCTATTCAAGTGTCTTGCCTATTTTTCCATTATGTTGGTTTCCCTTTGGTTTTTAGGAGTTCTTTGTATATTCTGGATAGAAGCCTTTTGTTAGTTACATGTGTTCTAAATATATTTTGTCTTTTAGTGGCTTGTCCTTTTTTTTTTTTTTTTTGCGGTACGCGGGCCTCTCACTGTTGTGGCCTCTCCTGTTGCAGAGCACAGGCTCCGGACGCGCAGGCTCAGCGGCCATGGCTCATGGGCCCAGCTGCTCCGCGGCATGTGGGATCTTCCCGGACCGGGGCACGAACCCGTGTCCCCTGCATCGGCAAGCGGACTCCCAACCACTGCGCCACCAGGGAAGCCCTAGTGGCTTGTCCTTTTAAACTTGTCCTTAAAAATGCAAACTGTAAAGAAAAGGACTGAATAAATTGGACTATAATAAACTGAACATCTTCTCTTCAAAAAATGCCATTTAGTAGAATGTTGAATAGAAGGGTCATGTTCTTGATTCAAGGGAGTAAATGTATCATGTTAACTCAAGTCTTTTTTGAAAATACCCATTTTCAGATTAAGGAATTCCCTTCTAGTCTTATTTTAAAAAGAGTCATTAAATTTTATCTCACCCTTTTTCTGACTTAATTAAGATGATTGTATGATTTTTCTCCTTGATTATATTAATGTAACAAATAACATTGATTGATTTTCAAATATTAAGCAGGACTTGTCAATATTATCACTTTTTTTTCATTGTTACCAATCTTACAAGTTAAGATTCCATTTGTGATTTTCTGATTGTGAGTGAATTTCATCATGTCACAGTCTTTTGGCCATTTTGCTTTGCTTCTCTGTAAATTGTGTGTATATTCTTTGCCTTTTTTATATTACATTTCCAATTTTTTTCTTGTGAATTTTTAATCTGGTATAAATAACCTTTATCTAGTATATCATCACAGTTTTTTTCCACCCTCTGCTATTTCACTTATTTTTATGCTATTTTTGGCCATACAGAGTTTGTTTTTTCTTTTTTTAAAAATTTTCATGCAAGTATATCTTTTATTTATATCTTCTGAATTTCCTTTATTGGGTGAAAAATTTGGCAAATCTTTGGATTAGATAGATAGATAACAGGCATGGGTACACATTTGCATGTACGTATATAATCTTTAACCTAGTTGGAATTCTAAAATATTTTCCTTGGTTGTTTTTATTTTACTTTTTTTATAGTAGTATTTTTTAAAATAATTAAGTTATTTATTTATTTAATTTTGGCTGTGTTGGGTCTTTGTTGCTGTGCGCAGGCTTTCTCTAGCTGCGGCGAGCACGGGCTACTGTTCATTGCAGTGTTCGGGCTTCTCATTGTGGTGGCTTCTCTTGTTGTGGAGCATGGGCTCTAGGTGCATGGGCTTCAGTAGTTGTAGCACGCGGGCTCAGTAGATGTGGCTCGTGGGCTCCAGAGCGCAGACTCAGTAGTTGTGGCGCACGGACTTAGTTGCTCTGCAGCATGTGGGATCTTCCCGGACCAGGACTCGAACCCACATCCCCTGCGTTGGCAGGTGGACTCTTAACCACTGTGCCACCAGGGAAGTCCCGTCCTTGGTTGTTTTTAGACAATTATTATTTCAAAGGAATTTTAAGTTCACTTTATCTAATTGAGTATTATGATTAGAATTGTATTACATTTGTATATTGATTTTTGGAATTTTTTTTCTTTAAATTTTTGGCTGCACCCCGTGGCATGTGGAATCCCCGACCAGGGATCGAACCCACACCGCCTGCATTGGAAGGTGGAGTCTTAACCACTGGACCACCAGGGAAGTCCCCATGATTTTTGGAATTTTTTTTATTTTAAGAATTTAAGTATGTCTTTCTTTTTGCACCAGTCTTGTTCTGTGTTTTTCAGTAACATTTTTGTTTTGTTCGTTTAAGTTCTAAAACCTTTTTTGGTAAATTTATTTTTATACAATGGGTATATTTTTGTCTTTATTATAATATAGATGATGTATTTTTTCCATTTCCCTAGGTTGTTATTCCTCGTTAAAATAAAGCTATTCTTTCTGTTACCCAGCTATGTAAAATTTTATAGCCAGACTCCTTACTGAATTATTTCATTAAATCTATTAAGGTTTTTTTGACATCGTAAATCTTATAAATGTGCAGATTATCTCATCAGTAATAAGAAATAGGGTTTTTTGTCCAGTATTTATTTGATTATTTCCTTTCCTTCTCACTGCGTTGTTAGACCCTCCAGAGCAATCTTCAGTAATCATAGTGCTGTCTGGCATCCTTGTTCCTGGTTTTAATAGACATTATTTTATAGCAGAACACGTAGACTGAATGAGCAGAGCACAGATGTGACCTCTGCCACTGTCACATTGTCGATGAGGCTTGGTGAAGGGAAGATGTTCCAGAACATGGGCAGCACTGTAGTTCTGTTCTCATTGACCAGGAAGAAGTAAGAAGTAAAGCAGCTCACAAGCACCTGTACACAACTGTTTTTCCTAAGGAGTTAACTGAACCAGGCAGTGCCTGCTAGCCCAGTGTTATAGAAGGACATGGGCAACACCAAGGCCCCGCCTGACTTCAGTGATGATGCATTGAAGTTGGGACCAGGCTGCAAGGCTCTGTGTTTTTCTCCAACTGTTCCAGCCACATGTGTTCAGACACGACAGGCAGAAGATGGAATTGATGTGGAGTTGGGGTTTTGCCGTGAATACCGTGAGTTGAGGATGTATGGAAGAGAATGTTTTTAATGATGGGCTGTAGATGGATTTTAATGGGGACGATGGGGAGAGAAACCATGGTAGGATCAGTGCATTTTAGGTCCTGGTCGGGTAACATTCTTTAGAGTTGGGGTAGTAGAGGGAGGTGAGTGGAAACAAAGGATGTTGGGAATTAGAAAGTGGGGTATTTAACAGTGAACTTTTTGAGGAGCTGTACTGAATGACAGGATCTCCAAGATGTGAGCATTGGAGTGACCAAGGGAGGGAGAAGAAAACATCATGGAGATGTACTGACCAGCCCAGATAGATACAGGAAGGCTTATTGGTGTAGACAGAAGTCCAGCAGATTAGCTAAAACAGAATGGGTGTTAGGGGGGCTCCCAGTAGTGAGCTGGAAAGGAGCTTCTCCAGGGAATGGACGGGACTGCCCTGGGCATCTTCCAGGTAACTGCAGTCATCTTTCTGAGCTGAATCCATCCTCTCCTGGTGTCAGTTTAAAGTATGGGAAGTCTCTGAGCAATTACCAGAAACACACAAAAACAGTTAGTTCATAATTTTAAAAATATCATTTGGACATAAATATATCATTCTGACATTTATATATATATGTAAAAGTTTCATCTATAGGAAAAGGCAAGTAAGCCACCTTAGAAATGTATGTTAGCCACCTTAGAAATTTATTTTTGTTTATTTGTTTTACCACTTGGTTTTTTTAGCTTTATTGACTATTACCAAGTTTCAGTCTGTTTCAAATAATTACTGCAACTGGGACATTAAAAATACAAGCCAACGTGCCAAAATAATTGTATTCTGAATGTTATGTATAATATTATATATTTTATATTATATAAAGGGTTTTATACATAAAGGTAAGATTTGATTTATGATTGTTGAAAATTCAAAAATATGTTTGAACAAAACATTCCTATGCATACATACACAATAACTCAACTGGGATAATCAAAACCATACATGAGTGTGGTTATTAAAAAATAAAATTACATTCATACAACAATGGTAGAAATTGAAATCTTTTTATTAATTTGAGAGTATTATTACAACATCACACACATATGAATGATGTAACCTAATTCCGTATATTTAAGGATCTTTATGCTTGACACTGAAATATGTCTCTATCCCATGGGAAATTTTTGATTTAAAATTTTTTTATTTTAAGGGATTTTTATAATTCATAATCATTAACATCTCTATCCATGGGCATAATGCAGACCCAATCCCAGCAAATAGAAAAGTCATGCGGGTCAACCATATCACATGTGTATTTCACCATAGTTTTAGAAAAATATCCTTTTCAATTGTACAGTTTGGTCATGCTTCATAGTCATGCTTGTCATCAGTGATTACAGATGAGGCACAGAGCTTAGAGGGAAATATATATTGCTGTAGAGAACTAGGTACTAGAGCAGCAGTATCACTGGGTGCTCATGTGGAGAACACCACCCAGACACGCTAAATTAGCTATTAACCTAGGTGTCAGACTTTCAAAAAGGTTAGTGCACTGATGTGTACTAACTTGCTTGTTTTTTGTGTGTTTTTTTTTTTTGCGGTACGCGGGCCTCTCACTGTTGTGGTCTCTCCCGTTGCGGAGCACGGGCTCCGGACGCGCAGGCTTAGCGGCCATGGCTCACGGGCCCAGCCGCTCCGCGGCATGTGGCATCCTCCCGGACCGGGGCATGAACCCGTGTCCCCTGCATCAGCAGGCGGACTCTCAACCGCTGCGCCACCAGGGAAACCCCTAACTTGCTTTAATGCTGAAATGTCTAAGTCCAGAATACTTGTCAAGTGAGTTTTAGTACTATCTCACTTTTAAATTTAATGAGAGCTGTGATTTTAAGTAAAGGCAAACATTTTTCTAACTGATCTGAAAAGCCTGAAAAACAATGTCTTTATAACAAAAATGCCTTTCCAATTTGAATTGTGTGGCTGTCATGTGCCTTAATCATTTATTAATTTCTAGTACATTACAGAACTTACCCAGTAACTACCTGCTGTAATAACGAACTTTGTTCTAGGTGCTGTTACAGACAAAATTCAAGTCACTTTGAGAATGTAGCATGATTTTTCATCTTTTTGTTGTTTCAGAGATTTCTCCTCAAGGGGAGGAGTGCAAACCCTTAATTACTGGAGAAGAAAAAATAAAATGTATTTCACCTGAAATGAATCCATCAGCTACTGTTGATTCTTCTGTGGAGACAGACAGTCCAAACTTTAGTGAGCCATCTCCACAGATGGCATTGAAACCAGAAGGAAATTTGGATGGTATGTTTTAATGGGGCAAAATGAGATTGATTTGATTTAATAATACTTTAATGTCTTCTTTATAAACAGATCTTCAAAATATGTATGTGTTTGGGTGATTCATCTCAAATTAAGTTTACTCGTTTTTCTAGTAACTGGTCTTTTTTTTTTTTTTATCTCCACATAGCAAATCACCCCAAATCCTAGTGTTAAAAGAACAGCCATTTTACTCTGTCTCCTGATTTTGTGTGTTGGGAATTGAGTCAATGCCTGGCTCAGCCATGTGCTTTTCTAATCCATGTGCTCTTGTCTCTGTGATCATCTGGTCTCATGGGTCCGAGAGGGCTTAGCTGGTGTCCTGACAGGTACAGCTCAGAGGCTGGGCCCGGCTCGCCCCTTCCGCTTCATGCGGTCTCCAGGCCTTTCTATGCACTCTTTCCAGCAGGGTGGTCTGACGTCTCACAGGGCTCCCAGATCCCCAGGTGGAAGCCGCTTGTACTTGTAGAAGCCGCTTGTTCTTGTAGAAGCTTTGTCATGGCAGCACCCCACCTTCAGATATGAAATTCTGTGTTACTTATCTAGTGCTACAAAGCAGATTGCTCCCCGAACTTAGTGACTTAAAAGAACTGTTTTGTTTTATCTCACACTTTTGTGCATAAGGAATTGGGAAAGTTCTCCTCCTCCTTGTGGCATCAGCTGGCATCGCTCAGTGGTGTTGAGCTGTCAGCTGCACCTCCTTGGAGGGTGGGAGATGGTGTCACTCCCACTTGTGGCGTCTCGGCAGTGCTTGGCTGGGCCTGTTCCACTGCGTCCCACCCCTTAGCTTAGTGTCAGGGCCTTGCCATGTGGTCTTTGCAGGATCGTTAAAGTTCTTTCATTGTGGCTTAGGCTTCCAGATTCCAAGGTGGAAGCTGCCAGTTCTCTTCAAGGCTGGACGTGGAACCGGCTTACAAGACTCCAGCTGTACTCAGCTGGTCCAGGCGATCTCACTGCCAGGGCAAACTCAAGGAGAGGGGCAAAAGAGTCCCTTCTAGATGAGAGGAACGCTGGACACCTTGCTTCATGTGTGGTTGTCTTTAATTCACCATAGTAATTTAATAGTTACGTAAATAGTCTTATTCATTAGAATCATAGTTAACACGTACCTTACGCCTTTTCTTAAAAAGAAACAGAAAAACCCTGTTAGGCATATAATAGAGGCTGTATAGCCTAGTGCAAGAGTTGGCAACTTCTTCTAAGAGAGTCACATAGTAAATGTTTTCGACTTTATGGGCAGTACATTGACGAATCTAGTTTGTAGAATGAGTCCTATTGATAGGGCTTAAGGTGTTAGAGAACAAATACTCATTAAAAAAAATTTTAAGGATCCCCCTCCCCCAATTGCTTACCTCGTATGCATGACCAAAAAATCATTTGAGTGAAAGATAAGAACTTTAAAGATTGGTACAATACCAATCATCTTTCTAAACTGGACAGCTGATTGGAAACTTTTAAAATACAGAAGGAAAGAGTATCTGGATTTGAGGAAAAAAAGCGGTGGTCATGGTGGCTGAAATAAGAACTGGAGAAGAAAAGGAAAAGTTAACAAATGAAGACAGAAACCATTTCTCATTACTATTTACTTCTAGGAGCTATCACCCAGTTGAAAAATGAGCCACTGCCAGAAAACAGAGGTAGTACCCTGGTTGTTAATTGTCTGAGAGTCTAGGAAAATAGATTTAGTGCACTCCAATTATGTTCTCAATATCATTGTAAAAGTCCAGGTAATGGGGTGTTTGGTGTTTTTTTGTTTGTTTTTTTTGATGATTGAACTTTCCCATCAGTAACTAATCAATAATATCTTCTCCCCTTCCATATTTCTAACCACAGATAGGGTTGTTCTTTAAACTAGTTTTTATACCTTCAAGAAAGCAATTTACATATTACTGAAATTTTAATGAAGAGAAAATTTTTTATAATAATCAAAATACAGTGTACTGTATTTCTTTGGGGTATTTTTATTGCAGTGAAAATGCACAAGGAAAAGTCTGTTATTTCAGAAACAACTAGAGAGTCAACACAGTAAGATTAAAGATCTATAGATAAAATATTAAATTTTTCATTGTAATTACTATTAATACTTTAGCCTAAAACTAGGTATGATAATTTATAGGAGGTTTATTCCATTTTCTCTAAATGGATTTTGCTTTGAGACCTCTTTCTTGTTATGTTTCGCCGTGCAGAGCCTGATGACTTGGAAGCAGAATTTCTACAGGAGCCAAGTAGAGCAGACGGGGACGGTGGCTTGCAATGCCCTGTACTCGACGTGTGGGTTAGTGAGATTAAAGAAGCAAAGGAGGCTGAGTATGTTACCTCTTTCTTACATTTCAAAACCTGGTCCCTTTTTGTAATACCTTTTAAAGAAATAGTGTAATAACCCAATATTATATTAAATCGTATTATAATATCTTATAAAAATAGTTTAATTTGGGAATAGATATTACATTCATGTGGTTCAGAAATCCACAAGTGTATAAAGATAAACAGTGAAAAGTCTCTTCCCCACTTCTATCCCCATTCAGCAAATTCCCACTCTCTCCTCTTTCCAGACATGTTTAATAGTAATGAATATTAACATAAACAGAAGCAGAAGTGAATATACAGTCTCCCTCGCTTTTAAATACAGTTGTTAGTATAATGTACACATTTTTTATTTTAGTCAGGAACCTGGGAATTTTTTCATACTAACACACAGAGAGCTTCCTCTTTTTTTGTTATTTCATGGCTATGTAGTAGTCCATTGTATGAATATACTATAACTCTGATTAGTCTCCTACAGTAGTTGATACTACAAATGATGCTATAGTAGATAACCTAAATAATAAGGGTATTTTGCATGTATATAAGTACAGTCATCCCCCCTTATTCAATAGGGTTTCGCTCTTCATGGTTTCAGTTACCTGCCATCAACCACAGTCTGAAAATACGAAATGGAAAACTCCAGAAATACACATTCATAAGTTTTAAATTGTGTGCTGTTCTGAGTGGTGTGACATATCCTGCTGTCCCCATGTTTCCTGTGCAGGATGTGAACCATCCCTTCATTCAGCCTGTCCACATGTGTGTGCTACCTGCGTGTCAGTCACTTAGTAGCCGTCTAGGTTATTAGATCTGCTGTCCGGGTGTCCCAGTGCTCGTGTTCATGTGACCATTATTTTGCTTAATAACAGCCCGAAAGCACAAGAGTAGTGATGCTAGCAGTTCAGATGTGCCAAAGAGAAGCCACAGGATGCTTCCTTTAAGTGAAAGGTGAAAGTTCTCAACCTAACAGAAAGAAAAAAATCGTATACCTGAGGTTGCTAAGGTCTATGTTAAGAATGAAACTTCTATGAAGTTGTGAAGAGGGAAAAGGAAATCTGTGCTAGTTTTGCTGTCGAACCTCAAACTGCAAAAGTTACACCTACAGGGCTTCCCTGGTGGCGCAGTGGTTGGGAGTCCGCCTGCCGATGCAGGAGATACGGGTTCATGCCCCGGTACGGGAGGATCCCACGTGCCGCAGAGCGGCTGGGCCCGTGAGCCATGGCCGCTGAGCCTGCGTGTCCGGAGCCTGTGCTCTGCAACGGGAGAGGCCACAACAGTGAGAGGCCCGCGTACCGGAAAAAATAAAAATAAAAAAGTTACACCTACAGGGTGTGATAGGTGCTTAGTTAAGATGAAAAGGAATTAAATTTGTGGGTAAAAGGCATGAACGGAAAACATAGTTTGGTTCTGTCCATGTTTCAGGCATCCAGTGGGGGTCCTGAACTATATCCCCCTGTGGGTAAGGGGGGACTACTGTGTATCTGGAGGATAGAGACAAAGAAGTATGATTTTATAAATGCAATTATTATTCTTCCCAGGGATTGTACTAGTTTATGCACTCAGAAAGAATGTATGAAACCTCCTGTTTTCCCCACAGCCTTGCCAAGCTTTTATTACCAAAGTTTTTGATTTTTGCCAATCTGATAGGTAAAAAGTAGTATCTCAGTTTGGGGTCTTGGTTTATCTCTTTTTATTAGTAAAGTTGAGCACATCTTTTCAGATGTTTAAGTCGCATTTGTATTTCCTATTCTGTGAATTCCCTGTTTACATCTTTGACCCATTTTTAAAATTTGGTTGTTTGGTCTTTGATAAATTTAAGAACTCCTTAAATATTTGCCTTGGTTATTATGTGAATTGTAACTATTTTTTCACTGTTGGTCACTTATGTTTTATTTTTTTGCCATGCAGAAGTTTTTGGTTGTTTGTTTTTACGTTGTCATGTTTACCTGGATTTTGATAATTATTCAGAGAAATTTTGTTTTCTCTAAGGTTTTGAAAGAGTATTTCAGTCTTTTCTTCTGGTAATTTCATGTAGGCACTTCTTACATTTACCTCTTTGATCTATTTGGAATTTATCCTGGTGTCCATGGACTCGGTTTTTCTTCCAGATGGCTACACAGTTGTCGTAACTCCATTTATTAAAGAGCCCACCTTTCCTGCACAGATTTAAAATGCTACTTTTAATATGCACTGAATTTTCTTAATTATTTGGGTTCATGCATATACTTTATTTTCCTGTTCCATTGATCTTTGTTCAGTGTGCTGGTACACACTGTTTTAATTAAAATGTAAAAGATATTTTAAGATCATGTAAGGCTTATTCACTTTCATCGCTCTTCTTGCCTGTATAACTTTTCATCTGAATTTAGAATTTATTAAATTTAGCCCACCTTCCCTCACATAAAAAAAATCAATTTATATTTTATCGGGACGCTATCATAAATTAATGCAGGGACATGAACATGCTGTGTGTGTTCTTCCTGTCCAAGAAGAACAGAATAGGCCTTGTTTTATGATCAGCTTGGGAGTTTTCTTTATCTAGGCTTTGTGCTTTTATGGGTAAGCTTATTCCTAGCTTTATTATCTTTTGTTTGGTGTTGTAAATGGTGCCTATTCCTCTGTGAGATCTTGTAACTAGAAGGTTGTATATATGAAAGCTGTGGATTTCTTTATATTGATTTTGTACCCCACCATCTTAGTGGTATCTACTATCGTTCATGATAGATTTTCAGTTGAATCTTTTGTATTTTTCAGATATACAGTTATATCATATGAAAATAATGATGGCTTTATGTCTTTCCAGTTTTTTTGTTTGTTTTGCGGTACGCAGGCCTCTCACTGTCGTGGCCTCTCCCGTTGCGGAGCACGGGCTCCGGACGCACAGGCTCAGCGACCGTGGCTCACGGGCCCAGCCGTTCCGCAGCATGTGGGATCTTCCCAGACCGGGGCACGAACCCGTGTCCCCTGCATCGGCAGGCAGACTCTGAACCACTGCGCCACCAGGGAAGCCCTTTCCAGTATTTTTTAACACTCGTTTCTTTCTCTCCAGTTGCATTGCTTAGTACACCTTTTATACAGTGTTAAATATTGGAAATAGGGCTATCTTTGTCTTGTTCTTAATTTCAGTGAAATGATTCTAATGTTAACCCTCGTTAGGCATGACTATAATTTCGAGCTCAGAGCAGTATTTACTCGTATTTTACTGGCTAAAAAAGTCAGGAGTGTATTTTGTCAAATGACCTTTCGGTATCTATGGATTTTGATAATTATGGAACCATTCATATAGAACCATTCATATAACTGTTTTCCTTTATCTGTTGGTATAATGAATTATATTAATAGGTTACCTAATATTGACCTATCCTGCATACCTTAGTAAACTCTACTTGGCCATGATGTGCTACTATTTTAATGTACTTCTGTTTGCTAATGCTTCATTTTAGGATTTTTGCATTAGTACTCTGGAGAGTCATCTGTAGTTCCCTTTCGTCATGGGAAATCACTGTTGTATTTTGGTGTTCTTTTTATCTTCCTTCTTAAAAAGTAATTGGAAGTTCCTTCCTTTGCTGTGCTTGTAACAAGGATTGTCAAATGTTTTCTGTAAAGGGCCAGATTGTAAACTTTTTTGGCCGTGTAGACCATATGGTCTGTGATGCAGTTGTTCAATTCTGCCTTTGTTCTGCAAAAGCAGCCATAGGTAACACATAAACAGGTGAGCATGGCTGCTCCAGTGCAACTTTATCTGTGAAAACAGGAGGTGGGCTGGACTTGGACATGGATGCAAAGCTGTACAAGCATGTTTATTGCAAGAGAGTCATAGGAAATCATTTGAAATAGTCTAAATAATCATTAATATGGAAGTACCTAAAATACTGTTCTCAGTATACTGCATAGTGGGTATGCAGCACTGAAATAAAATGGAGCTCTATGTATTAATATGGAAATATGTCAAAATATTGAATGATTAACAGAATAAAATTATATTGAATAAAAAACATTTCCATATATTAGAGTGATGCTATGATAATCCTATTAAAATTATTATATATCCTTAAGTGAATATACATGTATGTAAATTTAAGGGAAAAGTATGGTAAGATGTACACAAAACTGATAACAGTAAAGGCAACTGGGAATTGAGTGGTTAGGGGACTCCTAAAAGAATCACTTTTTTTTAATTAAGGTAAAATTTATATAACATAAAATTTATCATTTTAATCATTTTAAAGTATACAATTTTCCACTATATGGTTCCAGAACATTCTCTCAACCCCAAAGGAACGCCTGTGCCCATAAGCAGCCACTCCCCATGTTCCCCTCCCCCAGCCCCTGGCACCACTGATCTGCTTCTATCTCTGTGGATTTGCCTATTCTGGATTTGACATTTCCTGTGGAACCGTACAGTGTGTGGCTTTTTGCATCTGGCTTCTTTTACTTATCATACTGTTTGCAAAGCTTATCTGTGTTTTAGGATGTATCAGTTCTTCATTCCTTTTTATAGCTGAATAATATTCCGTTATATGAATATACCCTATATGTTTATCCATTGAGCAGTTATACCCTATATGTTTATCCATTGAGCAGTTGACGACATTCAGCAGGTGATGGTGGGTCATTTCCAGAGTTACTTCTGCCTTTTGGTTCTTTTGAATAGTACTGCTATGAACATGGTGTACAATTCTATGTTTGCACACCTGTATTCAGTTCTTTTGAGTATATATATTTAAGAGTGGAATTGCCACAGCATATGGTAATTTTATGTTTCACTTTTTGAGGAACCAAGGAACATTACATTTCAAATGAATAAATGTATTACTTGTATGATTAAAAATAAAGAAAAACTTTTAGAAATAAAAATAGAAAATTGCTCAAAATTTAAAACTGAAAAATTATTTAAATTTGAAATGGACTAAAAAGTACTAGCAAAATTAAAACTGCCTTATAAACGAAAACCCCAGAAATAAATTACTGCCAACTTTTGCAATATATTTTTCTAGTTTTTACATTTTTGTAAAAAAATGAATACATCCATTTAGTTCCCAGCATGTATTGAGATAAAAATTGTGAGTCCTTCTTTACATAAATCAGTTCATTCCCTTTAAGGGTTAAAACGTTTTTGTGCATATTATTCTATTCCTTTTACTGTGCTACCCAGCATTTTTTCAGATCCTAATACCATTTAATATAAATTGGTCTGAAAATTGCTTACTTGATAATATATCTTGACTATCATTCCATATCTGATTATACAGATCTCTACTTCATTTTTTAAATAGCTGTATAATATTTCATAGTGTATATCATCATTGTTTTCTATTCTCTGATGTTAAGGGGCATTTTGATTGCTTATAGAAGTGGTTCTCAAACATTGCAACATTTTAAAACAACTTTCTCAGCCTTATCCCCCAAAGTTCCTGACTCACAGGACTAGGGCAGGGCCTGAGAATTTGCATTTCACACAGGTCTCCATGTGTTGCTGACGTCTAGGGGCTGCACTTTGGGAACCACTGGGATGAGAATGTTGAGCCTGGTTGTTGTGAATAAGTGTGACTGGTGAAGGTTTGAACAGCTGAAACGTAGGATTGTGCTTATGAGAGACAGTGTGTGTATAAGTGAGAAGAGTGTTCAGAAGAGGGATCACAGGGCTCTAGTGAACTTGTGTTCCACTCTTTTTGTTTCTCCCACTCTTTTGTATTTGAGAGTGTTTTTATTTCTAGTAAACCATGTTTTCTTAACTGGTGTTTCTATTTGTGGCAGGTTGGAAGATAGGATCACCATTCAGCAAAATGAAGTTTCTGAAGATGGAGCCCCGAGGAGCATGGATCACCTTGGTGAAGTTCATGTAGGTGAGCATCACTGTATTGGCCTGATTACTTTCTGGAAGGTCGTTAGCACTAACCTGTTCTATTTGGACTATATATTAATAGAGACCATTGCTAACCACTAACCTGAATTATCTAAAAAATGTAATAGGCATAGAGCACTGGACTCCACATTTATTTTTTTATTATTTTTTTTGAAGTATAGTCGATTTACAATATTGTGTTAGTTTCAGGCGCACAGCATAGTGATTCATTTTTTTAATTTGCAGGTTAGATTCCATTATAGGTTATGACAAGATATTGGGTATTGTACCCTGTGCTATATTTGTTGGGTATCTATTTTATGCACAGTAGTGTGTACCTGTTAACCCCATACTCCTCATTTGTCCTTCCCACTCCCTCTCCCTTTCGGTAAACACAAGGTTGTTTTCTATGTCTGTGAATTTGTTTCTGTTTTGTACATAGCTTCATTTGTATTATTTTTTATATTCCACATATAAGTTATATCGTACAGTATTTGTCTTTCTCTGCCTGACTTATTTCACTAAGCATTATTTTCTCCAGGTCCATGTTGCTGCAAATGGCGGAATTTCATTCTTTTTTATGGCTGCTGGACTCTGCATTTATAAGCCTGTATTGTTTGGCAATGTGGGCAGTGTAACTTTTCGGTCAGTTATCTTACTGAATGTTCAAAACAAAAAGAGTTGCTTGCCAAAGCTAAGCCAGTATCTCAGGACATTAAATAAGTGGTCGTCTTATTTCTAATAGTATTAATTAAAATATAAGAAGTACAATTTTTTAATATCTAACCTATAGGAACAAAGATAACCTGGAGCTGTTGAGTGTTTAAACAGTACTTTTTCACATGTCCTTGCATTTGTGTCACATTTTTGAACTTCTGTTATAATGGAAGAATTTAACAAATTAAATCTCCTTTCTGAAAATAAAACATACCCGGTTAAAGATTATTTATAAGGTAATAAAATCACATATATATTTGATTTTGCTTTTCATGGAGTTTTTTGCTATGATTCATGTTAAACAGTATACTTTTTCAGTATCACTTAGCACATTGAGTACTGTATAGACTTGTCATGTAATCTTTCCTTTATTCCACAGAACCTGGAGTGGATGGTCCTCCACACTCTGAGTGTGATGTAGATGAATCTGTGCAACCAGAGCCATTTTTCCATAAACACTTGAAAGCAGCCTCTCAAGTCCAGTCAGTCCTCTGTTCACCAGAAGAATTCTCGCCACTTCGATCTCACTCTGGTTCACCACGAAGAAATAAAAAACAGAATTCCTTGCTGATTGGACTTTCAACTGGTCTGTTTGATGCAAACAACCCAAAGGCAAGTATGCTCCTCAGATGGAAAACGTTATCCATTTGAAAACATTTCACATTTACTATTTTTCTTTGATAAGCTATAATATTGAGTTTTAATCCCTTAAAAACACAAACACATACACACGAAAACACACTCATCAAAATAAACAGAAACAAGAAAACCCCTCCATCTTCTCTCCAATCCTGAGAAGAAATTGCCATTGAGAGTACAGCTAGGACGAAGGCTGCCTCGTTGGCTCCATGTGCAGGGTCTCTTCATAGGGTCTACTTGATTTGAGCAGAACATCCCTCTTACACCCTCTTATTCTGTCCCCCTTTCGCATTCCCAACCCAAATTCCATTTTTAGTATTGGACTAAGCTTGAGCATTATGTCTTAAAGGGATAGAAGTGCTGTGTTGCCTAATTTATACCTAGAAGGATTAGTAGGTGTGCATCTGCACTTTCTGGTAAAAGTTTTCCAGACCTCTTATCTTTTCTCACTCTCTGTTTTAAAAATATGTAACCAATTTTTTTCTTATTAAGAGATTAGAACATACAGAAAATTTAGAAATGTAAGTAATCACGTATCATTTTGTCATATTAACTTTTCATATGTGTAATTTTTATATATATGTAACTTAACAAAATAGGATATTCTGCATACTTTTTGTAACCTGCTTTTCTATTTAGTACATATTATAAAATTATTACAAATGTTATTTTTACAAAAACAGCATTTTGTCATATTGTCAAATATTCTCTCATATCCTTCTGAATGGCAACAAATTCCATTGTTCTGCTATATCATGCTTTCTTTAATCTGTTTTTGCTGTTGGGCCTTTAGATTTCAATTTTTTTGTTGTTATAACCACATTCATCTGTATCTTTGTTCATACTCACAATTATTTCCATAAAATAAATTTCTGTAAGTGTAATTCAAAAGAGTATATTGTATAATGTCTGATTTTCCTTCAAGAAACATTGTATAGTGCTATAAATAGTATGTGAGAGTTCATACTCTAAATAATACCAACTATTATCATTTACTTAAAAATTGTGTGTTTAATGAATGAGTAATGGTATCAACTCTTTAAAGTTTATATTTCTGTTTTTACCAGTGGGTTGAACATTTTTCATATATTTAACTCTGCATATGAATGAATTACCTGAATTCTCTTGTCCTTAACTCTTTTTAAAATATTTTTTAAATGAAAAATGATTTTCAGTTTAATTTTCCAGATGGATATGTTTTTACTTTGTGGAGTATTTTCTTATGATTTTCTTAAATGTAGAGACGGCTAAATTCTCTCACTTATCTGATAGCATTCAGATTTTCAAAGGTGTAAACTTAGTGTATCCTTGGTGGGCAGAAAAGGATCACCGTATGATTCATGTACTTACTTTTGTCGTGAAGGTGTATAGCTTTCTTTATCCCAAAGCTTTTTAATAACTTACTGCTGTCTGTAAAAGTTAATGGACTTTTAACTGAATAATACATTTGATTACTTGATTTCCTTTCATGACCTTAGTTCAGCCTTAGTAGTTCTGTAGAAGTACTTACTCTGGACTTACTCACAGCAAAGCAGATTTCATGTAGAGGGAGGGGACAAGAAAAATCTCTGGAAAATCAAAGCAGTCTATAGCCATTTAAGGCAAGGACAGAAAGCCATGCCTGCCTGTCCTGTAAATTTCTGAGATCATGAGAGTTCATCACTGTGCCAAAATAGTATATAATCAGTGTTCATAATGATGGCTTTGAATCATGAAGAAAAGGTGAAAACTATTTATAAGCGTTTATATAATCCGTTTACTAAAATGGGATAATTTAACCTCCTACAGAGATTTTTGTTAAACGTTTTTTGTTTTTTTAAATGCTAAGTCATACTACTTTTGTCCCTTTTTTTATTAAAGGAAATCCTTCTTGAGCTTTGGATCCTAACCTCCCTCACCTTCTTAAAGAAGTCACTCCTTTACTTTTGCCCTCCAGCCTGCGTCATGAACGTCTTTCTCTGTGATGGGTTATTCCCACAGGACGCCTGCTCTAACAGGTCCCATCATAAATGGCAAACTTCCCGTAAGCACACATCCTCCCCTGCTCCCACTGCACTTCTCGTTGTTGTATTTTTGCAGTGTCCCCACCACTCACTTCCCAGTACATTCCACTGTGGTTGTCAGCCCACTTCTCCACTGAAGCTTCTCTTGCCAAAATCACCAATTACCAGTACATTATCAAGTTCCCTGTACCTTTTTCTCTCACCTTTCTTGACTTTTCTTTCAACAGAGTTGATATACACCTTCTTTTATAATCATTTTATCTGTAGGCATCCTGCGTATCATACTTTCCTGGTTTTCCTCTGCATTCATTGTCCCTCTCCGGTTTCCTTTGCTGCAGCCACTCGTACTAAAAGATCTCCTTAAACGAGTATAGATTCTTCTGTCGTTGGGTGAATTGTTCTGTAAATGTCAAGATTAAGTCCAGTGGTGTTGTTCATGTTTTCTTTATCTTGACTGTTTTTTTTTTGGTCTATATTAACTATTAGTTGCTGAGAAAAGAAGATGGAAAATTTTAACTATATTTGCATAACTATCTGTTTCTCCTTTCAGTTCTGTCAACTTTTGCTCCATGTATTTTGAAGCTCTGTTATTGACTGAATAAGAATTTAGTATTGTTCTGTCTTCTGGGTGAATCGATACATTTATTGTTATGAAGTGTCACTCTGGAATAGTGTTTTTCAAGTCTTCTGTATCCTTTTTCTTTTGTTTCTACTTGTTTATCAATTACTGGGAAAGCACTGTTGATATTTCCAGTCAATTGAACATAAATTAATAATATTTATGTCTTCTTTATAAATTGACCCCTTTATCATTATGAAATGACTCACTTTATCCCTGATCCTATCACCTTGTTCTGAAATCTACTTTGCCTGGTTTTAACATAGCCATTCTAGCTTTCTTATGCTTAGTGTTTATATGGTATATATTTTTACATCCTTTACTTTTTTTTTAAATTAATTTATTTACTTTTGGCTGCATTGGGTCTTCGTTGCTGCACATGGGCTTTCTCTAGTTGGGTGAGTGGGGGCTACTCTCCATTGTGTTGTGCGGGCTTCTCATTGCAGTGGCTTTTCTTGTTGCAGAGCACGGGCTCTAGGCATGTGAGCTTCAGTAGTTGTGGCATGTGGGCTCAGTAGTTGTGGCTCACCGGCTCTAGAGCATTGGCTCAGTAGTTGTAGCGCACGGGCTTAGTTGCTCCGCGGCATGTGGGATCTTCCCAGACCAGGGTTCAAACCTGTGTCTCCTGCATTGGCAGGCAGATTCTTAACCACTGCACCACCAGGGAAGTCCCTACATCCTTTACTTTTTTTTTTTTTTTTTTTTTTTTTTTTGGCGGTACGCGGGCCTCTCACTGTTGTGGCCTCTCCTGCTGCGGAGCACAGGCTCCGGATGTGCAGACTCAGCGGCCATGGCTCACGGGCCCAGCCACTCCGCGGCATGTGGGATCCTCCCAGACCGGGGCACAAACCCATGTCCCCTGCATCGGCAGGCAGACTCTCAACCACTGCGCCACCAGGGAAGCCCCATTTCTTTATTAAGAAATCATACTTATTTCATATAGACTTCTTGTAGTTGTCATATAATTGAGTCTTGCTTTTTAACACTCTGACAGTCTTTTAATTAAAGTGGTTAGACCATTTATATTTAGTGTAATTTTCAATATATTATCATTATGATTGAGTTTAAACTTATCATTTTGCTATTTGTTTTCTATTTGTCTCATTACTTCTTTCATTCCTTTTTTACTTTTATTCTCCCTTTTGGATTGAGTATTTTTAGTATTTTATTTAATCTCTACTATTTGCTTATAAAGTAGACTTTAAAAAATATTTAATGGTCATTCTCAGTTTTCAGTGTAAATCTTTAGTTTATCCTGGTCTGCCTTCAAATATTGTACCGTGTCACGAATAGCATCAGAGCCTTACAACAGTACATTTCCATTCCCCTACTCTTGCCTATCCTTTGTGGAATTGTTGCCATGTGTTTTATTTCTGCATGTATTATAAATTCCACAATACATTTCTATTGCTTTTGCTTTCAACATTCAATTATCTTTCACAGAAAGTAAAAATTGAGAAAGCAAGTCTTTTATATTTACATATTAACCATTTCTAACATTCTTCATCCCTTTGTGTAGAATTTGAATTTTTATCTGGTATTATTTTTCTACCACTTTAAGAACTTCTCTAACACTTCTTGTGTCCCTGTTGGTGATGATTTTTTTTAGCTTTTGTTTATTTAAAAACATTTTAATTTCACTTTCACTTTGAAAGGGTATTTCTACTAGATCTAGACTTACATTGTCTTCTGGGCTGCACTGTTTCTGACAAGAAACACCATAAATACAGTGGCAGCTTTCATAAGGCAGTTGTAACAGAGTGACTTAACAAAATTGAGAGTATAACACATAAATGAAGATTATTGAAGGTAAATTTGCAATAGGTCAGGATGAAATAGTGTAAAGATGAGACCTTCTAGTGATCTCATGTGGGGAGTAGAGTGGAAGACTGATCTCTATGAAAACTGGAGAATTTATTGTTATAGCAAATGCAGAGTGGGGGAAAGTAAATATTAATGTACAATTCACAAATAACACAAGTGCCTTAAATGTCTTTTTTTGATTTGCTAAAATATCAATTCTTAGAAAATGTCCGTAATTTTTGCCTTTGGTAAGTGTTCGTAATTTTTTAATGTTTTAAGTCCATTTTTAACCTTGTTTATGGGTTGAAGTGAGCAAGTATTTGTACAAGCTATTTTGAGGGTGTAGTGTTACCGTTGAATTGCAGTAAGCAGAAGCTAAACAAATGTGCTCATCATAAACTATTTTATAGTACAGCCAGAGGATTACTAACACATAATTTTATATTAAAAATACTACAGATGAAAAACTGAGTTGATGGAATTAAGTAGAATTTCATGTGAAGTTCTATTAGTGCAACTACTACTAAATTCATTCATTCTTTATGTGGTTGTCTTCATTTTTGAGAAAAAATAGAACCAACAGTGAGAGATCTAAAGGAACTGCATTTTTTTAAATGTTTTAAGGTTTTCTAAAACATTGGTTTCCTGTTTGATTTATAATGGTACCAAATGCTAGCTGCATAAATGATCATACTACAAAAAATTTTGGAAAAAATGAGTCTGACTATAAATGAAGTAAGATCTCAGGCAACATGTTCTGGATTAATAACTATTTTCAGGAGGATTTCTTTCTATTAATGTCACAACTATAGAATATTATTTAAACAATATGAAAGAAATCTAGTAGACTCAGAATTACAGAACTGGAAGTGTTCTCACATAAAATTCTTCTTATGAAGATGAATATCCTGTCTAAAACTTTAGCGGTCTGTCAGGGAAGACTATGAACATTAGGATTTTAAATATAGGACCTTTGGGAACTGTTGGATTGATGGGTGTGTAAGCCCATTCCCAGAGGTACAGACCACTTGAAATTTCTTTCTAACCCTATTATTTTATGTTTGGTGATGAAGTTTATTTTAATTAATGACAGGAATAAACTAGAAATTGAGGTGATTTTACCAGGGCTAAAATTTATCTCAGCCTAAAAAATATTGCATCCTTTTGTGTAGTCCCCTTGTATTTAGGTATATAATGCGTATATGCTATTTATTTTTATCGATTAGCATGTATCTGGGTAAACTGTTAGTGGCTGCATATTTTGCATACCCCGGGTTTATAATATATGTGGCTCAAACCATTAAAGTAACAAACAAGTCAAGCGTAAATTCTGCTGACAGTACCATTGTTAAGTGCTTTAACCAGGCAGTGTATCTGCGCCATCTTGTAGCACATCACCATTTTTTTCTCTTGAGTGCTGTGATATGTAAATTACGTTCAAATAATAGAAGTCTATTCCTTTTTATTCTCACTAACAGATTGTACCAATAAAATTGGCCAAGTGTATACATTTTCATTAATGTGCCAAACATTGTGTGTTCTGCACAGTCTCCCATCTGGTGCTGGGCTCCTATCGGGGCCTTAGGCGTCACGTTTCAGATCTTACCGACCCCTTTAGGGTTGACCAGCCCTGAGACTGACTTCTGCAGATGTGTGTGCCGTAGCCCTGTCTGTCCGTCACGTTCCGACTGTGGAAAGGGTGCTGGACAGAGGCTGTTCCTGTTTTCCTGGTCTTATCCAACGCGGTTCACATTTCAGGCACCTCCTCCGTGTTGTGCTGTCTCATCTCGGTGTGCTGGGCTCTTCCTCACCCTGCTGCTCCAGGTGCTGTCAGCGTGAACTTGGAGGTGCCTATCTTCCCAGCCGTCCTTTCTGGTGGGAAAGGCGCTCGCTGCTCGCAGTCCCTGCTTGCAGTCCGCTGCTCAGGGAGCCCCCAGTGGGCTCTTCTTTGCACTAACTGGAGGCCCTGCCTTAAGCTGTTGGCCACCCAGCATCTGTTAGGGCAAAGGGACACTAAGGACCACCAGTTGTGTGGGGTGCTGCTTAGCCAAGCTTGGGCAAAAGTACCTGGAGCGCGTTGGACGTTGAGAAGTGAGAGGAAGACTCAGGAGGGGTGCTGTGCCCGAGGGGTGGCAGGGCCTGACCCAGCTCCATCCAGCTCCAGCTCCCTCCATGTGCACACCCCAGATAAACACCCTCCCTACCTTTTAAAGTCCACTTCACATTGAAACCCAAGCAGAACTCTCAAGCTTACTTTCATCACTGAAAAAACCCTGAGCTGAAGTTCAAGAGAAGTAGGTTCTCAGCTTAGGCAAGTCGCCCCTGAAGCTTCTAGCTTTAACTGGATGATCGATGTGTATATATAAATAACAAAATTATTATTAGCTCCAATTTTCTAATTTTTTTCTCTTGTTTTAATTTTCTCACTGTCTCACTCCTAATAAGATATCGGTTGCCTTTTTATAGATGTTGAGGACATGTTCACTTCCAGACCTCTCAAAGCTGTTCAGAACACTGATGGATGTCCCCATTGTCGGAGATGGACGTCAGGACAATCTTGAAATGGATGAAATGGAAGATGAGCATGTTAAGGAAGGACCTTCCGACTCTGAGGACATGTGAGCATGATGACATTCGTAGATACCGACACTAACAGGATTTCTGAATTTACACATGTTCTAGAGATGGAGCCTCACCCACAGTTTTCAAACATGATCTGTAGCTGACCTTGCACTACTCCTTTAACTTTTTACAGTGTATTTTAAGGAAACTTTGATATGTGTGTCTGCCTCTAAATACTGTAACTTAATGTCACTTGAGGAATGTAAGGACAGGGTCACCATTGTGTTCTCTGTCTTACTGGCCACTGAGCGCCCGTCACAACGCTTCATGTGGCTGGTGCGTAATTGAGTGAACCTCAGCAGGATAATGACTGTTTGGTAGTTTGATGCCACGTGGTACAGGGATTGCAGTGGGGAACTGAAGGACTCACTACTCTACTCTTCCCCAGGAAGATGCCAGAAAGCTCCCCATCTGTCTCCTGCCGCCTGTGATTTCAAAACCATGGCAGTGGGCAGTTAGCAGGTGGAATAGTGTGTGTGTGTGTGTGTGTGTGTGTGTGCGTGCACATGCTCACATGTGAGTTCTGCACTTAACTGCCTTCACAAAATTCCCTCCTTATTAATGCCTGAGGAATCTAGAATCCCAGAGGAAAATTTAACAACACTCCTGAAAGAGCTGGGAACTGGCAGCTCCTTAGACAGTAATGCCCCTTCACCTTCCTTGATATCAGTCAGCCTTCTCAGCCCATCCGACAAATGTTACAGCGTTTTGGGGGAAATAAAACCAGAGTGTTCAAGCAGTGTATTCAAGTCACCGGGAAAATAGGTTGCAAAATGCTATAATTTTTATGATTTATTTTTTGATTTGTTTGAATTTATTTAAGTTTCTCCTTTTTACCTCTGCCTTTCAGTAGAAACAATGTGTGTTTTGATCTAATTGAAAACATGATATCAGTCTCATGATTTTTCTCCCTTTGATTCTTGAGCTGGGCACTGCATCTGGTGCATTTTATTTTCTGTTTTTCTTAAGGCTTGCCCTTTCTTTTTAAATTTCTAGCCAAACTTTATCTTTCAAAGGTTGACTTTTGAATTCTCTGGCTGTCCAGTGGTTAGGACTCCATGCTTTCACTGCCGAGGGCCCGGGTTCAACCCCTGGTCGGGGAACTAAGATCCCACAAGCCACGCAGTGTGGCCAAAAAAATAAATAAAGGTTGACTTTTTTTTTCCCCCATAGAGTTCTGTAGATTTTTGCTGGTGCCCTGAAAATTTGGAGGAAAAGTTACCTTTTTATCCTTGCTTCTTCTGCTTGGCTGTGGTCATTAAGCACTTTACGTTGTATTTTTATTAAGCCTGTTGGATAACAGGACAACATTTCAGCACCTCTGTGGTTGACAAAATCCTTGGTAACAGTTTTTTCCTCAGAGTTTTTGTAAGTCATCAGTTTTTATCTGAGTGAATATAGCTTATTTGCGGCTTATATTCTTTTAATTACTAGTTGATGACAGAATTTTATTTTAAAATTTAAGTTAGAAGGTTTTAATGTTATTTTTTTTTTTAAAGGTTTTTTTTTTTTTTTTTTTTTTTTTTTGCGGTGCGCGGGCCTCTCACTGCTGTGGCCTCTCCCGTTGTGGAGCACAGGCTCCGGACGCGCAGGCCCAGCGGCCATGGCTCACGGGCCCAGCCTCTCCGCGGCATGTGGGATCCTCCCGGACCAGGGCACGAACCCGCGTCCCCTGCATCGGCAGGCAGACTCTCAACCACTGCGCCACCAGGGAAGCCCTAATGTTATTTTTAAAATTTGAAAAGTAAGTTTTTTTTCAAGTAAGTTACTCCATATGCATATAGGGAAATTTCACTTGACATTTTTCTTTGGAAAATACGCATGTTTTTGATCCAAACTTTATTTATGGTCATATAATAAAACCTACTAAAAAGAAAATTCAGGACCAGGTTTTAAAGTACCTGAGTCAATTTTCTGAGTGCTCATTTCATAAAAAATGTTAATCCTCTTACACTTTTCTTACATTGGCATAGTTAGCAGCCCACTTGCTTTAATACCATCTGTGGTGGAAACTAATTCCTCTACAGGAAGATTTTACCAACAGGTTAATAATGCCTAGTCACATAGCAATGGTACCTAGCAGATGTGCGTGGTATGTAAGTCTGGTAATTAAATATTAAGCTAAATGCTCCTAGAAGGATGATCCAAAAGATTAGACACTGTCCTTCTCATTCTAATTAGATGATGTTTGCTTTTCTTTAAGTGCTGCAAAGTCAAAGTGTAGGAGTTTGTACACATATGTACAAAATAAAGATATTTCTACTTTAAAAATTATTTTTCTGTTAATGAAAATTTTGTATGAGGTCTCACATAATAATATTTATGTTTTATTTCTTCAGTAAGTATTTGTTTATTCAGTTAGAGTCTAAACTTTAAGAAAGGGCTTCATCAGCCCTGTGTTCTGCTTAATACTGCTTTTCCACTATTGAAATCCTCACTGTGGGTCCCTAATCTTTCAGAGGACTTTACGTATCTAAAACTCGAATGAACTCTTAGTCCACAAGTTCTTCCATTTGCGTGCCCCAGGGAGAAAGAAGCAGCTCCTGGGGGGAATGGAGCTGCTTGCTGAGTGTGCTTCCGGGGTCTTGTAGACATGGTCAGAAGGCCTGAATCTCAGTCTCGTTTTTGTCATTTATTGACCACGTGGCCTTGACAAGTCACTTGAGCACCTTGATTCATAGTTTCCGTGTTTCTAAAGTGAGTTTTGTATGGATAAAATTTAAATAGTAGGATAAACAGCTTTAATAACTAAGGTATTATATGAGTGTAAGATATTACTTGCATAAATCAGTTCATTTCAGCATCTGTAATTGCACAAAAGTAGAATTAATACTCTGGGCAGTGCCTGGAGGGCAAGACCCCCACAGTGAGGCTAGTGCCCAGCTGTCGCACATCCACACCAAGATTTTGCTGAACCTTCAAAACTACATGAAAGAAAAATATTTAGTCTGGCTCTTCAATATTGAAGCATTCTTTCAAAACTTAAGGAATTAATAATGTTGATAGTTACATGATTCTCTCTGACAAATCAGGAACATTTTATACAAGTCATCTTCGGGCGTACGTATTCCAGATGTGTCGTGTGCTTTATTTATCAATTGTGTGAATCCTCATTTCCTTTGTTAAAAACTATGTGTTTTTTCAGATTTCTTTTTACCCACAACGAGTACTTTTAAGTAGAAAGGAGCGCATGTATATGGAGTTGAAGTAAAATTTCAGAAAGGTAAAGTTTTGGTAACGTTCCATTTAATTTTTAATTCTCAGTGTGTTTGAAGAGGCTGACACAGACTTACAAGAGCTTCAGGCCTCCATGGAGCAGCTGCTGCGGGAGCAGCCTGGGGAGGACTACAGCGAGGAGGAGGGGTTGGGCCTGAAGACCAGCGACGCGGAGCAGGCCGCCAACGGCACGGACGCGGGCGATGAGGACGACAGCCCTAGCAGCGAGAGCGCTCTCAACGAGGAGTGGCACTCGGGTGCGTGGTGGCCCACACTGCAAGCAGCGTGTCTCTTTCTGGCCTCCAACACGAGCCCCTTCCAGCCTTAAGTGAGGCTGAAGCCTGTTCTGTGTCGCTGACTTGCGTCCACTCTCTCTTCTTACACAGTCTGCATACATAGTTGTCCCATTTCTTTTCCACTAAAGTATGGAAATGCTTCTTGAAGGATTTTTATCCTGTTATCCTCCACTTCGTGACTTATTTTCCTAGTAATAAAGATAGTAACTTAGTTTTCTTAGCCCTTTATGTTTTACAAAGGGCTTCCACATACAGTGCTTAACCAGCAGGGTTAAACCGAAAGAGTTTTTAAAACCTTGACACTTCTTTGTTTTTTTTTTGGTTTGGAAACAGCTCCTTGTTCATATCATTGACCCTAAGATGCATAGAAAATTCGTGTATTTAAATAACGATTTATTTGAGAAGAAGAGGTAATGTGAAAAAGAATGATTCTGCATTCATTTTTCTTTTACTAGAATTTTTCACATTACCTTGGGCATGTACATGACATAAAACATATAAAGCATTTATAATACTTTTTAAGTGCCTTCCAAGTTTTATGATATACATCTTAGGTCATCTATATGCTTGTTCATGTTTTGCCCTATGTTTAATATCAAGTTTTTAAAAATAGAGTGGGTTGCCTCAGTGCAGAACATACGGGTATGCTTTTTCCTTTTTTTTTTTTTTTTTTTAGCTAAATTCAGTGACATCTTTTGGAATAGTTTTTATTCTAACCTGACTCACTGTTTATGTCTATAAAAGAAAAGATTTCTAAAGTAACATTCCTGTTAAGACAAATTTATATATACATACATTGATTACCTATATATATGACAAGTATTATAATGACAGAAACTTTATATTGAATGTACAAGTAGTCTACCAATGACAGTATTCACGTGTTACAGGATTTTAATCAGTTATGGTAAGAATTATTTTATTCAGTCTTTTACATCATAAAATGTCTTCTTTTTTATTTATGTTTTTAGATAACAGTGATGGTGAGATAACTAGTGAATGTGAATACGACAGTGTCTTTAATCATTTAGAGGAACTAAGGCTTCACCTAGAGCAGGAAATAGGCTTCGAAAAGTTCTTTGAGGTTTACGAGAAAGTAAAAGTGAGTAAAATGTCACTTAAAGCATTTAATTTTGAAATATGCTCTGTTTGAATTACTAGTGAAATGTCAGTGATTTTTATTGGTCATTAGACCCATTATAAATAATAAACAAAGTCTCCAATTAGAGGAGGTTAACATTCAAATATTAATTTATATTTGGAAATTTGGTATAGGCTGTTCATGAAGATGAAGATGAAAATATTGAGATTTGTTCAACAGTGGTTCAGAATCTTTTGGGAAATGAACATCAGCATCTTTATTCCAAGATTCTTCATTTAGTTATGGCAGATGGAGCCTATCAAGAAGGTAAGATTTCCTCACATCCTTATATTTTAAATAAATGTGCAAAAAATAAAATGACAAATGTAAATTGATGACGTTATATCGCATGCATTTTGGTGAAATCTATATTGGAATTATATGTAGTACTTTGAAGCAATTAACTGTGTCCTTCTTTTTGACTGTTTCTGGCATAAGCTTTTATTGGCTTAAGTTTTTTAAGTCAATATTTTAATTTAATTTGCAAGTAACATTTTGAATGAGATTTTTTAAAAGCCTCTTTATTGGACAGCTCTAGAAATTAGAATACTTTTTTTATTAAGGAGGCAGAATTAAAATTTTAGACACATACGTAAAATTTCTCCTAACTAGAACCAAATGCAATCTCTTCTGTTGAGAGTAAGTAGAGTTCATCTACAGTGATTTGAGGGTAAACCATTTTTATATTTGGAAAATATTTACCAAAAGAATTACTCAGAATGTGTTAGGACTTTATTAAAAGTTATTAAAGTTAAAAATGTTTTTCCCGTTAAATTGGTCAAGAGCACTAAGCATGGAACCTAGAGACCAGAATTACATTCCCGACTCTGACAAGCTGGTCATGACCCAAGGTGATTTATTTTGTCTCGAGTTTGTTTCCTTTGCTATCAGATGGAACATGACCTCCAACCTCATGCACTGTGGTGGATTTTCAGAGTGTTTATGGAGCCCCCGTGGGCCTGGCACTTCATTTCTGTGGCCACTGAAGGGCATGGTCTGTGCTTACATGTTGTGTACAGTTTCCTAGGGAGATAAGACAGATAGATAGGAAAGAAAGTGTAAAACTATACATAGAAGTGCTCATTCTGAAATGTTTTCAGTGCAGTAGGAATTAGAGAAGGGAGATCAAACTGGGAAAAATGGAAAGAAACGTAGAAGGCGTGACTTGTAGGGAAAAGAACAAACCAGCGATTCATGTGTGTTAGGGTTAGACTGACTGTATTAGGAGCTTCCTGTTGAGAATTAGTCTTTGTGATTGACCCTGTGAAATGTGTAAGGAACTGGAGGAAACCAGTGAAGGTTTCTGAAGTGAAAGGACTGACATAGTGGAAGAGGCAGTGGGAGCACCTGATGGAAACGGTAGAGGCAGTTGGCGTGAGTTGGTGAGGACCCGGACTTCGTGTTCAGAGGGGTGTTCAGTTCAGGTATTTCAGAGCCAGGGTTTTATTAAAATATTTGACATTTTGACTCATGAAAAATTACGTCTGCTAAAATCACAGCTCAAGAATGCTTTTTATTTTGGGAGAAACTTTATGGTTATGTAGACTTATTTACATTAACTGTAAGCTCAGCAAAAACTTTCTTGAGTTGCTTTAATGGAAGTAAAATTCTTGATAAAATTCTAATAGTTATCGTTAAATTGAAAGTAGAAAATCTTCAGGTAGAGTAAGTACTCTTTTTTTAAAAATTAATTAATTTATTTATTTTTGGCTGCGTTGGGTCTTTGTTGCTGTGCGTGGGCTTTCTCTAGTTGCGGCAAGCAGGGGCCGCTCTTTGTTGCGGCGTGCGGACTTCTCATTGTGGTGGCTTCTCTTGTTGCGGAGCACAGGCTCTAGGCGCGCAGGCCTCAGTAGCTGTGGCACACGGGCTCAGTAGTTGTGGCTCACAGGCTCTAGAGTGCAGGCTCAGTAGTTGTGGCGCACGGGCTTAGTTGCTCCGCGGCATGTGGGATCTTCCTGGACCAGAGCTCGAACCCGTGTCCCCTGCACTGGCAGGCGGATTCTTAACCACTGTGCCACCAGGGAAGCCCAGTAAGTACTCTTATAGCTTCAGACCCCACTGCATTTTCATTACTTTTCTTCTTAAGCTAACAGAATAACTGCCAAGGAGTAGTTCAGGCCATTAGCAGCAAGGAACAGATTGAACGTAAACCAGTCCTTCTTATAAGCCAGCAGATAGTGCTGCCTGTGTGCTTCACTATGTAGTAGTTCAGATTATCAGAAATAGGCGTAAACAGAATCACGTTTTATGCTTATGGTGGTTGCTATGAAACCTATCAGTAGAAATTTAAGGGAGCTCTTCCTTATTAAAAAAAAATGTCAAAGGACAATAAAATAACTCCACTTTGGGGAAAAAATATAAGAACGTACTTATCCAAATAAATGTTTAGTGTCTTCAAAGCAGAGGTACAGACTTATTCTAATGAAGGTATTCCATTACACAAAATATCTTGAAACTTCTCTTTCAGAAATTCCCTGACAGCTTATATACCAGATTCTTTTGATTGTCTTTCTAGATACAAGTCTATTCTGAGAGCATTTAATTTTTTTGCAAAAAGCTTAAAGTTACTTGCAACCAAGTTTAGTGAATGAAGTGGGTAATCAAGATAAATGATATGTGATCTTTTTCAGTAACTTACCATGCAGTAATGAACCTAATTTGTATAATTAGTTTGTAAACTGATTTGGAATATTTTGAACAAGAATTCATTTCTAGGGCTTCCCTGGTGGCACAGTGGTTGAGAGTCCGCCTGCCGATGCAGGGAACACAGGTTCGTGCCCCGGTCCGGGAGGATCCCACATGCCGCGGAGTGGCTGGGCCCGTGAGCCACAGCTGCTGAGCCTGTGCGTCTGGAGCCTGTGCTCCACAACGGGAGAGGCCACAGCAGTGAGAGGCCCGCATACCGCAAAAAAAAACAAAAAACAAAGCATTTCTAAAAATATTTGTCAAAAATTAATACTATTACTTTAAAGGTATGATTTGTAGACTAAAGTCAAGGATTTAAAGTGTTGATGCGTAATTTTGGCAGTATAAATTTTCATAAGATTTATTTATATTCCATCTCGTTCCCCACAAAAAGGTTTAACTACATGATATGTAGTGCAATGTATATATATGTGTGTGTGTGTGTTTATACACACATACACACAGATCAAACTGAAATTAAGTTAAAAACAAGTGTTTGGGAAAGTCAACATTATCAGGCAAATGAATACCTCAGGCAAATGAGTGCAAGCAATATAATATTAAGCCAAGTTGAAGTAGGAACAGAAAGTTCATGGTCAAAGGGTCTCTACAATTTGGGAAAATAATTCACAAATTTGGTGCTGAGATTTGTAGCAAAGCAGGAAACCTAACTAATCACTTGAGACGAAATATGTCCGTTACTCAGAGGACAGCTCTTTTTGGTATTGAAACAAAGGAAAAATGTCCAGTGATTCTTCTAAAAAGGGGACTATGATAAAGTGTTCCTCAAACTCGGGTAGCATGTGGAGTCCCCTAAAGGGGAAGATACTTTTTCAGACTCCAAGAATCTAAGTCCATAGACCTCAGTGAAAAACTGAAGTCTTAGTGTTTGCAAATGTCTTTCAGTTGTGTTTATTACTATAAAACATGGGGGTTTTTAATATATATATAAAATATTTTTATCAAAATGAATATATAAAATATAAACATTATCTGGAACTTGTATATTCCTGATTTAATTGAAATCTTGGACACCATTTTATAAAACAGCCCTGTTATGGCATGAAAACATTCTCAGTAACTTTTACAATATTTGGATTTCATAGGACCCTTTCTCATAATATGGCATGTGGAAGTTAATGGCATGAGGCCAGAAAAATGATTGTATTTGAGTGAATCTGTGGAGAGTATCAGACTAGTTCTGTTCATACTCAGACTGCATCCTTCAGGCAGTTCTCACAAGTATCGTTTCAAGATGCTTTCCATTAGTAGTCAGCAACAGTGTGCTTGGGAGTTAGCGTTGCTTGACAGGTATTTGGAAAACTTGCCCCTTCCTTGGAGAAAAAGCACAGTCAGCTGAGCCATGAGGTAGAATTGACACGGTCCTGTGACAGCTGAGTGGTTTCAGAAGGACACATGCCTACGCAGAAGGCCATTCCCCTGCAAAACACCACCAATCATGCCGGCTAATGCACTCCTCAAGAAGCAGTACCAGGTTTACTCTACCACACAAATGAAAGGGCACGAGGACCCCGAGTTCTGGATCATAAAGCCTGCAGTAATTCCTTTAGCCTGGAAAAAAAGGTAAAGAGCTAAGCATATCAACTCATATAAGCTGGTTGTAAAATGTATATTGAATTCTCTAAATCAGCCATCCCCAACTTTTATGGCGCCAGGGACCGGTTTCGTGGAAGACAGTTTTTCCACAGAGTGGGGAGTGGGGTGGGAATTGTTTGGGGATGAAACAAGCGCGTTACATTTATTGTGCACTTTATTATTATTACATTGTAATATATAATGAAATAATTATACAACTCACCATAATGCAGAATCAGTGGGAGCCCTGAGCTTGTTTTCCTGCAACTAGATGGTACCATGTGGGGGTGACGGGAGACAGTGACACCCAAAGTGTGTTGCTTATGTCTGGTCTACCCCGTTAGATGCAGCTTAATTGTCACTTGCCACTCACTGATAGGGTTTTGGTGTGAGTCTGCAAGCAAGGGATTTTTGTTGTTGTGGTGGTGGTGGTGGTACGCGGGCCTCTCAGTGTTGTGGCCTCTCCCGTTGTGGAGCACAGGCTCCGGACGCGCAGGCTCAGCGGCCATGGCTCACGGGCCGAGCCGCTCCGCGGCATGTGGGATCTTCCCGGACCAGGGCACGAACCCGTGTCCCCTGCATCGGCAGGCGGACTCTCAACCACTGCACCACCAGGGGAAGCCCTGTTTCTTATATATTTTATACAGAGTAGCTTGTATCTCTTAATCCCATGCCCCTAATTTGCCCCTCCCCCCTTCCCTTTCCCCTTTGGTAGCCACTAGTTTGTTTATTGTATCTGTGAGTCTGTTTCTTTTTTGCATGAATATTCATTTGTATTATTTTTAAAGATTCCAAAATAAGTGGTATCATGGACTATTAGACTTTCTCTGTGTGACTGCTTTCACTAAGCATATTCTCTAGGTCCATCCGCATTGCTGCAAATGGCAGGATTTCATTCTTTTTTATGGCTGAGTAATATTCCATTGTATATATGTACCACATCCTCTTTATCCATTCATGTTGATGGACGTTTAGTTTGCTTCCATATCTTGGCTATTGTAGATAACGGTGCTATGAACTTTGGGGTGCATGTATCTTTTTTGAATCAGTGTTTCTGTTTTCAGGATATATACCCGAGAATAGAATACTGGATCATATGTTAGTTCTATTTTTAGTTTTTTCCATAATGACTGCACCAGTTTACATTCTCACCAACAGTGTACAAGGGTTCCGTTTTCTTCACATTCTCTCCAACATTTGTTATTTGTAGGCTTTTTGGTGATGGCAGGTGATGAGGTGATATCTCGTTTTGATTTGCATTTCTCTAGTAATTAGTGACGTTGGACATCTTTTCATGTGTGTTAGGCATCTGTATGTCTTTGGAAAATGTCTAGTCAGGACTTCTGACCATTTATTTATTTATTTATTTATTTTGCGGTACACTGGCCTCTCACTGCTGTGGCCTCTCCCGTTGCGGAGCAGAGGCTCTGGACGTGCAGGCTCAGTGGCCATGGCTCACGGGCCCAGCCACTTCGTGGCATGTGGGATCCTCCCGGACCGGGGCATGAACCCGTGTCCCCTGCATCGGCAGGTGGACTCTCAACCACTGCGCCACCAGGGAAGCCCCTTCCCATTTATTTATTTGTTTGTTTTTTAATTTATGGCTGTGTTGTGTTTTAGTTGTGGCACACGGGAGTCTTTGTTTAGGTGTGTGGGATCTTCCATTGCAGCGCAGGCTCTTTGTTGTGGCATGCAGGCTTCTCTCTAGCTGTGGCACGCAGACTCCAGAGTGCACGGGCTCTGTAGTTTGCAGCATGTGGGCTCTCTCATTGGGGCACACGAGCTCAGTAGGTGTGGTGCGTGGGCTTAGTTGCCCCATGGCATGTGGGATCTTAGTTCCCTGACCAGGTGTCAAACCCATGTACCCTGCATTGGAAGGCAAATTCTTTACCACTGGACTACCAGGGAACTCCCTCTTCTGCCCATTTTTGGTTAGGTTGATTTTTGGTTTTGGATTTGGGTTTGTTTTATATTGAGTTGTATGAGCTGTTTATATACTTTGGATATTAATCCCTTGTTAGTCATATCATTTGCAATATTTTCTCCCATTCCAAAGGTTGTGTTTTTGTTTTGCTGGTGGTTTCCTTTGCTGTGCAAAAAGCTTTTAAGTTTAATTAGGTCCATTTGTTTATTTTTGCTTTTATTTCTTTTGCCTTAGGAGATGGATCCAAAAAAATATTGCTATGATTTATGTCAGGAGTGCTCTATGTTCTCTTCTATGAGTCTTATGGTTTCAGGTTTAACATTTAGGTTTTTAATCCATTTTGAGTTTATTTTTGTATATGGTGTGAGGAAATGTTCTAATCTCATTCTTTTACATGCATCTGTCCAGTTTTCCCAGCACTACTCCTTGAAGAGAATGTCTTTCTCCATTATATGTTCTTACCTCCTTTGTCATAGATTAATTGACCATAGGTGTGTGGGTTTGTTTTTGGACTCTCTATTCTGTTCCATTGATCTATATGTCTGGTTTTGTGCCAACACCACACTTTGTAGTAGACAGTAAGTCCCCTACATATGAATGAGTTCTGTTCTGAGAGCACATTCGTAAGTCCAGTTTGTTCATAAGTCCAACAAAGTTAGCCTAGGTACCCAAATAACACAGTCGGCTATACAGTACCGTACCACAATAGTTTTATAATACTTTTCACACAAATAATATGTAAAAAACAAAGAATCACAAAAAATAAAATATTTTTAATCTTATAGTATAGTACCTTGAAAAGTACAGTAGTCCAGTACAACAGCTGGCATCCGGGACTGGCATCGAGTGAATAGGCAAGAAGAGCTACTAACTGGAGGAGGGAGAGGAGGTGGGAGATGGCAGAGCTGAAAGATCATCAGCAATAGGAGACAGAGGGCGAGCTGCAGTTTCATTCATGCCTGACGTTGATGGCACAGGTTCTGCTTCCTTGCTGGATTCAGTTCTATCTACTCTCTTGAAAAAACGATCCAATGATGTCTGTGTAGTAGCTCTTTTTTTCTCATCATAGATGACATGGTATCACTGGATTGCATTCTGAATGGCTGCTGCAACCTTCGTGTACCATTCTATGTTTGGGTCCTGAGCCTCAGAGAGAACAGTGCTTCCTCAAATAAAGAGAATCCCCTTGCCATTTCCTGCATCGTGAATCTCTTCGGTTCTTCAGTTACTTCTTCTTCCTCTTGTAGCTCCACTCTCTCAATTATTTTCACTTTTCTTTCCATTGTTATCACTTGGCACTTGTTAGCCATACCAGCTACACACCGCTGCCTTTACGTGTGCTTCCTGGGCTTGAAATAAAGATACTGTATTACTGTACTCTATACAGTACTGTACAGTAGCGTACACAAAAGCACAACCACTTATAGAGGGTGCATACATGTGACAATGTGCACCAGACATGTGAACTAACTTATGTGATTGGACATGAGAATGCATGTTTGCATCTTTGAAAGTTTGCAACTTGAAGATTTATATGTAGGGGACTTACTGTAGTCTGAAGTCTGGGAGGGAGATAGCCTCCAGCTTTGTTTTTTTTTTTCCTCAAGATTGCTTTGGCAATTCAGGGTCTTTTGTGGTTCCATATGAATTTTTGGATCATTTGTTCTAGTTCTAGGGAAAATGTCATGGGTATTTTGATAGAGATTGCATTAAATCTATAGCCTGCTTTGGCTAGTATGCCATTTAACAATATTAATTCTTCCAGTCCAAGAGCACAGGATATCTTTCTATTTCTTTGTATTATCTTCAGTTTCCTTCATAACTGTTTTACAGTTTTCAGTGTATAGGTCGTTCACCTCCTTGGTTAAGTTTATTCCTGTGTATTTTATTCTCTTTGATGTGATTTTAAACAGGATTTTTTTTTCTCTTTCTGATGATTTATTATTGATGTTTAGAAAAGCAACAGATTTCTATATGTTAATCTTGTATCCTGCAACCTTGCTGAATTCATTTATTAGTTCTAATAGTTTGGGGGGGAGACTAGTGTTTTCTTATATAAAGTATCATGTCATCTGCAAGAAGTGATAGTTTTACTTCTTCCCTTCCAATTTGGATGCTTTTTATGTCTTTTTCTTGTCTGATTGCTGTGGCTAGGGCTTCTAACACTATGTAAATAGAAGTGGCAAGAGTGGGCATCCTTGTCTAGTTCCTTGAATAGAGAAGAAAAGTTTTCAGCTTTTCACTGTTGAGTGTGATATTAGCTGTGGGTTTGTCATAAATGGCCCTTATCATGTTGAGATGAGTTCCCTTTATACATACCTTGATGGAAATTTTTATCATGTATGGATGTTGAATTTTCTTAAATGCTTTCTGCACCTATTGAGATGATCATGTGATTTTTTTATGCTTCCCTTTGTTAATGTGGTGCTGTCACATTCGTAGATTTGCAAATGTTGAACCATCTTGCATCCTGAGAATAAATCCAACATGATCCTGGTGTATGATCCTTTTTATATATTTTTGGATTTGGTTTGCTAATATTTTGTTGAGGAGTTTTTTTTTTTTTTTTTGCGGTACGCGGGCCTCTCACTGTTGTGGCCTCTCCTGTTGCGGAGGACAGGCTCCAGACGCGCAGGCTCAGCGGCCATGGCTCATGGGCCCATCCACTCTGCGGCATGTGGGGTCTTCCCAGACCAGGGCATGAACCCTTGTCCCTTTCATCGGCAGGTGGACTCTCAACCACTGCGCCACCAGGGAAGCCCTGTTGAGGAGTTTTGCATCTATATTCATCAAAGAGGTTGGCCTGTAACTTTCTTTTCTTGTAGTGCCTTTGTCTGGTTTTGGTGTCAGGGTAATGGTGGCCTCGTAGAATAAATTTGGGAGCATCCCATCCTCTTTAATTTTTTGGAATAGTTTGTGAAGGATAGCTATTATTTCTTTATATGTTTAGTAGAATTTCCCTGTGAAGCCCTCTGGTCCTGGACTTTTGTTGGCTGGGAGGTTTTCTTTATTACAAATTCAGTTTCACTACTAGTGATTGATCTGTTCAGATTGTTTCTTCTTGATTCAGTCTTGACAGGTTGTGTGTTGCTAGAAATTTGTCCATTTCTTCTGTTCAATTTGTTGGCATATAACTGTTCGTAGTAGTATGATTTTTTTGTTACCTCTGTGGTATTGGTTGTTATTTCTTCACTTTCATTTTTTTTATTTGGGTCCTCTTTTTTTCTTTTTGAGCCTCACTAAAGGTTTATCAACTTTGTTCATCAAAAAGAGTTATCAAAAATCAACTCTTAGTTTCATTAATCTTTTCTATCTTTTTTTTTTTTTTGGTCTGTATTTTATTTATTTTCTTTACATATTTTCCTACCTTTTGCTGACTTTGGGCTTTGTTTGTACTTCTTTTTCTAATTCCTTTAGGTGGTAGGTTAGGTTCTGTTTTTGAAGTTTTTCCTATTTCTTGAGGAAGACCTGTATGCCTATGAACTTTCCTCTTAGAACTGCTTTTGCTGCATCCATAAGGTTTTGGAATGTTGTGTTTTTATTTTCATTTGTCTTGAGGTGTTTTCTGATTTCCTCTTTGATTTCTTCATCGACCCATTGGGTTTTTAGTAGCATGTTGTTTGGTCTTCATGTGTTTGTTCTTTTCCCTGTTTTCTTTCTGTAATCGATATATGGCTTGATATAATTTCTATCCTCCTAAATTTGTTGAGACTTGTTTTGTGGCCTAGCATGTGATCTATCCTGGAGAATGTTCCATGGGCACTTGAAAAGAATATGTACTCTGCCGTTTTTGGATGTAAAGTCCTATAGAGATCTGTTAAGACCAACTAGTCTATTGAGCTATTTAAGACCACTGTTGCCTATTGATTTTCTGTCTGGATGATCTGTCCATTGATGTAAGTGGGGTGTTAAAGTCCCCTACTATTATTGTAGTGTTGTCAGTTTCTCCCTTTATGTCTGTTAGTTTTTGCTTTATATATTTAGGTGCTCCTATATTGGGTGCGTGTATGTTAAGTAATGTAATATTCTCTTCTTGTATTGATCCATTTATTGTTATAATATCTTTCTTTATGGCCTTTGTTTTAAAGTCTATTTTTGTCTGATATATGTATTGCTACCCCCACTTTCTTGTCATTTCCATTTGCATGAAATATCTTTTTCCATCCCCTCACTTTCAATCCGTGTTTGCTTTTAGCCCTGAAGTGTCTCTCTTGTAGGCAACATACTGAAGGGCCTTGGTTTTGGGGTTTTTTTAAAAATCTAATCAGCTACCCTATGTCTTTTGATGACAGCATTTAATCCATTGATATTTAAAATATTTAATTGATAGGTATGTACTTACTGTTTTCTTTTTTCTGGCTGTTGTAATTCTTCTCTGTTTTCTGGCTGTTGTAGTTCTTACTGTTTTCTGGCTGTTGTAGTTCTTCTCTGTTAATTTCTTCTCTTATGGTTTGATGATTTTCTTTAGTGGTATGCTGTGTTTTTTTCTTTTTGATTTTTGTGTATCTATTGTAGGGTTTGATTTGTGGTTACCATGGGATTCATATATGTTGGCATGTTGACCCATAATTATATCTACGTGTTTTAAACTGCTAGTCATTTAGGTTCAAAGGTATTCCAAAAGAGCTACATTTTTTACTCCATCTCCCAAATTTTGTGTTTTTTATGTCGTATGTTACATATTCTTGCTTATCCCTTAACTGTTCATTGTAATTATAGTTGCTTTTAACTTTTTTTTGTCTTTCAACCTATGTACTGGCTTAAGTGGTTGATCTTCAATCCTTACTATATATATACTTGCCTTTCCTAGTCGTATTTTCCCTTTCTTATAGGTTTTTACTTCTTTTCCATTTAGAGGGCACAGTTCACCATTCTTTTTAGAGTCAGTTTAGTATTGCTGTATTTGTTTAATTTTTGCTTGTTGGAGAAATTCTTTCTCTCTCCTTCTGTTCTAAATGATAATCTTTCTGAGTGGAGTGTCCTGGGTTGCAGGTTTTTCCCTTTCAGCACTTTGAATATATATTGCCACTCCCTTCTGGCCTGCAAAGTTTCTGCAGAGAAATCAGCTGATAGCCTTATGGGGGTTCCCTTTTATGTAACTCTTTGTTTTTCTCTTGCTGCCTTTAGAATCCTCTCTTTATCTTTAACTTTTGCCGTTTTAATTATGATAGGTCTTTGTGTGGGTCCATTTGGGTTCATCTCGTTTGGAACCCTCTGTGCTTCCTGTACCTGGATATCTATATTCTTCTACAGGTTTGGGAATTTTTCAGCCATAATTTCCTCACATACATTTTTGATCCCCTTCTCTCTCTCTTCTCCTTCTGGGATTCCTATAATGTGAATGTTGGAACACCTAATGCTATCTCAAATATCTCTTAAACAAACTTTTTTAAATGAAAGCAATTTTTCTTTCTCTTGTTCTGATTGGGTGGTTTCCATTGTTCAGTTATATCTTCCAGATCACTTGTGCAGTCTTCTGTATCACTTAGTGATTCATTTCCTTATAGTGTGTTTTTATTTCAGCTGTTGTATTATTCATTTCTGATTGGCCCTTTTCTATATTTTCTAGTTCTTCATTAAAATGTTCAGTGTTTAGATCAATTCTTTTCCCTAATTCAGTTAACATTTTCTTTACTAATGTTTTGAATTTTTTATCTGGAAAATTATTTATTTCTATTTCATTATTTATCCAGAGTTTTCTCTTACTCTTTGAATTGAGAGCAGTTCCTCTGCCTTTTCTTTCTTTTTTTTTCCTATTTTTAAATATTTTATTGACTGTAGTTGATTTACATTGTTGTTTTAATTTCTGCTGTACAGCAAAGTGATTCAGATATATATATATATATATATATATATATATATATATATATATATATACACATTATTTTTTTATATTCTTTTCCATTATGGTTTATCCCTGGATATTGAATGTAGTTCCCTGTGCTGTACAGTAGGACCTTGTTGTTTATCCATTCTATATATAATAGTTTGCATCTGCTAACCCCAAATTCCTAATCCATCCCTCCTCACCACCCCACCTTGGCAACCACATGGCTGTACTCTCTGTCTGTGAGTCTGTTTCTGTTTCATGGATAAGTTCATGTGTGTCATATTTTAGATTCCACATATAAGTGATATCATATGGTACCACTTGAGTAAGTGCCAACAGTGGCACCTGCTGCCCCACCCGGCTCTGCCTCAGGCCTGGGTCACCTCTGTGTCCCAAGGTTCAGTCTCTTCCCCAGTCCTGGCTACCCCAGTTCCAGTGCTACGCTGTGGCTTGGAGTGAATGGGGCTGGAGAATTGGCTCTGCTTGGGCTGGGGTTGTGTGATGAGGTGGTCCCGGGAAGAACCTCAGCCGTTAGAGCGCGCCTCTCTCTGCACTGCCTCTGGGGCCAACACTCGAGCTCCTCACAACTGGACTCCAGACTTCTCCAGTCCTTGTATTTGTCACAGCATCTTCCAGCCAGCCAACAGGGCTTGTGTCCTCTGTCTAGGACCCCAGGACTGGGATGCCCAGTCTGTGGCTCGACCCGCTCACTCCCCAAGGCAAGTGTCCATCGCTGCAGTCTCCCTTTTCCTCTGAGTCCCCTCCCAGGGGCACAGGTCATGACCTGACCTCTCTTCTTCCCATCATACCAGATTCTCTGAGAATCTTTCTTACAGCCTTGGTTGTACAGCAATCCAGCTAGTTTCCAGTTTGTTTTCAGTGAGAATTGTTCCACATGTCGATGTATTTTTAATGTGTTCCTGGTGCGGGTGATGGTGAGCTCCACATCCTCTTACTCTGCCATCTTGATCTCTCCCTTTAGAGTCCTTCTTTTTCGAAATTCTTATACTGCATATCTAGATGTCTTTCCCCAGACTGTCGTCTTTTAGGCCACATCTTAGGAGATAACAGTAAAACCATGTCATCTGCATATGGTGCTTAGACACTTTTATTTTCTGTGTTGGTGGGGCATAATGAGGGAGGGGATGAATAATGATATGTAGTACACCCAATAGTGGTATCAGGGGCATTAAGTTAGAAGTTAAAAAGATTTTCTACAACACATTTCTGTTTTATTTAATCAGAAATTATGTGAGTCCTCAAAAGACAGCCTGAACTATTCAACTCCCCCAGCTGTTACAGTGCAGGTTTGGTAAGCACCCACAGTATGCAACTCCCCTGTCATAGTGCAGGTGTGGTAAGCGCCTACAGTATACAACACCCCTGACTGTGACAGTACAGGTTTGGTAAGCACCTACAGTATACAACACCCCCATACTGTCACAGTGCAGCTTTGGTAACTGCCTATAGTATACAACACCCCCATACTGTCACAGTGCAGGTTTGGTAAGCACCTACAGTACACAACACCCCCTTACTGTCACAGTGCAGGTTTGGTAAGCGCCTACAGTATACAACACCCCCATACTGTCACAGTGCAGGTTTGGTAAGCGCCTACAGTATACAACACCCCCATACTGTCACAGTGCAGGTTTGGTAACCACCTACAGTATACAACTCCCCTGTCACTGTGCAGATGTGGTAAGAACCCACTGTATACAACTCCCTCATATTGTCACATTGCAGATTTGCTAAGTGCCTACAGGTGTAGCAATTGGTAAAATAAATGCCACTTAGTCTTTAGCTAGGTACTAGCTAGTCTAGAGTCAGAGATCAAATAGAGATAGTACAATGTGTGAACTGCTTTATATTATTCCTAAAAAATTTATTCTTTAAGGAGAGGAGGAGCCAAGTGTAGACAGTCATAGAATGGCAAAGGCCAGCAGGTCCTCGTTTAGAACATTGATCTTAGCAGTCCAAACTTGTAAACGGCTAAGAAGGAAACAAAGACCTTCCTTCTACATTTATTTTAGATAGATTATTGTGCTATTTATGTGATGAGATTCTGTACACCAGTTATAGTGAAGGAATGAAATTTTCATCTATCACTTGGATAAGCCCCACCAATATGATGAGTTGAATAAGTAGTACATGATACCATTTATATAATGTTTAAAAGCAATTTTATTTAAATGTGCATATATGTAATAAAAATAAAAAGCCATGGGAAGGAAGGGGACACATCAATTTCAGGATACTGTTAACACCCCTCAGCAGGAGGAGAAGGCAATAAGATGGGAAAAGGGTGCTCTCTCTCTTTAATGTGTTTTTCTTGAATCAGTTCTCCAAACCAATGTGGCCAAAAGTTAACTTTTACTAATTCTAGATATTAGGTACCTGTGTGTTCATTAGTTTATTCTCTGTACTTTTCTGTTTGAAACAGTTTGTCATTGTAAAAAAAATAAGTAAATTATAGTACACAGCAATAAGTGTAACATTGAAAGCAATAAAATATGTTGTGTAAAGTGATGGTCCAGCTATATTGGAAGAAATAAAGTGTCAGGATAATTCTTCCCAGGGGAGAGGACGTCAGAGCTGGATTTTGACAGATAAGTGGGGATTCATCCCCCAAGGCGTATGTCTCCTTGTACATAGAGGGGTGCCAGCTGTTGTACTACAGGAACTGTAAGCTCTTCAGTGTTACTAGAGCATTTATTATGGGGACAGCTGGGGAAGATGGGCAATGGAAGTAGACAAGGCTAGAAGTACTTAAAAGACCAGATCCTGAAGGGCATTGCAGTCCACATAAGGAGCACAGGTTCTGTCCTGAGCCTGTGGGGAGCTCGTGAGGGGTTTCAAGCAGTGCAGTGATTAGAGATGACACTTCGATTTTAACGGAAGAGCTTTCTGGAGTGTGAAGATAGTGACTGTTATGTAAGGTTAAATTAAGCAGTCTGTTTAATTCATTCCACAGTGTTTTTTTAGACTAATGAAAATTGGAGATAACTAGAATGTGTATAAATACAAATGGTTAATTTAAATATACCATATCTGTAAAGAAAATACTACACAGCCATTGAAACTGACATGGAATATATCTATGATTTATTCATTTTCAACATTTTATTGTAAAATTTTTATCATATGAAAATGTTGAAAAAACTTCAGTTACCACCCATATGCCCACCATCTAGATTCTTCCATTAACATTTTATAATCTTGCTTTATCACTTATTTGTCCATCTTTCCATCCATTATGTGTTTCAAAGGGAAAAACTCAAGTCTCAGAACTGCATCTTGTTGTAATTTTTTTAAACATATTTGTGTATGCATAAGTAAGCAATCTGGGAAGATTTATATAAAACTGTTAGCTTTGGTTATCTTTGGCTGTTAGGTAATTTTTGCTTCCCACTTAATTCTTTATTGTACTGTCTGAATATTTTACATTGAGTTTGTGATATTGTAATAAAAACTACATTTAAAACTACAGTAAGGCTCTTTTCCTTTAGTGTGACAGAGAATGAGTTTTTTACTAAGTAAATACATAGAGCTTGATTTGCAATGAATGAATTAAATTTTTTTCTTTTTGTACAGATAATGATGAATAATGCTCAGAACGTTTAATCCTCAACGGAATGAAAGCATTTAAATTTTGGCTCATCAGAATAACAAGCTTCAGTGGGAAATATAGCGATTTTTTATAAATGAAATATTAGATTTAAAATGAGCATGCTGATTACATGAAAATGATGGAGAAACATGCCATTTTTCAATTAAGATTCTAGTTTTTTATCTATTTTATTTTGTTTATTGAGTTCTATAGTTATCTCCTACAGAATATACACTTTATTAAATGTTCCAACCAAAGTGTAAAACACAGTGATCCAGACTGGACTCAATGGCTTTGAAGAAGATGTACCATGCAGCAAGGTAATTTTTACTTTCAGCAAATGTCTTTAAGTTGAAAGAGTAACTTCTGTTGTGAAAGACCTGCCTTTGCTTTTTCAATTATGCATTTAAGCATGACCCTTTTTTCTGTCTACTTGTTTTCATGGCCAGTAATTCTAGATTAAATAACCTTGTCAAGGGCTCTATTTAAATCTTAACATTTCGAAGATGGAACTTTTAGCCTTAAAGTTTATATTCTCAGTCCTTTTTCAACCAGTGTGTCTCCTGAACTAGCTGAATGGAAACAGGCTATAAAAACAGTCTTAGAAGTCATTGAAAAATTTGATTACGAAAGAATAGCAAAAATATATTTCCTGATATTGAAAAAGTTAATTACTTTTCTTTCTTTTTGAGGACCAGAACAAGGAAGACTATATCTAAAAATTAGTCTGTGAATTTTAACATTGATCTAGCATATAACATAAAGTTGCCCTTTTGATTTTCAGCTTCCTCTCATGCATGTGCTTTTTAATTGAGATTCAAAAGGAGAAATGAATCATTTTTATTTTGACAGTGTGACAGTTTTGGTAACTAGTATGCCAAAGGGGGGAAATGTTTACCTCTTTCAACACCATTAGGAGAAGATTTTGTTAGGTCATTAAGACAATGGTCACACAGCTTCAATTGCAGTATGCCAGGTGTTACATCATTAGAGATGTCTGAAGTCCAGATGCTTTTAGTAATAAAAGCAGAATTTTGGAAACTCTGAGAACAAAGAAGCCTTATTGTCATTATCTGTAATTTGAACAGAAGAATCGTATGTTGCAGCACTATCAGTAGTATGCTGAATTAATTATGTATATTATTTCTAACATCCAAAGCTAAATACTTGATTTTTATATGTTTGTTTATTTTATGATATTGCTATTAAATTTTTACTCTCTACCTGAAGTACACTATTGGTTGTCTTTTATTTAATAGCACTGTTATTAATAGAATGCTTTTACAGAGAGCTGAGAATACTTTGGATTATTTTACCTGAACATTTTAATTTTTTTTTTCAATAGAAGAATATTTGAATTCTGTAATTTAATTCTCTACAGTCTTAACTGATGATAATGATTTGTGGGAGTATTTTTAAATTCTTAACCTAGAAATGCAAGTAGGAGTATAACACAGTAGAAAGAGTTGTTTAGCCATATTTCAAAAGATGTCCTCTATACAAGAACAGGAGTGACAAATAGGATATGTGCCATCTTCAGTCAATTGGTAGTGAGTGGCTCTGGGGTGTTATTATTGAAAGGTTGTCTGCCAGTGGTAAAGAGGGTTTTTATTGTTCAGTAAGGTCTATTGTAGGTGTTGGAGGAGGAACGTGGAAGTATCTATAGATTCATAGAATATTAGAGTGAGCAAGGGCTATCAGGATAATTTAGTGTTATCTACATTTCTCAGGTGAGGGCACTGAGTTGTCACATGAGTGCATTCACTTGTGTAGATGGCCAGGGTCAAACCAGTTCCTGGCCTTACCCTGTGCTATTACTTCCACATTCTTTTAAAATTTATCTCCTCTAGAGAGTGAAAAGGAATAGATTTAATAGGAAAAGGTACATTTAGCATTAATGCGTTAAGAATTCTGCAGAGATGTTCTGTTTCTGGGAGTAGCACACTGTTCTAATTTACCTCGCTATTGAAAACAACTTGTAAATGTTAAATAAAGTTGGCTTTTTATCCATAAATTAGCACGTATTCTACCCTTTATCACTTCATTGATGGATCTTTCAAGATTGCTTGTGTATGTGTGTGTTGAATATATACCTGAAAACAGAAGAGGTAAGAAGATGAATTGCAAGGCCATCACTTTGGAGAAAGCCTCAACCCAGAGATGACTGGAATATTGGAGAATAAATACGCACTTTTGACTGGAGAATATGTCCAGTGCCTCTCACTTGGGTAGAATGGGCTCACGGAGCAAAGGTGCAAAAGGTAAGGCCAAGCATCCACCACACTGGAGAATCATGTAGGAAACCCTGTGTCAAGGTAACACTCCAGAAGGCTACATCCTCACAATCAAGGAGAACCCCAAACTCAGGGACTGTCAGAAGAGAAGAGGACCAAAAATCCCCTGGAGGTTGTAGCCACAAACCAGCCACCAACTGGTTTTGTATCTTGAGGAACAAAACCTGGGTGGGTCGGGGAATTTAGACTCAAACATAATTTAAGGTGGTTCCCAATTGGTAGTGCCCCGTGAACGCAGAAGAAGCCATTCCAGTGCCTCTCTGAAGGAAGGCACATTTCTTTCGTGTCTTGAAAAGCACCATAAATAACATTTTAAGAGCAATGATAAACACAGAGTTAAAAATATAATAGTACACAAGAAATCAAGACAATGTAAGTGGGAAATATCAGGAACAGAATATGCACAGACTTCAGATTTGGAATTATAAGAGATGTGTTATAAAGCAACTATATTTACTGTGTTTAAAGCTAAAAAGTGATGTAGATTTGAAGAACCAAATACAATTCATTTACATGAAAAATGCAATAACCAACATTTAAAAACGAAGTGGACATACTTGGCAGCACACTGTATGTGGCAGGGAAGAGAATTTAACAAACTGGAAGAAATTATCCGTAATAAGCACACAGAAAAAGATGGAAAGTATACAGAAGGAAAGAGATTCAGTGGGAACGTCTAATGTATGTTTGATTGGAGTCCTAGAAAAAAAGAAAGGGGTAAAGTTATTCATAGATATAAAGGCTGAGAATTTTTCCAAACTGTTGGAAGACACCAGTCCACAGATTGCAGATGCATAGTGAATTTCAAGCAGGATGAAGTAAGAGAAAAGCATGCTTGGTGTCTGCAAAGTAAAACTGTGTAAAATCAAAGACAAAAAAACATCTTAAAAGAAGTTGAAGATAGAAAAGGCATACTACTTTCAAAGGAATGTTAAAGACTGACAGTTGGTGTTTCAGCAGTAATAGTGAAACACTGAAATGGTATCTGTAATGGACTGAAAGAAAATAATTGTCATTCCAAATTACATACGTAGTAAAATTGTCTCATGGGTGGATAAAAATGAATCCTGACTCCCACTGCTGGCCATGAAGAAGTAAAAGAGAGGGGATTTACCTTCCCACCTTTAACAACTCAAACACTGGACAAAATACATGAAGCAATGCTTCTCAGACAATGGGAGACAGACAACAAAGGGAAACATATGCGGTAAACCATGTGATTGCCCAAGTTTACTGCATAGAAATAGCATGGACGTCAGGGGACCCATAAAAAACCCAGGGTTCATCCTAAACTGAGGATATAGAAGTTAGAATTTAGAGAGGTGAAAGCAGCCATAATTTGCACTGCAGAGTTCCAGAAAGCAGAGAGCTGCACAGAGGGCTAGAAAATCTCCAAATATTTGGAAAGTAAATACATTACTTTTTTTTTTAATTGAAGTATTTTTGATTTTCAATATTGTGTTAATTTCTGGTGTACAGCAAAATGATTTAGATATGTTTCAGGGATGGAAAAAGATATTTCATGCAAATGGAAGTGACAAGAAAGTGGGGTAGCAATACTCATATCAGACAAAATGGACTTTAAAACAAAGGCCAGGGCTTCCCTGGTGGCACAGTGGTTGAGAGTCCGCCTACTGCTGCAGGGGACACAGGTTCGTTCCCCCGTCCAGGAAGATCCCACATGCCATGGAGCGGCTGGGCCCGTGAGCCATGGCCGCTGAGCCTGCGCGTCCAGAGCCTGTGCCCCGCAACGGGAGAGGCCACAACAGTGAGAGGCCCGCGTAACGCAAAAAAATAAGTAAATAAAACAAAGGCCATAAAGATAAAGGACACTACATAGTGTTAAATGGATAGATACAAGAAGAGAATATTACATTTATTAACATACATGCACCCAATATAGGAGAGGCTAAAAATATAAATACAAACATACATAAAGGGAGAAATTGACAGGAATACAAAAGTAGTATTAATAGTAGAAGGCGTTAACACCCCCACTGACATCAGTGGACAGAGCTTCCAGACAGAAAATCAGTTAGGCAACAGAGATCCTAAATGAAACAATGGAACACTTAGACTTAATTGATATTTTTCAAGACATTACATCCATAAACAGAATACACATTCTTTTCAAGTGCACATGGAATATTCTCTAGGATAGATCACATACTAGGACACAAAACAAGCCTCAACAAATTTAAGAGGATAGAAATCATTTCAATAATCTGTTTTGACCAAAACAGCATGAAACTAGAAATCAAACACAGAAGGAGAAACAAGAAAAAAACTACTACATGGAGAGTAAACAACATACTAATAAAAAACCCGATGGGTCAGTGATGAAATCAAAGAGGAAACTTTAAAATACCTTGAGACAATGATAACACAACTATACAAAAATCTATGGGATGCAGCAAAAAACAGTCCTAAGAGGGAAGTTCATAGCAATAGAGGCCTTCCTCAAAAACAGGAAAAATTCTAAATAAACAACCTAACCTACCACTTAAAAGAAAAATAACAAATGAAACCTAAACTCGCAGAAAGAGGGAAATAATAAAAATCAGAGAGGAAATAAAATAGAGATAAAAGAAACAACTGAAAAAAATCAATAAAACCAAGAGCTGGTTTTTTGAAAAGATAAACAAAATCAACAAACCTCTGGCCAGGCTCACCAAAAAGAAAAGAGAGAGGATCCAAATAAAATAAGTGAAATAGAAGAAATAATAACTGATACCACAGAGATGCAAAAAATCATAAGAGAATACTACAAATAGTTATATGCCAACAAATTGGACAACCTAGAAGAAATGGACTAATTTCTAGAAACATACAACCTAAGACCAAATCAAGAAGAAAGAGACAGTTTGAACAGATGGATCACTGGTAGTAAAACTGAATTTATAATTTAAAAAACTGCCAGCAAATAAAGTCCAGAACCAGGCAGCTTCCCAGGGAATTCTGGCGCACATATAAAGAAGATCTAATACCTATCCTTTTCAAACTATTCCAGAAAGTTGAAGAGGACAGGACACTCCCAAATTCTTCTACAAAGCCACCATTATCTAGATACCAAACCAGAGAAAGACACTCCAAGTGAAGAAAATTACAGGCCAATCTCTGATGAATATACATGCAAAAATCCTCAACAAAATATTAGCTAACCAAATCCAAAAATATATAAGAAGGATCATACACCATGGTGAAGTTGGATTTATTCCAGGGATGCAAGGATGGTTCAACATTTGCAAATCAACAAACGTGATAGCACCACATTAACAAAGGGAAGTAGCCTGGCTCTTTGGTGGGGCTGATGGTGGAGTCTGGGAGGGCTCATGCCAAGGAGTACTTCCCAGAACTTCTGCCAGTGTCCTTGTACCCGCAGTGAACCACAACCACCCCCCACCTCTGCAGGAGGCCCTCCAACACATGCAGCCGTGTGGCTGACAGGGTCTTGGTGCTCTGGCCGGGTGTCAGGCCTGTGCCTCTGAGGTGGGAGAGCCAAGATCAGGATATTGGTCCACCAGCGACCTCCTGACTCCACGTAGTATCAAACAGCGAAGTTCTCCCAAAGATCTCCATCTCAATTCTAAGACCCAGCTCCACTCCACGACCAGCAAGCTACAGTGCTTAACACCCTATGCCAAACAACTAGCAAGACAGGAATACAACCCCACCCATCAGTGGAGAGGCTGCCTAAATCATAAAAAGTTCACAGACACCCCAAAACACACCACCAGATGCGGTCCTGCTCACCAGAAAGACAAGATCCTGCCTCATCCACCAGAACACAGGCACCAGTCCCCTCCACCAGTAACCGTAGACAACCCACTGAACCAACCTTAGCCACTGGGGGCAGACACCAAAAACAAAGGAAACTACGAACCTGCAGCCTGTGAAAAGGAGACCCCAAACAGTAAGTTAAGCAGAATGAGAAGACAGAGAAATACGCAGCAGATGAAGGAGCAAGGTAAAAACCCACCAGACCAAACAAATGAAGAGGAAATAGGCAGTCTACCTGAAAAAGAATTCACAATAATGATAGTAAAGATGATCCAAAATCTTGGAAATAGACTGGAGAAAATACAAGAAATGTTTCACAAGGACCTAGAAGAACTAAAGAGCAAACAAACAATGATGGACAACACAATAAATGGAATTTTAAAATTCTGTAGAAGGAAGCAATAGCAGAATAACTGAGGCAGAAGAACGGAAAAGTGACCTGGAAGATAAAATACTGGAAATAACTATCGCAGAACAAAATAAAGAAAAAAGAATGAAAAGAATTGAGGACAGCCCCAGAGACCTCTGGAACAACGTTAAACACACTAACATTCGAATTATAGGGGTCCCAGAAGAAGAAGAGGAAAAGAAAGGGACTGAGAAAATATTTGAAGAGATTATAGTTGAACACTTCCCTAATATGGGAAGGAAATAGACCATCAAGTCCAGGAAGTGCAGACAGTCCGAGACAGGATAAATCCAAGGAGAAAGATGCCAAGACACATATTAATCAAACTACCAAAAATTAAAAGCAAAAAATATTAAAAGCAGCAAGGGAAAAGCAACAAATTACATACAAGGGAATACCCATGAGGTTAACAGCTGATCTTTCAGCAGAAACTCTGCAAGGAAGAATGGAGTAGCAGGACGTGTTTGTGATGACATAAAGTGATGAAAGGGAAAAACCTACAACCAAGATTACCAAGCAAGGATCTCAATTCAGATTCGAAAGAGAAATTAAAAACTTTACAGACAACCAAAAGCTAAGAGAATTCAGCACCACCAAACCAGCCTTAGAGCAAATGCTAAAGGAACTTCTCTAGTCAGGAAACACAAGAGAAGGAAAAGACCTACAATAACAAACCCAAAACAATTAAGAAAATGGTAACAGGAACACACATATCGATAACTACCTTGAATGTAAATGGATTAAATGCTCCAACCAAAAGACTTAGAATGCCTGAATGGATACAAAAACAAGACCCGTATACATGCTGTCTACAATAGACCTATTTCAGACCCAGCGCCACATACATACACTGAAAGTGAGGCGATGGAAAAAGATATTCCATGCAAATGGAAATCAAAAGAAAGCTCGAGTAGCAATTCTCATATCAGACAAAATAGACATTAAAACAAAGATTATTACAAGAGACAAAGAAGGACACTACATAATGATCAAGGGATCAATCCAAGAAGAAGATATAATAATTGTAAATATTTATGCACCCAGCATAGGAGCACCTCAGTACATAAGGCAAATGCTAACAGCCATAAAAGGGGAAATTGAGAGTAACACAATCATAGCAGGGGACTTTAACACCCCAATTTCACCAATGAACAGATCATCCGAAATGAAAATAAATAAGGAAACACAAGCTTTAATTGATACATTAAACAAGATGGACTTAATTGATATTTACAGGACATTCCATTCAAAAACAACAGAATACATTTTCTTCTCAAGTGCTCCTGGAACATTCTCCAGGATAGATCATATTTTGGGTCACAAATCAAGCCTTGGTAAATTTAAGAAAATTGAAATCGTATCAAGTATCTTTTCCGGCCACAACGCTATGAGACTATAGATATCAATCACAGGAAAAAATCTGTAAAAAACACAAACACATGGAGGCTAAACAATACACTACTGAATAACCAAGAGATCACTGAAGAAATCAAAGAGGAAGTCAAAAAATACCTAGAAACAAATGACAATGAAAACATGATGACCCAAAAACTATGGGATGCAGCAAAAGCAGTTCTAAGAGGGAAGTTTATAGCAATACAATTCTACCTCAAGAAACAAGAAACATCTCAAATAAACAACCTAACCTTACACCTAAAGCAGTTAGAGAAAGAAGAATGAAAAAGCCCCAAAGTTAGCAGAAGGAAGAAATCATAAAGGTCAGATCAGAAATAAATGAAAAAGAAATGAAGGAAACAACAGCAAAGATCAATAAAACTAAAAAGCTGGTTCTTTGAGAAGATAAACAAAATAGATAAACCACTAGCCAGACTCATCAAGAAAAAAAGGGAGAAGACTCAAATCAATAGAATTAGAAATGAAAAAGGAGAAGTAACAACAGACACTGCAGAAATAAAAAAGATCATGAGAGATTACTACAAGCAACTCTATGCCAATAAAATGGACAACCTGGAAGAAATGGACAAATTCTTAGAAAAGTACAACCTTCCAAGACTGAACCAGGAAGAAATAGAAAATATGAACAGACCAATCACAAGCACTGAAATTGAAACTGTGATTAAAAATCTTCCAACAAACAAAAGCCAGATGGCATCACAGGCGAATTCTGTCAAACATTTAGAGAAGAGCTAACACCTGTCCTTCTCAACCTCTTCCAAAATATAGCAGAGGAAGGAACACTCCCAAACTCATTCTATGAGGCCACCATCACTCGTACCAAAACCAGACAAAGATGTCACAAAGAAAGACCACTACAGGCCAATTTCACTGATGAACATAGATGCAAAAATCCTCAACAGAATACTAGCAAACAGAACCCAACAGCACATTAAAAGGATCATACACCATGATAAAGTGGGGTTTATCCCGAGAATGCAAGGATTCTTCAGTATACGCATATCAGTCAATGTGATAAACAGTATTAACAAACTGAAGGAGGAAAACCATATGATCATCTCAATAGATGCAGAAAAAGCTTTCAACAAAATTGAACACCCATTTATGATAAAAAAAAAAAAAACCCTCCAGAAACTAGGCATAGAGGAAACTTACCTCAATATAATAAAGGCCATATATGACAAACCCACAGCCAACATCGTTCTCAATGGTGAAAAACCATTTCCTTTAAGATCAGGAACAAGACAAGGTTGTACACTCTAACCACTGTTTTTCAACACAGTTTTGGAAGTTTTAGACATAAAAATCAGAGAAGAAAAAGAAATAAAAGGAATCCAAATCGGAAAAGTAGAAGTAAAGCTGTCTTGTTTGCACATGACGTGACACTATACATAGAGAATCCTACAGAAGCTACCAGAAAACTAATAGACCTAATCAATGAATTTGGTAAAATAGCAGGATACAAAATTAATGGACAGAAATCTTTTGCATTCCTATTCACTAATGATGAAAAATCTGAAAGAAAAATTAAGGAAACACTCCCACTTACCATTGCAACAAAAGGAATAAAATACCTAAGAATAAACGTACCTAAGGAGACAAAAGACAGGTATGCAGAAAAGTATAAGACACTGATGAAAGATGATTCAAACAGATGGAGAGATATACCATGTTCCTGGATTGGAAGAATTAACATTGTGAAAATGACTCTACTACCCAAAGCAATCTACAGATTCAATGCAATCCCTATCAAACTACCAATGGCATTTTTCACAGAACTAGAACAAAAAATTCACAGTTTTTATGGAAACACAGAAGACCCCGCATAGCCAAAGCAATCTTGAGAAAGAAAAATGGAGCTGAAGGAATCAGGCTCCCAGACTTCAGACTATACTACAAAGCTACACTAATCAAGACAGTATGGTACTGCCACAAAGAGAGACATACAGATCAATGGAACAGGATAGAAAGTCCAGAGATAAACCCACTCATGTATGGTCACCTTTTTTTTTGATAAAGGAGGCAAGAATAAACAGTGCAGAAAAGACACCTCTTCAGTAAGTGGTGCTGGGAATACTGGACAGCTACATGTAAAAGAATGAAATTAGAACGCTTCCTAACACCATACACAAAAATAAACTCATAGTGGATTAATGACCTAAATGTAAGGCCATACAGTATAAAACTCTTAGAGGAAAACATAGGCAGAACACTCTATGACATAAATTACAGCAAGATCCTTTTTGACCCACGTCCTAGAGTGATGCAAATAAAAATAAACAAGTGGGAACTAATGAAACTTAAAACCTTTTGCACAGCAAAGGAAACCATAAACAAGGCCAAAAGACAACCCTCAGAATGGGAGAAAATATTTGCAAACAAAGCAACTGACAAAGGATTATTCTCTAGAATTTACAAGCAACTCAATATCAAAAAGCAAACAACCCAATCCAAAAATGGGCAGAAGACCTAAATACACATTTCTCCAAAGAAGATATGCACATTGCCAAGAAACACATGAAAGGATGCTCAACATCACTAATCATTAGAGAAATGCAGATCAAAACTACAATGAGGTATCACCTCACACCAGTCAGAATGGCCATCATCAAAAAAATCTACAAACAATAAATGCTGGAGAGGATGTGGAGGTAAGGGAACCCTGTTAGTGGGAATGTAAATTGATACAGCCACCATGGAGAACAGTATGGAAGGTCCTTAAAAAACTAAAAGTAGAACTACCCAGCCATCCCACTACTGGACATATACCCTGAGAAAACCATAATTCAAAAGTCATGTACCACAATGTTCATTGCAGCTCTATTTACAATAGCCAGGACATGGAAGCAACCTAAGTATCCATTGACAGATGAATGGATAAAGATGATGTGGCACATATACACAATGGAATATTGCTCAGCCATAAAAAGAAACGAAACTGAGTTATTTATAGTGTGGTGGATGGACCTAGAGTCTGTCATACAGAGTGAAGTAAGTCAGAAAGAGGAAAACAAATACCATATGCTAACACATATATATGGAATCTACAAAAGAAAAAAAAAGGTTCTGATGAACCTAGGGGTAGGGCAGGAACAAAGACACAGACGTAGAGAATGTACTTGAGGACACGGGGAGGGGGAAGTGTAACCTGGGATGAAGTGAGAGAGTGGCACTGACATATATATATTACCAAATGTAAAATAGCTAGTGGGAAGCAGTCGCATAGCACAGGGAGATCAGCTCAGTGCTTTGTGACCACCTATAGAGGAGTGGGATAGGGAGTGTGGTTGGGAGGGAGATGCCAGCGGGAGGAGATACGGTGGTATATGTATAGCTTATTCACTTTTTTATAAAAGCAGAAACTAACACACCATTTTAAAGCAGTTATACTCCAATAAAGATGTTAAAAAAGAAGCATAAAAAAATCACTTGATCTCAGTAGGTGTAGACAGTATTTGACAAAATTCAACATCAAGATTAAAAAAAATTCTCAGTAAAGTGGATATAGAGGGGACGTATCTCAACATAATAAGGGCTATTTATGACAAATCCACAGCTAACATCATACTCAGCAGTGTAAAGCTGAAAGCCTTTCCTCTAAATTCAGGAACAGGACGTGGATGCCCACTCTTGCACTTACGTTTACATAGTGTTAAAAGCCCTAACAACAACAATCACACAAGAAAAAGAAAAGTAAAATTTTCACTATCTGCAGATAATGTGATAATTTATATAGAAAACTACAAAGTCTCTACCCCCAAAACTATTAGACTAATAAATGAATTCAGCAAAGTCATGGGATACAAGATTGATATACAGAAATCTGTTGCTTTTCTGTACACCAATAGTGAACTATCAGAGAAAGTTTTAAAATCCCTTTAAAAATCACATCAAAAGGAATGAAACATAGGAATAAACTTATTGAAGGAGGTGAAATATCTCTGAAAATTATAAAACATTCATGAAGGAAATGGAAGATGATAGAAAGATGGAAAGATATGTGTTCTTAAATTGGAAGAATTAATATTGTTAAGTGGCCATACTAGGCCAAGCAATCTTCAGATTTAATGCATTCCCCATCAAAATACCCTTGACATTTTCCCCACAACTGGAACAAATAACCCTGTGATTCACATGGAACCACAGAAGGCCCCAAATTGCCAAAGGAAACTTGTTAAAAAAGAACAAAGCTGGAGATCACCCTCCCAGACTTCAGACTATACTACAAAGCTGCAGTAATCAAAACAGTATGGTACTGGCACAAAAACAGGCACAGATCAATGAAACAGAACAGAGAGCCCAGAAATAAACCAATGTATAAATGGTCAGTTAATCTACAACAAAAGAGGCAAGATTGTACAATGAAGAAAAGACTGTTCAATAAGTGGTGCTGGGAAAAATGGAGAACTGCATGGAAAACATTGAGATTGGAACATTTCCTCACACCATATACAAAAATAAACTCAAAATGAATTAAAGACCTAAATGTAAAACCTGAAACTATAAGATTTCTAGAAGAGAACACTCGATGTAAATCACAGCAGTATTTTTTCAGATCTGTTTCCTAAGGCAGAAGAAATAAAAGCAAAAATAAACAAATGGAACCTTATTAAACTTAAAAGCTTTTGCACAGCAAAGACCATTAACAAAATGAACAGATAACATTCAGAATGGGAGGAAAATATTTGCAAATGATACAAGTTACAAGTGGTTAATCCAAAATATATAAATAGTTCATACAACTTAAAAACAAACAAACAAAAAAACCCACTCAAAAAAAGGACAGAAGACCTGAATAGACATTTTCCCAAAGAAGACATAGAGATGGCCAACAGGCATGTGAAAAGATTCTTAACATTGCTAATTATTACAGAAATGCAAGTCAAAACTACAATCAAATATCACCTCACACCTGTCAGTGGGGCTATCATTAAACAGTCTACAAATAACAAATATTGGTGAGGATGTGTAGAAAATGGTACCCTCCTACACTATTGGTGGGAATGTAAATTGTTGCAGCCACTATGGAAAACATTATGGAGGTTATGCAAAAAAGTAAAAATGAAACTCATATGATCCAGCAATTCCACTCCTGGGTAGGTATCTGGGGGGGAAAAAAACCCCACTAATTTGAAAAGATACATGCACCCTAATGTTCATAGCATCTCTATTTACAATAGCTAAGATAGGGAAGCAATCCAAGTTCCCATCAACAGATAAATGGATAAAGAAGATGTGTGTGTGTGTGTATATGTGTATATGTGTGTATATATGAATATTACTCAGACATAAAAATGGATTTCTGCCATTTGCAGCAACATGGATAGACATGGATAGATTATCATAGTACATGACGGAAGTCAAAAATAGAAAGACAGGGCTTCCCTGGTGGCGCAGTGGTTGGGAGTCTGGCTGCCGATGCAGGGGACACGGGTTCGTGCCCCGGTCTGGGAGGATCCCACGTGCCACGGAGTGGCTGGGCCCGTGAGCCTTGGCCGCTGGGCCTGCGCATCCGGAGCCTGTGCTCTACGGCGCGAGGGGCCACAACAGTGAGAGGCCCGCGTACCGCAAAAAAAAAAAAAATAGAAAGACAGATACCATATGATATCACTTATATGTGGAACCTAAAAAATAACACAAAAAAATATATGTAGCAAAACAGAAACAGACTCAGAAATAGAGAAAACAAACTAGTGGTTATCAAAGGGGAAAGGGAAGGAGGGACGGAAAGTTAGGGCTGTTGGATTAAGATAGATCGATCAATCAATCAATGCTATCTGCCCCAAAAAATTTTGTTAAAAAAGAGTTATGTGTCAAGACAAAATGGGATTTATTTGGGTATGCAAACCTGGCTCAACATTGAAAATTCAGACAGTGTAATCTATGTCAACAGGCTAAGAAAAGTATTAATTCATAATAAAAATCTCTTAGCAATTTAGAAATAGAGAGGAAACTACCTCATCTTGATAAACAACCTCTACAAAAAATTCTACAACTAACATCATGCTTAATGGGGAACCACTACCGTCTTTTACCTGAAGATCAGAGCCAACACTCTCTAATGCCCACTCTCTGTAATCTTATTTAACCTAGAATTGGAAATTCTTGCCACCATAATAAGGAAAGGAAAAGAAAGAACAGACATGTGAATGGGAAAGGAAGAGATACAGAAACAAAATTCCTGGAACTAATAAGTGTGTTCAGCAAACATGCAGGATACAAGATCAATATAAAAAATTATTCTCATTTCTATAAACAACATGCCATAACTGAAGTTAAAACACAATGCCATACATAGTCACTTTAAAGCGAATGAAGTACTTCCCAAACCGTATACAGAATCAATATGGTCTATATGATGAAAATTACAAAAGGCAGATGATGGAAATCAAAGAAGACTTGTGTAAATGGAGAATAATACTGACTTTGTGAATCTATAAATCTAGCATAGTAATTATTTCAGTTTTCCCCAAATTGATCTATAGGTTCAATGAGATTTTTATTGAAATCCCAATAAGGGTTTTTGGAAACAGACAAGCTTATTATAAAACTAATATGGAAAGGTACAGCCCTAGAATAGCTAAAACAATCTTGTCAAAGAAGAATAATGTGGGAGGACTAGCCCTACACAAGTTAAGGCTCACTAGATTGCTATAGTAAATTAGGCAGTGTAGTACTGGTGCAGGAATAGACATATAGATTAATGGAACAGAATGAAGAAGCAAGTAATAGACCCATACATATATGTAGAACTGATTTTTTTTTTTTTTTTTTTTTTTTTTGCGGTACACGGGCCTCTCACTTTTGTGGCCTCTCCCGTTGCGGATCAACAGGCTCAGGACGCACAGGCTCAGCGTCCATGGCTCACGGGCCTAGCCACTCCGCGGCATATGGGATCTTCCCGGACCAGGCCATGACCCCATATCCCCTGCATCAGCAGGTGGACTCTCAACCACTGTGCCACCAGGGAAGCCCTGTACAACTGATTTTGACAAAGATGCAACAGCATTTCAATGGTGGAAAGATAGCCTTTTTTCCAAATTGTGTTGGAGCAAATGGACATCTATAGGAAAAAAAATGAAACAACCTAAATGTCACAACCTGTGAAAGAAATTAACTCAAAATACACCATGGACTTAAATGTAAAACATAAAACTATAGAACTTTTAGAACGAATAGAAGAAAATCTTTGAGATTTAGGTATAAGAAAATAATTCTTATATTTGGCACCAAAAGAATGATCCATAAAAAGAAAATATATTAATTGAACCTGATCAAAACTTAAAACTTTTGCTCTGCAAAAGATCATGTGAAATGGATGAGAAGACATGGACTGGGGAAAATATTTACAATCTACATATCCAACAGGATTAATATCTAGAGTATATAAAGAAGTCTCAAAACTCAACATTAAAATCTATCTAAAAATGGGTAAAAGACATGAACATATATTTCACCAGAGAGAATATACAGATAGCAAATATACACATGAAAAATGCTTAAGATCTTGAGCAGTTGGAAATATAAATTAAACTACAATGAGATATGACACACCTATCAGAATAACTGAAATTAAAAACAGAGACACCACCAAAAGCTGATGGGTGTGCATAGAAACCAGATAGTGTATATACTGTTGAAGGGAATGTAAAGTGATGCAGCCACTTTGGAAACAGTTGGGCAGTTTCTTATGAAGCTACGTGCAACTACAACACAACTGATCTAACTATCTCAGGCATTTATTTAGGGAACCATTAAAACTTACATTTTCACAAAAACATGTACAGGAATGTTCATAGCAGATTTATTTGCTATAGCCAAAAGCTGTAAACAACCCTGAGTGTCTTCAGCAGGTGAATCGTTAAATAAAGTGGTACACCCATACCATGGAATACTACTTAGCAATAGTAGTATAGTAGTATGCTGTTGTTACATGTAACAACTTGGATGACTCTCCAGAGAATTATACTTTTTTTAAAAAGCATATCTCAAAAGGTTAGATACTGTATGAATACATTTACATAACATTTTCAAAATGATAAAAACTTAGAATTAGTAAACAGGTCGTCAGTGTTTGTCAGCAGGTAGGAACGGGCCAGGAGGAGGGAATGGGTGTGTTTACAAAAAGGCAACTTGAGGGATACTTGTGGTGATGGAGCTGTTTTTTTTTTTTTTTTTTTTTAACATCTTTATTGGGGTATAATTGCTTTACAATGGTGTGTTAGTTTCTGCTTTATAACAAAGTGAATCAGTTATACATATGTTCCCATATCTCTTCCCTCTTGCGTCTCCCTCCCTCCCACCCTCCCTATCCCACCCCTCTAGGCAGTCACAAAGCACCGAGCTGATATCCCTGTGCTATGCGGCTGCTTCCCACTAGCTATCTACCTTACGTTTGTTAGTGTATATATGTCCATGCCCCTCTCTCGCTTTGTCACAGCTCACCCTTCCCCCTCCCCATATCCTCAAGTCCGTTTCCAGTAGGTCTGTGTCTTTATTCCTGTCTTACCCCTAGGTTCTTCATGACATTTTTTTTCTTAAATTCCATATATATGTGTTGGCATATGCTATTTGTCTTTCTCTTTCTGACTTACTTCACTATGACAGACTCTAGGTCTATCCACCTCATTACAAATAGCTCAATTTCGTTTCTTTTTATGGCTGAGTATATGTGCCACATCTTTATCCATTCATCCGATGATGGGCACTTAGGTTGTTTCCATCTCCGGGCTATCGTAAATAGAGCTGCAATGAATATTTTGGTACATGACTCTTTTTGAATTTTGATTTTCTCAGGGTATATGCCCAGTAGTAGAATTGCTGGGTCATATGGTAGTTCTATTTGTAGTTTTTTAAGGAACTTCCATACTGTTCTCCATAGTGGCTGAACCAATTCACATTCCCAAAAGCAGTGCAAGAGTGTTCCCTTTTCTCCACACCCTCTCCAGCATTTATTGTTTCTAGATTTTTTGATGATGGCCATTCTGACTGGTGTGAGATGATATCTCATTGTAGTTTTGGTTTGCATTTCTCTAATGATTAATGATGTTGAGCATTCTTTCATGTGCTTGTTGGCAATCTGTACATCTTCTTTGGAGAAATGTCTATTTAGGTCTTCTGCCCATTTTTGGATTGGGTTGTTTGTTTTTTTGTTATTGAGCTGCATGAGCTGCTTGTAAATTTTGGAAATTAATCCTTTGTCAGTTGCTTCATTTGCAAGTACTTTCTCCCATTCTGAGGGTTGTCTTTAGGTATTGTTTATGGTTTCCTTTGCTGTGCAAAAGATTTGAAGTTTCATTAGGTCCCATTTGTTTATTTTTGTTTTTATTTCCATTTCTGTAGCAGATGGGTCAAAAAGGATCTTGCTGTGATTTATGTCATAGAGTGTTCTGCCTATGTTTTCCTCTAAGAGTTTGATACTTTCTGGCCTTACATTTAGGTCTTTAATCCATTTTGAGCTTATTTTTGTGTATGGTGTTAGGGAGTGACCTAATCATACTTTTACATGTACCTGTCCAGTTTTCCCAGCACCACTTATTGAAGAGGCTGTCCTTTCTCCACTGTACATTCCTGCCTCTTATATCAAAGATAAGGTGACCATATATGCATGGGTTTATCTCTGGGCTTTCTATCCTGTTCCATTGATCTGTATGTCTCTCTTTGTGCCAGTACCATACTGTCTTGATTGCTGTAGCTTTGTAGTATAGTCTGAAGTCAGGGAGCCTGATTCCTCCAGCTCCGTGTTTCGTTCTCAAGATTGCTTTGGCTATTTGGGGTCTTTTGTGTTTCTATACAAATTGTGAAGTTTTTTGTTCTAGTTCTGTGAAAAATGCCAGTGGTAGTTTGATAGGGATTGCATTGAATCTGTAGATTGCTTTGGGTAGTAGAGTCATTTTCACAATGTTGATTCTTCCAATCCAAGAACATGGTATATCTCTCCATCTATTTGTATCATCTTTCATTTCTTTCATCAGTGTCTTATAACTTTCTGCATACAGGTCTTTTGTCTCCTTAAGTAGGTTTATTCTTAGATATTTTATTCTTTTTGTTGCAATGGTAAATGGGGGTGTTTTCTTGATTTCACTTTCAGATTTTTCATCATTAGTGTATAGGAATGCAAGCGATTTTTGTGCATTAATTTTGTATCCTGCAACTTTACCAAATTCATTGATTAGCTCTAGGAGTTTTCTGGTAGCATCTTTAGGATTCTCTATGTTTAGTATCATGTCATCTGCAAACAGTGACAGCTTTACTTCTTCTTTTCCGATTTGGATTCATTTTATTTCCTTTTCTTCTCTGTATGCTGTGGCTAAAACTTCCAAAATTATATTGAATAAGAGTGGTGAGAGTGGGCAACCTTGTCTAGTTCCTGATCTTAGTGGAAATGCTTTCAGTTTTTCACCATTGAGGATGATGTTGGCTGTGCGTTTGTCATATATGGCCTTTATTAGGTTGAGGAAAGTTCCCTCTATGCCTACTTCCTGCAGGGTTTTTATCATAAATGGGTGTTGAATTTTGTCAAAAGCTTTCTCTGCGTCTATTGAGATGATCATATGGTTTTTCTCCTTCAATTTGTTAATATGGTTTATCACATTGATAGATTTTCCTATATTGAAGAATCCTTGCATTCCTGGAATAAACCCCAATTGATCATGGTGTATGATCCTTTTAATGTGCTGTTGGATTCTGTTTGCTAGTATTTTGTTGAGGATTTTTGCATCTATGTTCATCAGTGATATTGGCCTGTAGTTTTCTTTCTTTGTGACATCCTTCTCTGGTTTTGGTATCAAGGTGATGGTGGCCTCATAGAATGAGTTTTGGAGTGTTCCTCCCTCTGCTATATTTTGGAAGAGTTTGAGAAGGATAGGTGTTAGCTCTTCTCTAAATGTTTGATAGAATTCGCCTGTGAAGCCATCTGGTCCTGGGCTTTTGTTTGTTGGAAGATTTTTAATCACAGTTTCAATTTCAGTGCTTGTGATTGCTCTGTTCATAGTTTCTGTTTCTTCCTGATTCAGTCTCGGCAAGTTGTGCATTTCTAAGAATTTGTCCATTTCTTCCAGGCTGTCCATTTTATTGGCATACAGTTGCTTGTAGTAATCTCTCATGATCTTTTTTATTTCTGCAGTGTCTGTTGTTACTTCTCCTTTTTCATTTCTAATTCTATTGATTTGAGTCTTCTCCCTTTCTTTCTTGATGAGTCTGGCTAGTGGTTTATCTATTTTGTTTATCTTCTCAAATAACCAGCTTTTAGTTTTATTGATCTTTGATATCATTTCCTTAATTTCTTTTTCATTTCTTTCTGATCTGATTTTTATGATTTCGTTCCTTCTGCTAGCTTTGGGGTTTTTTTGTTCTTCTTTCTCTAATTGCTTGAGGTGCAAGGTTAGGTTGTTTATTCGAGATGTTTCCTGTTTCTTAAGGTGGGCTTGTATTGCTATAAACTTCCCTCTTAGAACTGCTTTTGCTGCATCCCATAGGTTTTCGATCGTCGTGTCTCCATTGTCATTTGTTTCTAGGTATTTTTTTATTTCCTCTTTGATTTCTTCAGTGATCTCTTCGTTATTAAGTAGTGTATTGTTTAGCCTCCATGTGTTTGTATTTTTTACAGATCTTTTCCTGTAATTGATATCTAGTCTCATGGTGTTGTGGTTGGAAAAGATACTTGATACAATTTCAATTTTCTTAAATTTACCAATGTTTGATTTGTGACCCAAGATATGGTCTATCCTGGAGAATGTTCCGTGAGCACTTCAGAAAAATGTGTATTCTGTTGTTTTTGGATGGAGTGTCCTATAAATATCAATTAAGTCCATCTTGTTTAATGTATCGTTTAAAGCTTGTGTTTCCTTACTTATTTTCATTTTGGATGATCTGTCCATTGCTGAAAGTGGGGTGTTAAAGTCCCCTGCTATGAATGTGTGCTGTCGATTTCCCCTTTTATGGCTGTTAGTATTTGCCTTATTTACTGAGGTGCTCCTATGTTGGGTGCATAAATATTTACAATTGTTATATCTTCTTCTTGGATCGATCCCTTGATCATTATGTAGTGTCCTTCTTTGTCTCTTCTAATAGTCTTTATTTTAAAGTCTATTTTGTCGGATATGAGAATTGCTACTCCAGCTTTCTTTTGGTTTCCACTTGCATGGAGTATCTTTTTCCATCCCCTTACTGTCAGTCTGTATGTGTCTCTAGGTCTGAAGTGGATCTCTTGTAGACAGCATATATATGGGTCTTGTTTTTGTATCCATTCAGCCAATCTGTGTGGATTGGCTGGGAGCATTTAGTCCATTTGGTGGGAGCATGTAGTCCATTTACATTTAAGGTAATTATCGATATGTATGTTCCTATTCCCATTTTCTAAGTTGTTTTGGGTTCGCTTATTATAGGTCTTTTCCTTATCTTGTGTTTCTTGCCTAGAGAAGTTCCTTTAGCATTTGTTGTAAAGCTGGTTTGGTGGTGCTGAACTCTCTCAGCTTTTGCTTGTCTGTAAAGGATTTAATTTCTCCATCAAATCTGAATGAGATCCTTACTGGGTAGAGTAATCTTGGTTGCAGGTTTTTCTCCTTCATCACTTTCAGTATGTCCTGCCACTCCCTTCTGGCTTGCAGAGTTTCTGCTGAGAGATCAGCTGTTAACCTTAAGGGGATTCCCTTGTATGTTATTTGTTGTTTTTCCCTTGCTGCTTTTAATATGCTTTCTTTGTATTTAATTTTTGACAGTTTGATTAATATGTGTCTTGGCGTATTTCTCCTTGGATTTATCCTGTATGGGACTCTCTATGCTTCCTGGACTTGATTATCTATTTCCTTTCCCATATTAGGGAAGTTTTCAACTATAATCTCTTCAAGTATTTTTTCAGTCCCTTTCTTTTTCTCTTCTTCTTCTGGAACCCCTATAATTCGAATGTTGGTGCGTTTGATGTTGTCCCAGAGATCTCTGAGACTGTCCTCAGTTCTTTTCATTCTTTTTCTTTATTCTGCTCTGCAGTAGTTATTTCCACTATTTTATCTTCCAGGTCACTTATCCGTTCTTCTGCCTCAGTTATTCTGCTATTCATCCCATCTAGAGTATTTTTAATTTCATTTATTGTGTTGTTCCTCATTGCTTGTTTCATCTTTAGTTCTTCTAGGTCCTTGTTAACTGTTTCTTGCATTTTGTCCATTCTATTTCCAAGATTTTGGGTCATCTTTAGTATCATTATTATGAATTCTTTTTCAGGTAGACTGCCTATTTCCTCTTCATTTGTTTGGTTTGGTGGGTTTTTATCTTGCTCCTTCATCTGTTTCTCTGTCTTCTCATTCTTCTTATCTTACTGTGTTTGGGGTCTCCTTTTCACAGGCTGCAGGTTCGTAGTTCCCGTTGTTTTTGGTGTCTGTCCCCAGTGGCTAAAGTTGGTTCAGTGGGTTGTGTAGACTTCCTGGTGGAAGGGACCAGTGCCTGTGTTCTGGTGGATGAGGCTGGATCTTGTCTTTCTGGTGGGCAGGTCCATGTCTGGTGGTGTGTTTTGGGGTGTCTGTGGCGTTATTATGATTTTAGGCAGCCTCTCTGCTAATGGGTGGAGTTGTGTTTCTGTCTTACTAGTTGTTTGGCATAGGGTGTCCAGCACTGTAGCTTGCTGGTCGTTGAGTGAAGCTGGGTGCTGGTGTTGAGATGGAGATCTCTGGGAGTTTTCGCCATTTGATATTATGTGGAGCTGGGAGGTCTCTTGTGGACCAGTGTCCTAATGTTGGCTCTCCCACCTCAGAGGCACAGCACTGACTCCTGGCTGCAGCACCAAGAGCCTTTCATTCACACAGCTCAGAATAAAAGGGAGAAAAAGTAGAGAGAAACAATTAGTAGAAGTAGGAAGAAAGAAAGAAAGGAGGGAAGGAAGGAAGGAAGAAAGAAAGAAGAAAGGAAGGAAGGAAGGAGGGAAGGAAAGAAAAAAGATAACGTAAAATATAAAGTCAAATATAATAAAGTTATTAAATTAAAAATTATTTAGAAAAAAAAGGGACAGATAGAACTTTAGGACAAATGGTGGAAGCAAAGCTATACAGACAAAATCTCACACAGAAGCATATACATACACCCTCACAAAAAGAGGAAAAGGGGAAAATATCATAAATCTTGCTCTCAAAGTCCACCTCCTCAATTTGGGATGATTCGTTGTCTAAAGGAGGGAAGGAAGGAAGGAAGGAAGGAAATAGAGAGATTGAGGAAGAGGGAGAGAGAGAGAAAGAAAGCAGGTAAAGTAAAATAATGTTATTAAAATTAATTATTAAGAAAAAATTTTTAAAAAAACGGACAGATAGAACCCTTGGACAAATGGTGGAAGCTAAACTATACAGACAAAATCACACACAGAAGCATATGCATACATACTCAGAAAATGAGAAAAAGGAAAATATATATAGTTGCTCCCAAAGTCCCCCTCCTCAATTTGGGATGATTCGTTGTCTATTCAGGTATTCCACAGATGCAGGTACATCAAGTTGAGTGTGGAGATTTAATCTGCTGCTCCTGAGGCTGCTGGGAGAGGTTTCCCTTTCTCTTCTTTGTTCTCACAGCTCCAAGGGGCTCAGCCTTGGATTTGGCCTCGCCTCTGCGTGTAGGTCACTGGAGTGTGTCTGTTTTTTGCTCAGACAGGACAGGGTTAAAGGAGCCGCTGATTCGGGGGCTCTCGCTCACTCAGGCCAGGGGGAGGGAGGGGCGTGGAGTGCGGCGCGAGCTTGCGGTGGCAGAGGCCAGCATGACGTTGCACCAGCCTGAAGCCCGCCGTGCGTTCTCCCGGGGAAGTTGTCCCCTGGATCCCGGGACCCTGGCAGTGGCGGGCTGCACAGGCTCCCCGGAAGAGGGGTGTGGATAGTGACCTGTGCTCACACACAGGCCCCTCGGTGGTGGCAGCAGCAGCCTTAGCGTCTCCCGCCTGTCTCTGGGGTCCGCGCTTTTAGCCACGGCTCGCGCCTGTCTCTGGGGTCCGCGCTTTTAGCCGCGGCTCGCACCCGTCTCTGGAGCTCCTTTAAGCAGCGCTCTTAAGCCCCTCTCCTCACGCACCAGGAAACAAAGAGGCAAGAATAAGTCTCTTGCCTCTTCAGCAGGTCCAGACTTTTCCCCGGACTCCCTCCCGGCTAGCCGTGGTGCACTAACCCCTTCAGGCTATGTTCAAGCCGCCAACCCCAGTCCTCTCCCTGCGCTCCGAGGAAAGCCCAAGCCTCGGTTCCCAGCCCCGCCCACCCCGGCGGGTGAGCAGACAAGCCTCTCGGGCTGGTGAGTGCCGATCGGCCCTGATCCTCTGTGTGGCAATCTCTCTGCCTTGCCCACCCCTGTTGCTGTGCTCTCCTCCACGGCTCTGAAGCTACCCCCTCCGCCTCCCGCAGTCTCCGCCCGCGAAGGGGCTTCCTAGTGTGTGGAAACCTTTCCTCCTTCACAGCTCCCTCCCTCTGGTGCAGGTCCCGTCCCTATTCTTTTGTCTCTGTTTTTTCTTTTTTTCTTTTGCCCTACCCAGGTACGTGGGGAGTTTCTTGCCTTTTGGGAGGTCTGAGGTCCCCTGCCAGCATTCAGTAGGTGTTTGTAGGAGTTGCTCCACGTGTAGATGTATTTCTGGTGTATCTGTGGGGAGGAAGGTGATCTCCACGTCTTACTTTTCCGCCATCTTCCCCTCTGCCTCGATGGAGCTGTTCTTTATCTCGACTCTGGTGATGGATCAATAAACACATATGTGATAAAATTGTAGAACGACATACATACACACATACACATGTTGGTACAAGAGAAGCTGGGGAAGTATGAATTAGAGATGGATTATATCAATGCCAATATCCTGGTTGTGATTTGTACTAGTTTTGCAAAATGTTAACATCTGGTGAAACTGAAAGAAGTGTGTCTCTATAATTTCTTTCAACTGCATGTGAACTACAGTTATCTCAATAAAGATTTCAATTAGAAATAGTTATTATGGCTATATTACATAAGTTCAAAAAAAATAAACATGGAAGAAATAAAAGATCCAATGAAACACTTAAAGATGAAACCCACAATGTGTGAGATGAAAAATACCCTGAAGAGGATTAATGGCAGAATAGACATTGCAAAAGAAAAGATTATCGCGCTTGAAAACATAACAGTAGAAACTAGATTTCTAATAATAAAACAAAATAATAATAGTAATAATAATAGAACAGCAACAGTGAGCTTTGGAACAAATCCAAGTGGCCTAATTATGTCTAATTGGAATCTCTGAAGAAGAGAAAGGGAGGAGACATTAAAAAATATTTGAAGAAATAATGACTGAAATTTTCCCAAGTTTAGTTAAAACTATAAATACAAAGATTCAAGAAACGCAACAAATCTCATGCACAAGAAACATGAAGAAAGGTACCCCACGGAACATATAAAGACACAAAACTAAAAGGAAATAGTTAATGATTATCTGCATATTCACAGGAAAATTCTTTGAGAAAATGCACCACATGTTGCAAAAAATATCTAAGCAACTAGGAATACAAGGGAATTTCCTTAAGTTGATAAAGGACATTTATGAAAAAGTCACAGCTAAAATGATACTTAATGATGAAAATTGTAATGTTTCTTCCCATTTGACATTGTACTGCAAGTTCCACTTAGTACAATAAGACAAGTAAAGAAAATAGAAGTGATCCAGATTGCAAAGAGGTAGAACTGTCCTTTTTTACAGACAATAAGATTCTACATTTAGAAAACATGATAGAATCTACAAAATAGTTAGTAGAACTAATAAATGAATTTAGAAATATTGCAGGATCCAAGCTGAATATACAAAAATCAACTGTTTTCCTGTATGCTAGCAACAGTCAGAAATTGCATTTTTAAATCTCCCAATGAAATCGCATAAATTATTTTAAATACTTAGGGATACATCTGACAAAATATCTGAACAGCTTTATATACTGAAAAGTACAAAATGTCTTTTGAGAGAAATTTTAAAAGACATAAATAAATGGAGAGATAATTTGTGGATGCTGACTACTCTCATTTTTATTCAACATTGTACTGGAGATCTTAGTGCAATAATATAAGAAAATTGTACGTTTTGAACAGAAAGAAAATCGTTATTCACAGATAAAACCATTATGTGCATAGAAAACCTCCCAACTCAAAGTTTTAGAATTAATAAATGATTTTAGTCAGTTTCCTAGATAAAAAGTCAATATATAAAAGCAAATTATATTTCTGTATATCAGCAAGAAACGTATAGAAAATAAAAGGTCCTATTTATAATAGCATCAAAAATATTAAGTAACAAAAGGTGTGCAGTCCTCCAAGGGGAAAATTTTAAAACATTATTAAGAGTCATAAAGGAAAGCCTAAATTAATGGAGTACCATATTCATGAATTAGAAGACTCAACAGTATAAAAATGTCAGTTCCTACCAAATTGATATATTGGTTTAGTGCAATCAAAATCTAAATCTTCATTTGATAAGCTCATTCTTAAATTTATATGAAAATATTGGGTTGGCCAAAATGTTCATTTGGTTTTTTTCCATAAGATGGCTCTAGTAGCACTTAGTTGTCTTTAACTTCATTCAAAACAGTTTTTTTAGATTGTATGTGACAGCTGTCATATTAGCATGCATTTTTAAAAAGACATCAAAATTGGTGTGTTTTGGGGGGTTTTTTGTTTTTTTTTTGCGGTACGCGGGCCTCTCACTGTTGTGGCCTCTCCCATTGTGGAGCACAGGCTCTGGACGTGCAGGCTCAGCGGCCGTGGCTCACGGGCCCAGCCCCTCCGCAGCATGTGGGATACTCCTGGACCGGGGCACGAACCCGCGTCCCCTGCATCGGCAGGTGGACTCTCAACCACCGCGCCACCAGGGAAGCCCAAAAATTGGTGAATTTTTGTGTAGCCATTTTAACACTGAAGATGGAAGAAAACATTTTCTGCATATTATGCTTTATTATTTCAGGAAAGGTAAAAACATAACCAAGATGCAAAAACGATTTGTGCAGTGTATGGAGAAGGTGCTGTGACTGATCGAACTTGTCAGAAGTGGTTTGCAAAGTGTCTTGCTGGACGAGGCTCCACGGTCGGGTAGACCAGTTGAAGTTGATAGTGATCAAATGGAGACATTAACTGAGAACAATCAACGTTATACCATGCGGGGGATAGCTGACATACTCAAAATATCCAAATCAAGCACTGAAAATCATTTGCACCAGCTTGGTTATGTCAATCACTTCAATGTTTGGGTTCCACATAATTTAAGTGAAAAAAACTTAGACCGTATTTCCGCGTGTGATTCTCTGCTTAAATGTAATGAAGATGTTCCGTTTTTAAAACAAATTGTGACAGGTGATGAAAAGTGGATACTGTATAATAATGTAGAACAGAAGAGATCGTGGGGCAAGTGAAATGAACCACCACCAACCACACCAAAGGCCGGTCTTCATCTAAAGAAGGTGATGTGTATATGGTGGGATTGGAAGGGTGTCCTCTATTTTGAGCTCCTTCCGGAAAACCAAACGATTAATTCCAAAAAGTACTGCTCCCAATTAGTCCAACTGAAAGCAGCCCTCAACAAAAAGCGTCCAGAATTAGTCAACAGAAAACACATAATCTGCCATCTGGATAATGCAAGATCGTATGTTTCTTTGATGACCGGGAAAAAACTGTTACAGCTTGGCTGGGAAGTTCTGATTTATCAGCCATATTCACCAGGCTTTGCATCTTCGGATTTCCATTTATTTAGGTCTTTACAAAATTCTTTTAATGGAAAAAATTTCAATTCCGTGAAAAACTGTAAAAGGCACCTGGAACAGTTCTTTTCTCAAAAAGATAAAAAGTTTCTGGAAGATGGAATTATGAAGTTGCCTGAAAAATGGCAGAAGGTAATAGAACAAAAGGGTGAATAGTTTGTTCAGTAAAGTCCTTGGTGAAAATGAAAAATGGGTCTTTTATTTTTACTTAAAAATCGAAGGCACATTTTGGCCAACCCAATAGAAAAGGCAGGATATAGTGAAGAGACTTTTAGAAATCAAAAGGTGGAGACAGTGAAGAGAGTTTTAGAAATAAAAGGGTAGAAATAAAAATAATTCTTGATACCTGTTCCAGGTATCAAGAATTATTATAAAACTATAGCAATTAAGATATAATAGTGCAGAGAAAAATGAGTATGCCAGTGGAACAGAGTAGACTTCCCAGAAACATATTCATCCATATGTGGATGTTTCATAGAAGTAGCACTTCTGGGGTGTGGAGAAAAGAGTCTCTTAAACAAATGGTGCTGGGACAGTAGCATATCTCCATAGGAAAAAAGACAAGAAGGAGGGAAAGGGAGGGACGGAAGGAAAGAAGGGAGGGAGGACACTGGACCTAGACTACTCCATGCAAAAATCAATTCCAGACAAAATATTAATGTGAAAAAATCTTTCAGAAGCAAATATCTTCTGGACTTTACTGTAGAGAAGAATTTCTTAAGCAACTCTAAAATATTAACCATAAAGGAAAGATTGATAAATTCAACTACATCAAAGTTAAGAATTTCCATTCCTCAAGTGCTAGTCACATCAATCAGACAAGAAAAAGAAATAAAAGGTATACATATTGGAAGGGAAGAGGTGAAATTTTCATTATACACAGATGACATAATGCTGTATATAGAAAACCTTAGAGACTGCACAAAAACTAATAGAACTGATACATGAATTCAGCAAGATAGCAGTATATAAGATTAACATACAGAAATTGGTTGCATTTCTTTATACTAACAATGAAATATCAGAAAAGGAAAGTAAAGAAACAATCCTGGGGGCTTCCCTGGTGGCGCAGTGGTTGAGAGTCTGCCTGCCGATGAAAGGGACATGGGTTCGTGCCCTGGTCTGGGAAGATCCCACATGCCATGGAGCGGCTGGGCCCGTGAGCCATGGCCGCTGAGCCTGTGCATCCGGAGCCTGTGCTCTGCAATGGGAGAGGCCACAGCAGTGAGAGGCCCACCTACCGCAAAAAAAAAAAAAAAAAAATCCCTTTTAAAATCACTTAAAAAAAAAAAATACTCAGAAATAAACCTGACCAAGGAGATGAAAAACTACTAAGGTGAGAACTGTAAAACACTGATAAATGATCAAAGATGATTCAAAGAAATGGAAAGATATCCCGTGCTTTTCGATTGGAAAAATTAATATTGTTAAAAAATGGCTATACTAACCAAAGCAATCTACAGGTTTAATGTGATCCCTATCAAATTACCCATGACATCATTCACAGAACTAGAACAAATAATACTGAAATTTATATGGACACACAGAAGACCCAGAATTGCCAGAGCAATCCTGAAGGGAAAAAAGCTGGAGGCATAACCCTCCCAGATTTCAGACAATACTACAAAGCTATAGTAATCAAAACAGCATGGTATTGGCACAAAAACAGACACATGGGTCAATGGAACAGAATAGAGAGCCCAGAAATAAACCCACACAGCTACAGTCAATCTACAACAAAGGAGGCAAGAATACACAATAGAGAAAAAAGTCTCTTCAACAAGTGGTGTTGGGGAATTTGGACAGCCACATGTAACTCAATGAAGTTAGAACACACCCTCACACCATACACAAAAATAAACTCAAAATGGCTTAAAGACTTAAATAGAAGACATGATACCATAAAACTCCTAGAAGAGAACATAGGCAAAACACTCTCTAACATAAATCATACCAATGTTTTCTTAGGTTAGTCTCTCAAGGCCATAGAAAAACAGCAAAGGTAAACAAATGGGACCTAATCAAACTAATAAGCTTTTGCACAGCAAAAGAAACCATAAACAAAATGAACAAACCTACAAAATGGGGGGAAATATTTGCAAATGATGTGACTGACAAGGGCTTAATTTCCCAAATGCACAAACAGCTCATACAACTCAATGACAAAAAAAAACAGACAACCCAATCGAAAAATGGGCAGAAGACCTAAGTAGACATTTCTCCAAAGAAGACATACAGATGGCCAAGAGCACATGAAAAGCTGCTCAACATTGCTCAGTATTAGAGAAATGCAAATCAAAACTACAGTGAGGTACCACCTCACACCAGTCAGAATGGCCATCATCAAAAAGTCTAAAAATAATATGCATTGGAGAGGATGTGGAAGAAAGGGAACCCTCCTACACTGTTGGTGGGAATGTAAATTGGTGCAGCCACTATGGAAAACAGTATGGAGGTTCCTCAGAAAACAAAATAGAGCTACCATATGATCCAGCAATCTCATTCCTGGGCATATATCCAGAGAATACCATAATTCTAAAAGATACATGCACCTCAATATTCATAGCAGCCTATTTGCAAGAGCCAGGACATGGAAACAACCTAAATATCCATCAATAGATGAATGGATAAAGAAGAAGTGGTACGTATATACAGTGGAATACTATTCAGCAATAAAAAAGGATGAAATAATGCCATTTGCAGCAATATGGATGGACCTAGAGATTATCATACTCAGTGAAATAAATCAGAAAGGCAAATACCAAATAATATCACTTATATGTGGAAACTAAAATATGACACAAATGAACCTATTTATGAAACAAACTCACTGACATAGAGAACAGATTTGTGGTTGCCAATGGCAGGGGGCGGTGGAGGGTTGGATTGGGGGTTTGGGACTAGCAGATGCAAACTATTGTATTTAAGATGGATAAACAATGAGATCCTGTTGTATAGCACAGGGAACTATATTCAGTATCCTGTAATAAACCATAATAGAAAAGAAAAACAAAGAATTTCCATTCCTCAAAAGATACCATAATGAAATTGAAAAGACAAGCCACGGAGTAAAAATTTTGACTAGTATTTAGAATATATAAAAAGCCTTATGGCCAAAAAAAAGTTGATAAGATGTTCAATCTTATCGTTAAAAAAGGAAATGCAAATTAACCACAATGCAAAGCCATTAAACACCCATCAGATTAGCAAAGATGAGATGAATCCAATACTAATCCAATACTAATTTTGTGGGGCAAAGTAAACTCTCACATGTTGTGATGGAAGTGTAAATTTGTACAACTATTTTGGAAATGATTTGACATCGTCTTGTAGATTGTTGAAGATATGCAGATCTGATAACCAGTATTCCAGTTCGAGGTATATAACCAACAGAAATATGTGCACATGTTTACGAGAATTCATGCCCAAGAATGCCTATTGCAGCATCGTTTTTAGAAGCTCCAGATTGGAAGAATCCCAAATGTCCATCAACATTAAAAGGGATGATAGCTAAACTGTTTGTATGAAGGAATATTATACCACATTCAAAAACATGAATGAATCTTTAAGAGTTTTGTATGAATTAAGCAAGATAACAGAATGTACCCAACGGGATTCCACCTACTCAAAGCCTCAAAGAAGTAGGCTTAGGGAAACAATCCTAAAGGGTAAAATGACAGAGAAAAACAAGGAAATAAATTATCATAAAAGGGAGGAGGGGTTGTAATTAGAAGGAGACCCAGGGCCAGTGGTGGGATGGTCGTTTCTGGCCACTCTGAACCATTCTAGGCAAGTGACCCAGGCTGCCAGATTTGGGATACATGTTTGTGCCCATCCCCATAATGTGCCAAAATGCAGTATGAGTGCTTGTGTATGCGTATTCAATTTTCTTTCTGGGAATGTAGTGAGAAGACCCGATTCCCAGGCTTGGTTCGGCTGCCTGATTAACTTACTTGACAAGTCTGTTATTCACCTGCCAAGTGATGCTCTCCCTGAGGTCCAGTAGTCAGGATCCCATTCTCTCAAGTGCAAAGTGAGTGGTTTTATCAAAGGAGAAATTGTCTGTGGGAATATTTCATAAACTATAGCTCACTGAAAATGTTAGCAAATTTATCTGTTTCAAAATTTTGAAAAATTTACTGAAGACATTTGCTTTGTTCCCATTTAAAATAGTTCTCTAGGTGTAAAACTGAGATTTTGAGGGTTTAGAGAAACACTATTCCCAGCCAGAACTACGAGGAATGCTGTCTTTCTAAAAATGTTCTATTAGGAGTTGGTGTCACACATTGAGACAGACTCCTTAGAGCATTAACTGCACCTTCACAACCAATTATAGAGTTATAAGAATATAAGAATTCCATCTCCAGGGGGGTATATTGTAGGTTCTATTTACATGGTAAAAATAAATGTAATGCAAGACAGTTTTTGAAAATAGCGTCTAATGTTATTTATCAAGATTCTGAAATGTACATTTAATGAGTTAAAAACACTCAGTTGGGCTTCCCTGGTGGCGCAGTGGTTGAGAGTCCGCCTGCCGATGCAGGGGACACGGGTTCGTGCCCCAGTCCGGGAAGATCCCACATGCAGCGGAGCGGCTGGACCCGTGAGCCATGGCCGCTGAGCCTGCGCATCCGGAGCCTGTGCTCCGCAACGGGAGAGGCCCACGTACCACAAAATAAATAAGTAATAAAAACACTCAGTTATAATTATTTAATTATACTTAAATCAGCGTCCCCAATAATTAGAAAGGAAATCAAGCATAATGAGACTGCTTTTTATGACAATTATAGTAATTTTGTAAATTATTCAACAGAAAACATTCTAGAGAACATGAAAATGTTGGTTTTGTGTGCTGAGTCATGACTCAACAAGAAGATTACGGGCATGTCTTAGCTTCTAAAGTAAACATGCTTTTGCACTTGGTTCCTTACTTGTGGAACTTCTACTCCTTGAATGTGTCCAGGGATGGAGTAGCCAACACAGTTTCATTTATCAAAGCCTCACAGTTAGCACTGGAACATTTTTTCTCATTTTAAAGGAACGCAGGACTCTTTCACGAGTACAGTTTACTTCATTTGGGACTGAAATCATCTTCCTCCATTTCCCATACAGCTTTAAACATTCAAATCTCACAGCCATTACCAACATTACTTTAAGGTAAATCACTGAAATTTCTTACTAGGATACAAGTCTCTGTTATCTGTGACTCCAGACCAGGGTACGTTTATAACAAATTTCAAACGAATTAGGCTTGCAGAACCACACCTCCCAGAAAGTGACCTGTTAATACAAAACCATCTATTAGTTCTTAATTCATGTCAAGCAAGAGACTACTAGATGGACCACCTGTTTCTTAAGGTTACATGTGGGTCCTCTCAAGGATGCTAATTCTCTTATTTGGTACTTTACCATGATGATATTTGTATCTATTTATTTGGGGTGGCATAGAATTCCAAGAGGGTACTTTTCTACTCATCATTACCATCTTTCTAAAGTGAAATCAGAACCAGGCTAATAAAGATATCTAAGTAAATTGGGATCAACAAAATAATTTTTAAAATAGAACCAGTATTTAAAAGACCAACATTGAGAAATGGGGCTCATTATCAGCGTTGGATACAGGGCCTGGATATAATAGGTCCTCAATAAATCCCTTCTTTTAATACTTAAATAAAATGGCTTGAGTCCTCATTTCAAGCCCTGTGGGATACTCAGCTGGCACTTTCTGGGATTTCTAGGGATGCACATTTCTCATTATCATCTCTCTCTTATTTTTATTTATTATTTTTTTTGACTGCACTGGGTCTTAGTTGCAGCATGCGGGATTTTTAGTTGCGGCGTGTGGGATCTTTAGTTGCGGCATGCATACTCTTAAGTGTGGCATGCGGGATCTAGTTCCCTGACCAGGGATCAAACCTGGGCCCCCTGCATCGGGAGCGTAGAATCTTAACCACTGCGCAATTAGGGAAGTCCCTCTCGTGATCAGCTCTTGATCTCATTCCCTGTTTTGATTGATCCCGATTCTCTCAACTGTTTTCTTGTGATTGCCTTCTTGCTTCTCCATCCTTCAATTTCTTTTTCCATTTTCCCTCTTTAACTTCTTAAAATTTATGAAATACCTGATAAATATGGAATATATATGATTTACATACTTTATAAGCATAACGATGAGATAAATGCCCATATACCCAGCTTAAGAAACAAAATATTGTCATGAAACCCACTGGGCCCTTCCCTGAACACAGCTCCTTTCTCCCCTGCAGAGATAACATCCTGCTAAGTTTTATCATCTTTGGGGTTTGCTGCTTATATATTTTTACCTAAAATATATATTGGATAGTTTTTCTTGTGTGTGAATGTTGTATACATAGTTGTATGGTATTATTCTCCTCTAACTTGTTTTAAAAATGTTAACATTATTTTCCTGAGGTTCATCCATGTTGTTGACAATAGCTGAAGTTCGTTCATTTAAGCTGCTAGAAAGGATTCAAATGCGTGACTATATCACAGTTTAGTTTTCCACTGTCCCATCAAAGGATATTTGGAGTACTTCCAGTTTTTTTCCTCCTGTTACAGACAGTGGCGCTCTTACACATGTCTCCTGATACGTGCGAGTGTCAAGAATTCCTACTCTGTAGGAAAAGAATTACTGAGTTAGAAGCACAGCTCAGATTTACGAGGGGAGATCATATTCCAAAGTGTTTGTCCCAGTTCTTACCTTTATCCATGGTCTGCCCTCCTATTCCAGCACTTCACCAACACTTATTATTGTCATCCTTTTAACGCCAGTCAGGCTCGTGGGTGTGAAGTTGTGTCCCACCGTGGTTTCCATTTGAATTTCCCTGAGCTGAGCCCGTTTTGATTGTTCCATTAGCCAGATAGGTTTTCTCTTCTGGCAAATGCCTGTTAAAATACCTTGCTTACTTTTTAAAGTTGCGTTTTTTATCTTGTTGACTTTAAAGATTAAATACTTTCTGAATATTCATATTTGATTGCTGTATGTACTACATATATCTACTCCAAATTTATAGGTTGATTTTCACTTTTTAAAAATGTAATCCCTTTATAATTTGTACTTTTGGGGCATTGTTGAAAATGTTTCTTTTTTTTTCATACTCAGAGGTTATTAATATACTTTACATTGTTACTTACCAAAAGTTTTCATTAGATTCTTTAATTCTTCTAAAATGGATTTTTGGTTATAATGCAATTATTTTTTTTTCATTTTTCACATAGATAAACATATGCCCCAGCAAAAATAATTATACGCCCATCCTTTCCCCAGAAATATGCAATCCCAGTATATGTCAAGTATCCGTGTACTTGTGGATCTGTTTCAGGGCTCTCTATTTTAGTTCACTATCTTATTTTCTTTGCAGTGCATAAATGCCAAACTGTCTTAATTATTACAGCTTTAGAATTGCATCATGATGGAATAATATGGAACAGACTTACCCTCTGTCAATTTCAGGGCTTTCCAGAGAAACAGAATGAATAGGATGCATGTTTATCATAAGAAACTGTCTCACATAATTATAGAGTCAGGAAATAGAAAATCTGCAGTGTGGACCAGGCCCAAGATCCAGGAGAGACACTGGGCAGGTCTAGTTCTAAGGCCACTAGCCTGGAGACTGGGGAGGGTCGACGGTGCAAAGACTGGCAGACAGACACCCAGAAAAGCTGGTGGTGCAGGTGGAATCTGAAGACTGTTTGCTGGAGAAGTTTTCTTTTGCTCGGGGAGACCAGCCTCTTTGTTCTTTTCAAGCCTTCAGCTGATTGGATGAGGCCCATCACATTTATGGACAGCAGTCCGCTACACCCAGAGTTCACTGATTTAAATGTTCATCTCATACAGAAGCCCTCATCTAGTAGATACGTAAAATTAATCATCACACCCTCCTACCTTAAACGACTTCAAAAACAGACAAAATACAGTTTTCAGACATTGGACACAAAGCCCTACAGAACAATGATCTCTGAGTGAAATCTTATCATTGCCCAGCTTACTGCCTAGAAAACGCTGTGAGGATACAGCACAGGGAGAGGAAGGCAAACAAGACCGTGTTGGTCTCCCTTGGATGAGGAAACAGAGTTGAGAATTTGAGGACACCAAGACGGCTAAAACTCACAGAATAAAGCCCTGGACAGGAGAGAGCTGCACGTGACAAGCTGAAACCAGCAGAAGGCTTCCCCCAAGTCCTCGCCTCAGTCAGTCCCAATTAGCGTGTGTGTAAGGAAACTCTGGGAAGGCACTAATGGAACAGAGCAGGTGGAACAATCTTTAGAGCAAAGAGATGGCCAGGAAGCGTTCATGTCCGCACTGGCTGGAGTGGGAAAACCTGACAATGCACGGGGCGTTGGGTAGACTACTCAGAAAGAGATCGCCTCAGTAGGAGCGCAGAATTCTTCCTAGACCCAAGGCTGTTCTGACCGTTCCTAACAGGGCCACCTTGCATGTAAGCCTCAAAAAGAACAAGCTGTTTGCAAGGGTGAGAGCTTAGGGCCTTCTCAGGTCTTTCCTGAGCATGTTCACAGCCCTGTGCAAGCACATAGCCTTCTAATTACCCAGGAATATGTCAGAGCATTTCAAAGTCCCTATGGGGTCTCAGTCCCCAGATTTTTCCTTTTAAGTTTTTTGGTTAGCTTATTGATTGTCCCAACTGTTAGCCACTGCCTGAGGCAGCCATGATATTCAACAAGTGCCTCTGATTATTTTCAACAGATCTTTTGGAGAAGAGGGTTTTGTACTTAGTGAGTTCTAAGTCAGGTTAACTAAAACAGCCTTGGCAGTGGGGTCTTCCAGGGAACCAGCAAAGAGGTTATATAATCGGAGTTCTCTGGGAATGAGGGTTTGAAGGAGTTCCAATCCAAATTTGCGCCCTCTGGTGGCTGCCAGGCGGCTGCTTTTCATTAGGATTAAGAGATGTTCGTTTTCCAGGCTACCTCAGAGCCAGAGAAAGGGAGAGGAGAGTAGGGCAAGTTCAAGTGCCACGAATCTCACTGCTCTTAACGAGGTTGTCATTTTTATTAAATAAATGCTCCCTGGATTGCTGAAAGCTTTTGGTTAATTTCCAGAGCTCTGAAAAAGTTGAACTTGACCATTTTTGCGAATTTTATCATTGCTTTTATGGAGGAGAAATTTTTCAGATGCTCTTCTCCATTTTTACATATATTTGACATCAAAAATGTATACTGTAGGGCTTCCCTGGTGGTGCAGTGGTTGAGAGTCCGCCTGCCGATGCAGGGGACACGGGTTCGTGCCCCGGTCCAGGAGGATCCCACGTGCTGCAGAGCGGCTGGGCCCGTGAGCCATGGCCGCTGAGCCTGCGCGTCCGGAGCCTGTGCTCCGCAACGGGAGAGGCCACAGCGGTGAGAGGCCCGCGTACCGCAAAAAAAAAAAAAAAAATTGTACTGTAATTTTACATGGTATGTAGCAAAGTTGTATACTATAAACTCTAAAACATCCACCAAAAGAAAGAAAACAAAGAGTTATATATAATAAACCAACAAGAGATAACATGAAATTATAACAGTAATTCAGTTAATCAAAAAAAAAGAGAGAAAGAGGACAAGGGAAACGAATGAGAAGTGGGACAAATCAAGAACAAATCACAAGAGGACAGATTTAAACCCAGCCATATCGATAATCGCATTATGTGCAAATGTGTTAAGTACCCCAACTGAAAAGCAGAAATTGTCAGTTTGGATTAAAAAAAATAATAAGGCCAAGTCTATGCCTGCCTAAGGGAAACCCAATTTAAATATATAGATAAAAGAAGCTGCAGTGCTCCAGTGGCCTGAAGGAATGTCCCAAGTGTTGACTGTTGGTAGCAAAAGTACAGGAGGCCTCGGGACACACAAAGTGGTGGACAGTGACCCAGGCCAACCCGGTCACTTACAAGCACGGTTACAGAAATGTCAGAGCACGTCGCAGACTGAGTGTAATCTTCGAAGTGAGTCATTCAGGAGAATAAGTTCCAGTAAGTAGTGGCATAAATGTTACATAAGGTGAAAACAACTAGGTTGGCATGAAGATTCCTGAAGGGGCGAGGCTGGTTTGGTGCCTGTTCTCACTTACAGGCTCCATTTAGGAGCCGAGATGCCATCTGGGGGTGGCCCCTTCCGTCTTCTTTGACGTTCTGCTGCTTCAGACACTGCAAATTCCTCCTTCCTCTGTGGAAACATTGACACCACGCAGACCGCAAAGCTTTGCACTTCCTACACTGCAGAACAATTATTGATTGAGTATTCCTTCCCGAAAGGCTTTGCAAGGTTCTTAACAGCAATGACTGTCTTACTTGTCTTTGCATTTCTGATGTCTGGCCCCATGCCTGGCCGAGAGTAGGGATTCAGTGAATGTTTGTTGAATGGATGAATACAGAAATCCCTTACAGCCTGTGGAAATTCTAGAAAATAAATTTTATCTTCGGTATAAAGTTTGCGTAGTATTAATTAGACAAAAGCAATGAAAATGACGAACTCCTGTAGCTGGCCAATAAAAGTGACTGAGCCTCATCAGATAACGTTTACATGGGGCACACAGAACTTCTTACCTGAAAATGGAAACTCAACACTTCAGTTAAGAAAAGCATTCCTGATTAAGAGCACTTGATTAGAAAGAGCTCATTAACGAAAAACAATACTATTTTTATAAGGACTAAGCTCCTTTTATCCTGCCCTGGTTTGGTTTCACGCTTCAACAGATAGCACCTTTTGGCAGTCACGGCTGCTTGCACTGCCAAAGGCAGTGTTCACGGCGGGTCAGGCCCTTCCCTGACATCATTCTGGAAGAGATCACCAGCTAATTAGCTGCATAAGCTGGTCGCCATTATTGCTTCCAAGCTCCAAGTGGGGCCGTCTGATGGAATCACAAGGACCTTATAAAAAATGAGTTGATTTTTTTTTTCCAAGGGCACAAAAATACTTCTTAGAATACTGAAACTTAGGAGAGTTACAGTGGAATGTACCTCCTTAAGGGTGACCTGTAGATAATCAGAAGAGCCGGAAAAAAGTTGCTGGGATAGGATAGGATGAATACTTTTGGCTTTTTCTACAGACTAGACGTGGAAAAAAAGATCTGTTTCTCAGATCTTAGCTTCTCCCCCTTCAACTCCCGTTTCCCAACAATATATCAGCCATGGTGTCCACTGTGGCTTCTCACAAAAGTGGAATCTGTCTTCAGGCTCTTTTTCTCTGAACAGGGCATCTTCCCTCTGCCCCTTGCGTGCTCGAGCCCCACCCCGCCCTCAAGAGGTTCTAGGCGTCCTGCTGCTGCTTGCAAAGACCACGCTTTTGTTTTCCGAGGAAACGCTAGTCAGTTTGGAATCTGTCGTTTGTATCTATGTAAATCGGTTAATGGTCGCTCTTTCTTAAATTGTCTTCAGTTAAAGATACTCTGTGTGGATTTTATGCCCCATTGTGGACTGGAAGGCGGGTGGGGGCGGGGGAGCTGGAATCACAGGAGAGAGCATTTGCTTTGAAGGGGCTTCCTGAATTATTGCCGAGTATTTCAATTCTTATTCCCTTCTTCGTTCCTCTTCCTGGGAAATTCCAAAGTAGAGCTTTTAGCTTTGAAGACTTAAAATTTAAAGAGTTAACTCATTCCCGATTTTAGTCAAAGGCCATTACAAAATACAATAATACCATCTTTTAAGTAACTTGAAAGACTTCAACTGTGGCCACAGAAATTTGTAACAAAAGTCTCACGTTTGTTTGAAATATGACTTACCTACTCAGAGTGTGTCACCAGGAACAGCTCACTCGGTTGTGAGTTCCATAGCTGGGAAAGGGACTGTACTTGGTTCCCCTTAGTTTCCCTGGAGTGTCCAGCATGGAGCTTCAGAAATTCATTGAATGGACGTTTTATTAATATTCTTGGGGCAGTCAATACAAATGAGAGGCTTCTTTAGGTCCCAAACATAAAGCAGTAATAGACGCTGAGGAAGTCACTTTGACTGATGAAATTTGTTCCAGAAAGAAGTGATTTCTAGTCTGGTGACCTAGGTCAGTCACCTCTCAGTCTGCACATCTGTAAAATGGAGCGGCCTCAAAGTCCTGCTGAGTGAAATATCATATAAAATGCTTCATTGAGTGAGGCGCATAAAACGTGTCTGGCCCTCGGTGAGCACCCAATAAATACACGCGGGCTTCCTCTTTCTTCTTTCACGATTTGTCTTGAACAGTCCCAAAGCCAGTGTGACGTGGTTGCAGCTACATGAACAAAACAGACCGAAAGATCGTCCCTAACTCAGCACTGCAGGTAGAGCTGCTTCCTGCGCTAAAAATACCCTACAACTCCTTCTTGTTGAGATTTGTGCCCATTTTGTTACATTATACCCTATTAGTTAAAGACCCTTGGGGAAAATTTATGATTCAGACTTAATATTAGAAATAGACATGCTTCTCACAAGTGAAACCATGTGTAATTATTAGTCAAATCCTTTTCACCTGCCATCACTAATCGGTCATTTTAAGACTTGCAGTTCCTCCAGGCAGCATGGAGCCTAAACAATAAGATGTTTGCTTGAGTTGTTTTCCAGAAACTTGGAATCAGCTGTGTCGAATTCGAGCTGAGCTGGTTGAGACTGGATGGGACCCCAGACCCTCCGACTTAGCCAGTGCCAGTGTCCACTCGGTGACCTTTAGGACTTGCATGGGCCTGTAGTCCAGGTACACCTGCCCTGAAGACTGTGCACCTGTTTCCAATCCCCTTTCCCCAGGCTCCCCAGCCTCAGACCTCCCTGCTTCTTTATCCTATAAATACCACTGGCCCCTTGCCTTGGGGGCAGGTATGAGGTCTACTCTTCCATGTCTTCACTTGCCTGCCTGGAGAATAAACCCTCTGCTGTGAACCTCTGCTGTGAGACGGGCAAAACGAACCTGATTCGGTAACACAGCAACTAGTTTGTGGGTTTTCTGAACCTTGAATTGTGTAATTGATCACATTTTTCTCTTTCTGTTGGCTGGCAGAAAACTTAGAGTCAAATTTGTTGCTTAAACTTTAGAAGTATATGTTCTTGCATCAATTCACTCCTAGTTCTACTTTATCTGTCAATTTTTCCACGTTGCAACATATTTTTACCGATATGTAATTACTGTGATCTTGATATGTATTTGTAAGCTGTCTGAAATCCTAGGGAAGAGTATAGGAGACACAGAGAAATATATATATATATATATATATATATATATATATATATAATTTGTCATCTTGTCATATATATATGACAAAAGATTCCAGACTCCAGGCCTCTGTGTGGGAATAAGTTTATGTTGTTTTGAGCCCCCTAATCTGTGGTCATTGGCTCTGGGGCTTTCAGGAAACTGATACAACCGTGTTGAAATGAGGATTGGCTATCGCTGGAAGAAAATTTTCCATGAGTATCTCATATTTTTTACAGTGAAATATAGTTGATTGACGGTGTTGTGTTAGTTTCAGGTGTACAGCAAAGTGATTCAGTTGTACATATATATTCTTTTCCATTATGGTTTATTGCAAGGTATTGAGTAGAGTTCCCTGTGCTCCACAGTAGGGCCTTGTGGTTATATCTATTTTATATAGAGTAGTGTGAATTTGAAGACTTAAAGTTTCAACTGTATCTGCTAATCCCAAACTCCTAATTTATTGCTCCTGCACCCCTTTGCCCTTTGGTAACCGTAAGTGTGTTTTCTATGTCTGTGAGTCTGTTTTGTAAATAAGTTCATTTGTATCATTTGTTTTTGTTTTTGTTTTTTAAGAGTCCACATATAAGTGGTATCTTTTTTTTTTTTTTTTTGCGGTACGCGGGCCTCTCACCGTTGTGGCCTCTCCCATTGCGGAGCACAGGCTCCAGACGCGCAGGCTCAGCGGCCATGGCTCACGGGCCCAGCCGCTCCGCGTCATGTGGGATCTTCCCGGACCAGGGCACAAACCCGTGTCCCCTGCATCGGCAGGCGGACTCTCAAACACTGCGCCACCAGGGAAGCCCTACGCGGTATCTTAATGATATTTGTCTGACTTCACTTAGTGTGATCATCTCTGGGTCCATCTGTGTTGCTGCAAATGGCATTATTTCATTCATTTTAAGGCTGAGTAACATTCCATTGTATATATGTGCCACATCTTCTTTATCCATTCATCTGTCGATGGACACTTAGTAGTTTGCTTCCATGTTCTCATTTTTGTGTGTCTTACAAGGAAGGCACTGACCGCCCTTTGTCCTGGATCATCTTTTCAAGGATCAGCCTTGGAGACAGTATCTCCCTTCAGAGCCAAGGGCAGGACAACTACTGCCCCTGGTAACAGGTTTGGGTTCCCCATATACAGGGCTTCCCTGAAGTGCAGCCCACTGCGTGTTCAGGCATCATCTGGCCCGCCTCCATCACCTGTGGGGTTTGGGGCTTGGGGGCCGTGCAGAATGCTGACACCTGGGCTCTGCCATTCCTGTGAGTGATACAACGTCTCTGACCCCAGGAGTCTCGTATCTCCTACCAGCATCCAGGAAGCTGCAGATTTACCTGTGGGTGTTTGATGGTAGGTTAAATCTCGGCCTCCTCCCAGTTACTGACAGACACCATTCTTGAATCTTCTGTCATCAGGCTGTGGGCACCATTCTAGCTCTGCCTCCACGCTCTGCACATGCCTCACTTAATTCCATCCCCTCCCTTGAAATTCTCTAAAACGTGTGAACGAGTCACTTGTCAGAGAATCAGAACAATTGTAAAGAAGTCGATTTATTATAACATTGTATATCTGTGTCGGTCAGGGAAGGGGAGTAGAGAAGAGGGAAATTTTTGCTTTTAAAACTCTGCTGAGTCGAGGAGTAGAGATGGGGCACGCAGGAACATGAACACGTGTTATCTTCACAAAGTCACGTGGACTCAAGAGTGCTCTCGTGAGGACAAATCATCCCTGCTTGTCCCCTCGAATTAGATGGGGAGCTGATTTGTTGACAGCTCCTCTGTAAGCGAGAGACACGCATTCCTCTCCCAATCCCCCCGCCCGCCCCGGAGAGCTCAGATAAGGAATCATATCGGTGCACGTTGAGCTTTATGAAATGACTAATTGGTGCCCTGTGTGGTTAAACGTCATAAACCCATCCTATCAGCAGCGCTGTCGTCATGGAGCACCAGGCGGGAGGAAGGGCAAGGAGGATGGGGTCGTTGGCAAGGGCAGGCTGCAGGCAGTGTGGACCGGAGTCTGCTCTGCGCACCATCCTTCCTGCCCAGCACGTCGGCCAGGCTCTCCCTGGCTCGCCAGCCCCTAACCTCCTTTCTTGCTTCCTGCCTGGAGAGCCCGGGAGGCCCCCGCGGCAGCAGCACAGCCTGAAAGCCACATGCCGCAGGCTGAGACCCCAGCGTAGACGGGCTGAACTGAGACATAAATGTCAGTGGGAGAAGGTCGCTCTCCGGATTGCCCTGTGCCTTCCCCTACTTTGGGGTTGGGGGGTTGTGGACCCAGAGCGGCAGCTGCTCCAGCCGCAGGACCCTGCCTCAGCGGAGGAGGCGAGGGCACCCGGGCCTCGGGAAAGCCTCCAGGGCAGTGGAGGCGGTGCCAGCGAGGGAAGCCTCTGCCCATCAGTCCTTCCACGACGGAGACGGACCAACGTCTCTGGCGTCTCGGGAAAGGAGTCCCCGTGCTGCTCATCAAGACTCTTCCAGTCATAAGGGGCAGAAACCCGAATGAAACGTGGACTTACAGCGTCAACAAGCGAAGTCTGGGGGTGGAGTGTACATCACAGGCTCGGGAGACCCCTCTGATGTCAGGGCAGCTGCCTCTCCTCCTCTGTACACGTCCGCGTCCCTGTGGTGAGAGCACCCGGCATCTGCATCCCTGCTCAGCATCCCACTGCTCAGCCATAAGATCCAAGACAAGGGCTCTGTCCCAGCCTGGGTCACCCCTCATCTGGGGGTCCAGGCCTGTGCCAGGGTGGCCTCACGTGCTACCTGGATGAGGAGGGCTGAGCGCCCACTGGTGGCCGGCTCTTTTGTAGGCGAGAGGGAGAGTGTGGGGCGCAGGTCCTCACAGACGTAACGGGAGACGCCCCTTCCAAGGCCAGTGCAGACCCAGCTCTGCGGTGGCCGTGAACAGCCAGGTGCTTCCACAGCCAGACCGACAGCAGCCTGGGCGGTTCTGCACTTAATGAACCACACGGCGGGCCTGGGTTGAGTCTGCTATTGGATGGGGTTTTGGCCAATTTCTGGTCAGTAGCGTCTGGGGCAAGCACGTTCCACTGTCCAGTAGTGCTGAGTCCTGTGGAACGGACTCCCTTGTAAGCTTCAGGGAGGCGAGGGCCCTTTAAGCCAAGTCTAGATTCCTGTATCTTTGGCCACAGCTGTCAACAGCCCTTAGAACGGGCCAGCAGACAGCGGCTTCATTCTGCCTTTTCCCACTCTCGCGCCCCTGGTAGATATCACTAATGAATCAATGCACTCTTTCCCACCAAGCCAGAGGGGGCCTCAGAACCTTCCCGGACAAAGCTATCCAGGGAGTCACTCCCTGGTGTGTCATGAGGGTGCTGAGATGAGGCCCACATGTTATCCCCGTGCTGTGCTGTTGGTTACTGATGCCCTCCTTCTATTATGCCTCTGTCCGCAGATGGAGGACCTGCGTGAAGTTTCCAGTGGTCAACTGCATGTAGACTACACCAGGTGAAAAAGCAGTATGGGCCTGTGTTCCTCGGAGGATGTGACAGGGGCTGAGCCTTGTGGACAAGACTCTCTTACCAAGGCGTCGTGTGAAAAACGCACGTTAGAATGATATGGAACCTTCTAGATACAGCCACGTATTCAAGGTAATAGGTACCGTTGAATATTTTCTAACAGTCAGTGTACATAGGCATTTCCAGATTTTCATGTTTACGGATGAATGAACGGAAACCACAACAATATAGGGGCCATAAAAATTTTAAAGTATGAAGAGCATGGCCCTAAAGAAGAAGAGTAAGTTTATACTTTAGAGGAGATTTACTACAGCAAAAGTGGATGCCAGCCTTGGAAACCAGCTTGTTTGTGATCTCAAACAACTACGTGAAAATACTAACTTTACAGAATGGTATGGAAGCTACAAAAGAGCAACGGGTAAGGATGCAGCCTGAGACAAAGACAGCCCTGGATTAAAAGAATAAAACAAAATTAAAATGCTTGTAAAGGCAATACAGAGCAGAATTGACAGTGTTGAAAACTGAATTTGAAATGTAACACAAATTTAAGAATCTTTCCAAAAACAAGAAGCACGAGGTCGAAGGACACAGATGACTTGAACAAGACAATTAACAAACTTCAGTTAATGGAGAGATGCATAAACCCGCACCAAGTCCAGGAGCTTTACAAATGAGTTCTTCCAAACGTTTAAGAAGTCTCTATTATGCGTACATATATTGTCTGGGAGAATAGAAGAAAGCGAGAGTTTCCCCAACTCATGAGACTACAAAGATTCTCAATGTCACAACTAGACAAGAATAAGAATAGAAAAGAAAATTACTGGCCAATTTTACTAATAAACATAGATTTTAAAAATTCTCCATAAACTTTGAGCAAATCAAATCCAGCAGGGTATAAAACAATAATACATCACGACCAGTGCAAGGATGTGGCACGTTTGAACATTAGAAAGTCTAATATAATTCAATACGTCAGCAGATTAAAGAAGATAAACCATCTCAGTGAAGCAGACAGCGCACTAGATAAAATTTGGCGTTCATTGTCATTTATGCAAAGAGAAATTTCGTAAACTAAGAGTAGAAGGGAATTACTTTAAAATGACAAAGAGTAACAGTCAAAAATCTACATCGCACATGATACTTAATGTTGAAATGGTAAATCTTTCCTTTTGTAAATCAGGTACAAATGTGCCAACAATCAGCACATCTATTCCACGTTGCCTTGAAGGTCTCCTTCTCAGCTGCACAGCAAGACGAGGAAAACAACAGAAGGGATCGGGCCCAGAAGGAAGATGCCCAACTGTCATTCAGAGATGACATTATTTTCTACATAGAAGACCCAGGAGAACCCGCGGAAAGATGACTAAGATGTTTGGGCATCTGAGTTTGGGCAACTGTACGTTTCACGTCGGGATGCGCTGTGCGGTAAGTGAGTAGCGGCCCAGCCCTCCCTCGTCCAGGACTGAGCTCCATGCAGACTGTGGGGCAGTGAGCACGGGGATACAGACCCCCTTCCCAGCCCACCACGAGGAGGCGGCAGGCAGTTAAACAGGACGATGATGACGCAGTGATTATTACAAGGGAGAAATCAGCCTGTGGCAGGAGCCTCTGACCCGGTGCAAAGGGAGGGAGGGGGCCAGTAAATCTTCCCGAGGGCCTGAGCCGCAAGCGGCGGCTCCCGTGGGGCGCGCCCAGGTGTGTGGAGCTGGGTGTGGGAGACGCAGGTGAGGCGCCAGCGCCGAGGTGAAGGCCTTGGAAGCCAGGGTGAGTGCTTCGAGCCTTACCCCAGGGGCAGTGGAAGCCGTCCTCGGCCTTCCGGCAGGTTGCGTGTTAGAAAACTGCCCTGGATGGAGTGTGATGGGTGATGTGTGCCGGGGAGGGCTGTGCTGGGCTGGAGCCCCGGAGACTGGGTGGGATATGCTCCAGGGAAAGATCCAGGCGAGGGGTGAGGGCGGCCTGTACAAGAGAGGCCGGGAGGGGTCGGATGGACGCGAAGTGTAAAGGGAAGAAGGACACTCATGTTTCTGGCCAGCGTGTGCTGAAGGCTGGAAGGAAAAGTACCCGAATGGTACAGTTGTCTCTTAGCTGTGAAATTATCGGGGACTTTTGTGTTCCGCATGGCAGCCTCTATTTCCCAGTCTTCTATAAAGTATTTACTGCTTTCATAATCAAGGCAAGGTGATGACGCACCCGTTCCTCATTCCTAACATCCACCCCTAGGACTTCGTTCCCTTCCAGGAGAACCGCTGCGAGCCCTGCTCACGGAAAAATGGCTTGGCCGTGTGCTATTCTCCCACGTGAAACATTTCACTTCTTCTCGGTGGTTTCTCATGGCAGTTTGTAATCCCGAAGGACTGCATGGCTTGGAGGCTAGCGAGTGGTATGAAAAAGCGGGGAGAGCCCAGGCTTTGCAGAAACGGGGACCCGCATTGCTCAGCAGTTCAGTGGTCTTGGGAGAGTCTCCCGACTGCTCTGGGTGAACCAGCTGTCACCCTCTCAGTGTCAAGTGGAATAACAGGGGTGAAGCACTTGTGCATCAGCAGGCAGAGTTAGCGGCGCCGTGGCCTGGCCCGCAGGGCAAGGTCAGGCCCCTTTCCTGGCACTTAGGTCCTTGAACAGCTTGCCTGAGACTAACTGTCAGTGCCACCTCCTCACCCTCCACTCTCCTACGAAGCACCCCCCCGCACCCCACTGCACTGCCCCAACCCCTGCACACGGAGTACTTCCAGACGGAGGAGGTGCTGCCCCCTGCACACGGAGTACTTCCAGACGGAGGCGGTGCTGCGTGCACTCTCGAGAGGATGCACTCTAGTCTAAAGGATCGTGTGTGCTGGCATCCCGTGCATTTCCCATTTGTCCACAGTGACCGTGTCCTTTACTGAGCTCAGCTTTAGGACCTCAGACCCATGTGGTCTGCTCGATCCTGGTGGACTGTGGGTTTGATCCCGTGAGGCTCAGACCTCGGACAAACGACTTCTCTCTGAACCTCAGTTCTCATCTGTAAATTGCAAGTAATGATATCCACCGTGTGGTGATTAGAAATCACATTCATAAAGTGACTGGCCTTCCCCCATAGTGGGTGCTCAGTAAATCAGTTCTGTGATTCCAGAGGTGCTGTAGTGATTTGCCTGTGATTCTGTATTTTCCAAAAATATGCAAAAATGCATTATGGTCACCAGTATGACTGGCTTTTTGGGGAAGGAGGAGTATAGATTTACATTTAAAATCATGTTTTACATATACTGGACAATTTTCTGGGCCTAGTCTATGTAATTCTTTCAGATATCCACTGGATTTAACCCAAGGAAAGGCCAACTGGGCAATCAAGGCCAGAAGTCCCCCAGATCTGTAGCACCCGCTGAGTAAGTGATCTAAGAGAAAACTGCATCCTTTCAGCCGTTACTCCTCTCAAGCCATGTTTAGTTCAAACTAGGTGTTCAGATGAGACGGATAATACTCAGCAAAGCTGCAGGGGAGGAAAGGTGGAGAGTTGGCAACCAGAGGAAACTTATTCGTCACCCTCATCCCTTCCAGACCTAGGATGCATGACCTTCAATTAACGCATTCCCGGGGTACAGAATAAAAAAGATACACTCACTGTGTAAATAAATACAAAATGCTTCTTCAAAGTGATGTTAAAATTAGGTCTCACGCGTTCAAACATGCAGACTGTTGGTGGGGCTCTCAGAACCTGCAGAAGCCACTTGCCACCTTGGGATAAGAAAGTATCACTCCAGCTGCAGCTGTCAAGCACCTCCAAGGCCCCGGGAGGCCGCAGCCATGGAGGGAGACAGAGGACCAGCGGTGCAGGGGGAAGGGCCAGCGCTGGGCTTCACTCTTCAACTGGCCTTTGGGGAAATCTAACATTTCTCAGCCCTTTTCTCAGACCAGGAGGGCAAAATTCCATCGTCCACTATCTCTAGAATTCTGGCAGGAATGGTGTCCTGGGGGCATTCAAGCAGGAAGCAGGTCCCCACGGGACAGAAGTACACAGGCACAGGCCATGTGAGAAAATCCCAAAGACATGATCTTTCTTGCATTAGCAGCAATCTTTCTGGGGATTCCCTTTTGCAGGGGTGGGCTTAGCCTTATCTCATTGCAAAATAATTTCTTTCTCTCTCTCTGCTTGGAAAACCCTGGAAAATAAGTCAAACTCTTGACATGGCCGTATTAATCTCATTCTCATTTTTCCTGAGACCTATGGGTTGTCTTGCCCATAATCAACTAGGGTAATTTCAGGAAATTATTCCACTTGTAATTATTTTTCTACTTTCTGATGTCTTCCTTTGACATTTAAGAAAATAATTCATTTACAAACAAGAATAGCTTGCAAAAAAAAAAAAAAAAAAGAATAGCTTGCAGATGGCTTTTTTCCCAGGAGAGAAATTTCTAGAATAGGCTATAAATGAAGATAATCAGATGCACTGTTTCCCAGAGATGACTGAGGATTTGAAAGGTTTGGGGGACTTTATAGAGAGCTTTTAAGACCCTCCCAAAAGACCTCGTCTCACCTCTATTTTTAGGGTTGGAAGTGTGAAGACACTTGTCCATAAAACTGAAATTGGATCCCTGAGAACTAGGTGTCAGCAGGTCTCCAGGAGGGCACACTCTGTGGCAGAAACATGCCGGTCACGTGCTCGGCAGAGAGCCCGTGGCCTTTGGCTGCAGGTCCAGCAGGCGCGCTGCTGGCCTGGAGCCAGAACCACGAGCTGCAGGAGCCATGTGCACTTCGGAGCCCCTGGGAAATGTCGCAGAAGTTCATTGTCGCGGGCCCGTCAGGGAGCCTCTGCTGGACTCACGTGCTCCCTGCTGGAACTCCAGAATCACAGGCTCCTTCTTCTACTGCTCAGTGAATTTCCACATATTCCCATCCTGGGCTTCAGTTTTAACAGAAGAATTGGCACAATACGGATATTCCTATACTTCACTGCAAGAGAAGCATCTGCAGAGACTGCATTTATGAGCTGGAAAACCATGTAAACTGTTTATACTTCTCGGGTGAGGTGTGAAATCGGGAGGTGACGTGTACATGCGTCAGAGGCCTGGGGGAGGGTCCTTCTGCTTTGATGTCTCTTTGCTTTACCACATCATGAACGGACAAAGGGGCAGGATGTTTAAAAAGCACAGGCTTTAGGGACAAAAGCAGCTCTACTGCTTATCAACTGTGTGATGTCTGGGAAGTAATTCCCTTGGGCTCACCTGTTTCTTGGGGATAATGACACGGAATCTCCTTAGTTTGTTGTGAGGGTCACCCGGTAGCAACACCTGCATTGGTGGGCAGTCAGTAAAGATTATGTTCCTTTCTTTACCCCAACCTGTGACCCAGCAGCTCTGGAAGATGTTTATTCCAGCCTGTTCGTTAAGCATAAAATGAAAACCACATGATCCTTTCTGAACACCAGTGATGCGCAAGAGACAGACATACTCCCCATCCTGCTCTCAGTGTACTGAGAACGGCAAGGAATAGCTAAACGCCATAAAATATACAAAAAGCACAGTAAGCAAGAGACAACCAATTATCCAGAATATATAAAGAACTCCTACAACTCAACAACAAAAAGAAAGACAGCCCAATTTTTTTTAAATGGGCAATAGATCTGAATAGACGTTTCTCAAAAGAAGATGTCAGTAAGCATGTGAAAAGATGCTCAGTTTCACTGGCCATCAGAGAAACACAAACCCAAATCACAGTGAGATGCACCTCCCATCCATGAGAATGGCTGTGATTAAAAGACAGATAATAACACGTGTCAGAAAGGATGTGGATACATTGGTACCCTCAGACCCTGCTGATGGGAACGTAACATGGTGCAGTGACTTTGGAATATGGCATGGCATTTCCTGGAAAGGTTAAGTATAGAGTCACCCTATGACTCAGCAAGCCCACTCCTAGCTATGTACTCAGGAGAAGTGAAAACACGTCCACGGAAAAACTTGCACATGAATCTTCATAGCAGCGTTATTCAAAAGAGCCAGCAGTGGAAACAACCCAGATGACCCTCAACTGACAGATGGATAAGGAAAACGTGGTTAGGTCACCCATCTGTTGGAATATTCTTTCGCAGTAAAAAGGAGTGAAGTACTGTGATACATGCTACGACGTGGATGAACCTTATACTAAGTGAAAACTTTACACTCAATGAAAGAAAGGTCACATACTGTGTAATTCAATTTCATTCTGTGAAATATCCAGAATACATTCATCTATAGAGACAAGAAGTAGATTAGTGGTTCCCTAGGGCAGAGTTCAGAGGCTTTTGGGGGAGAGAGGTGTGTAAGTTTCCCAGGGCCGCCATAACTCGGTGGTTTAGAACAGAGATTTATCCCCTCACAGTTTTGGAGGCTACAGGTCCAAGATCCCTGCTGGCAGGGCCCTGCTCCCCCAAAGGGCCTAGAGAAGAAGGTTTCAGGGGCTTGGGGAAGATGCCTTCCTTACCTCATGTAGCATATGGTTGTCTGCAATCCTTGGCTTTCCTGGTTTGTAGAAGCAACACTCCAGCCTCTGTCTCTGTCCTCCCATAGCCTCCACCCCTATGTGTCTGTGTCTCTGCAGCCAAACTTCCCTTTTCTTCTAAGGATGCCAGATACTGGACTTTGGGCCACTCAAATCCAGAGTGACTGCATCTTTGGCATCTGCCAAAAACCCTGTTGCCCTATTAGGTCGCCTCCCCAGGCTCCAGGGATTAGGACTTGAACATACAATCTCTTGGGGGACACAATTCAATGCACGACATGGAGAACCGGGGGGACACTGCTCACAGGTCCAGCCTGTCTGTGGTGCCACAGGCCACAGCGAGCTGAGGGCGGAAGGCAGTCCTGATGGTTACAGCGACTCCCGAACAAGGCCAAGCTCAAGGAGTCGAGTGGCCCTTGGTAAATGTTTTGTTACATGAGAGTATTATTCAGTTTATGTCTAGCTCTTAGGAACAGATTTTTGTTTTACTTAATACGCTCGCTTAATACTGTCTTAATTTCTGAAGAAATTATCATAGAATATTGTGGACATAAATCTTTTTTTTTAATTTAATTTTATTTCTTTTTTTATACAGCATGTTCTTACTAGTTATCCATTTTATATGCATTACTGTATATATGTCAATCCCAATCTCCCAATTAATGCCACCACCACCATCCTCCTCCCGCTTTCCCCGCTTGGTGTCCATACGTTTGTTCTCTACACCTGTGTCTCTATTTCTGCCTTGCAAACCAGTTCATCTCTACCATTTTTCTAGGTTCCCCATATATGCGTTAATATATGATATTTGTTTTTCTCTTTCTGACTTACTTCACTCTGTATGACAGTCTCTAGATCCATCCACATCTCTACAAATGACCCAATTTCGTTCCTTTTTATGGCTGAGAAATATTCCACTGTATATATGTACCACATCTTCTTTATCCATTCGTCTGTCGATGGACATTTAGGTTGCTTCCGTGACCTGGCTATATTGTAAATAGTGCTGCAATGAACATTGGCGTGCATGTGTCTTTTTGAATTATGGTTTTCTCTGGGTATGTGCCCAGTAGTGGATTGCTGGGTCATATGGTAATTCTATTTTTAGTTTTTTAAGGTACCTCCATTCTGTTCTCCATTGAGGCTGTATCAATTTACATTCCCACCAACAGTGCAAGAGGATTCCCTTTTCTCCACACCCTCTCCAGCGTTTGATGTTTATAGATTTTCTGATGATGCCCATTCTAACTGGTGTGAGGTGATACGTCACTGTAGTTTTGATTTGCATTTATCTAATAATTAGTGATGTTGAGCAGCTTTTCATGTACTTCTTGGCCATCTGTATGTCTTTGGAGAAATGTCTATTTAGGTCTCCTGCCCATTTTTAGATTGGGTTGTTTCTGTCTTCAATATTGAGCTGCATGTGTTGTTTATATATTTTGGAGATTAATCGTTTGTCCATTGATTCGTTTGCAAGTATTTTCTCCCATTCTGAGGGTTGTCTTTTTTGTCTTGTTTATGGTTTCCTTTGCCTTGCAAAAGCTTTTAAGTTTCATTAGGTCCCATTTGTTTATTTTTGTTTTTATTTCCATTACTCTAGGAGGTAGATCAAAAAAGATCTTGCTGTGATTTATGGCAAAGGGTGTTCTTCCTATGTTTTCCTCTGTTTTATAGTGTTCAGGCTTACATTTAGGTCTCTAATCCATTTTGAGTTTATTTTTGTGTATGGTGTTAGGGAGTGTTCTAATTTCATTCTGTAATGAAACTGTAAATGTAAACTGTAGCTGTCCAGTTTTCCCAGCACCACTTATTGAAGAGACTGTCTTTTCTGCATTGTATCCTTGCCTCCTTTGTCATAGATTAGTTGACCACAGGTGTGTGGGTTTATCTCTGGGCTTTCTATCCTGTTCCATTGATCTATATTTCTGTTTTTGTGCCAGTACCATATTGTCTCGATTACTGTAGCTTTGTAGTATAGTCTGAAGTCAGGGAGTCTGATTCCTCCAGCTCCGTGTTTTTCCCTCACACTGCTTTGGCTATTCGGAGTCTTTTGTGTCTCCGTACAAATTTTAAGATTTTTGGTTCTAATTCTGTAAAAACTGCTATTGATAATTTGATAAGGAGGGATTGCCCTGAACCTGTAGATTGCTTTGGGTAGTATAGTCATTTTCACAATATTGATTCTTCCAATCTAAGAACATGGTATAACTCTCCATCTGTTTGTATCATCTTTCATTTCTTTCTTCAGTGTCTTATAGTTTTCTGCATACAGGTCTTTTGTCTCCCTAGGTAGGTTTATTCTTAGGTATTTTATTCTTTTTCTTGCAATGGTAAATGGGAGTGTTTCCTTAATTTCTCTTTCAGATTTTTCATCATTAGTGTGTAAGAATGCAAGAGATTTCTGTGCATTAATTTTATATCCTGCAACTTTACCAAATTCATTGATGAGCTCTAGTAGTTTTCTGGTGACATCTTTAGGATTCTTTATGTATAGTATCATGTCATCTGCAAACAGTGACAGTTTTACTTCTTCTCTTCCAATTTGTATTCCTTTTATTTCTTTTTCTTCTCTGATTGCCATGGCTAGAACTTCCAAAACTATGTTGAATAATAGTGGTGAGAGTGGACATCCTTGTCTTGTTCCTGATCTTAGAGGAAATGCTTTCAGTTTTTCACCATTGAGAATGATGTTTGCTGTGGGTTTGTCGTATATGGGCTTTATTATGTTGAGGTAGGTTCCCTGTATGCCCACTTTCTGGAGAGTTTTTATGATAAATGGGTGTTGACTTTTGTCAAAAGCTTTTTCTGCATCTATTGAGATGATCATATGGTTTTTCTCCTTCAGTTTGTTAATATGGTGTATCACATTGATTGATCTGCATATAATGAAGAATCTTTGCATCCCTGGGATAAATCCCACTTGATCATAGTGTATGATCCTTTTAATGTGTTGTTGGATTCTGTTTGCTAATATTTTGTTGAGGATTTTTACATCTGTGTTCATCAGTGATATTGGTCTGTAATTTTCTTTTTCTTGTAGTATCTCTGTCTGGTTTTAGTATCAGGGTGGCAGTTGCCTCATAGAATGAGTTTGGGAGTATTCCTTCCTCTGGAAGTTTTGGAAGAGTTTGAGAAGGATGGGTGTTAGCTCTTCTCTAAATGTTTGATAGAATTCACCTGTGAAGCCATCTGGTCCTGGACTTTTGTTTGTTGGAAGATTTTTAATCACAGTTTCAATTTCATTACTTGTGATTGGTCTGTTCATATTTTCTATTTCTTCCTGGTTCAATCTTGGAAGGTTACAGCTTTCTAAGAATTTGTCCATTTCTTCCAGATTGTCCATTTTATTGGGATAGAGTTGCTTGTAGTAGTCTCTTAGGATGCTTTGTATTTCTACGGTGTCAGTTGTTACTTCTCCTTTTTCATTTCCAATTTTATTAATTTGAGTCTTCTCCCTCTTTTTCTTGATGAGTCTGGCTAATGGTTTATCAATTTTGTTTATCTTCTCAAAGAACCAGTTTTAGTTATTTTGATCTTTGATATTGTTTTCTTTGTTTCTGTTTCATATATTTCTGCTCTCATCTTGGTGATTTCTTTCTTTCTGCTAACTTTGGGTTTTGTTTGTTCTTCTTTCTCTAGTTCCTTTAGGTGTAAAGTTAGATTGTTTATTTGAGATTTTTCTGGTTTGTTGAGGTAGGCTTGTATTCCTATAAACCTCCCTCTTAGAACTGCTTTTGCTGCATCCCATAGGTTTTGGATCATCGTGTTTTTGTTGTCATTTGTCTCTAGGTATTTTTTGATTTCCTCTTTGATTTCTTCAGTGATCTCTTGGTTATTTAGTAACGTTGTTTAGCCTCCATGTGTTTGTGTTTTTTATGATTTATTCCCTGTAATTTGTTTCTAATCTCATAGCATTGTGGTCAGAAAAAATGCTTGCTATGATTTCAATTTTCTTAAATTTACTGAGGCTTGATTTGTGACCCAAGATGTGATCTGTCCTCAAGAATGTTCCATGCGCACTTGAGAAGAAAGTGTAATCTGCTGTTTTGGGGTGGAATGTCCTATAAATATCAATTAAATCTATCTGGTCTAGTGTGTCATTTAAAGCTTGTGTTTCCTTATTAATTTTCTGTCTGGATGATCTGTCCATTGGTGTAAGTGAGGTGTTAAACTCCCCCACTATTATTGTGTTACTGTCGATTTCTTCTTTTATAGCTGTTAGCAGTTGGCTTGTGTATTGAGGTGCTCCTATGTAGGGTGCATATATATTTATAATTGTTATATCTTCTTCTTGGATTGATCCCTTGATCATTATGTAGTGTCCTTCCTTGTCTCTTGTAACATTCCTTCTTTTATAGTCTATTTTATATGATATGAGTATTGCTACCCCAGCTTTCTTTTGATTTCCATTTGCATGGAATATCTTTTTCTATCCCCTCACTTTCAGTCTGTATGTGTCCCTAGGTCTGAAGTGGGTCTCTTGTAGACAGCATATATATAGGTCTTGTTTTTGTATCCATTCAGCGAGCCTGTGTCTTTTGGTTGGAGCATTTAATCCATTCACGTTTAAGGTGATTATCAATATGTATGTTCCTATGACCATTTTCTTAATTGTTTTGGGTTTGTTTTTTTAGGTCCTTTTCTTCTCTTGTGTTTCCCACTTAGAGAAGTTCCTTTAGCATTTGTTGTAGGGCTAGTTTGCTGGTGCTGAATTCTCTTAGCTTTTGCTTGTCCATAAAGCTTTCGATTTCCCCGTCAAATCTGAATGAGATGCTTCCTGGGTAGAGTAATCTTGGTTGTAGCTTCTTCCCTTTCATCACTTTAAATATATCGTGGCACTCCCTTCTGGCTTGTAGAGTTTCTGCTGAGAAATCAGCTGTAACCTTATGGGAGTTCCCTTGTATGTTATTTGTCATTTTCCCCTTGTTGCTTTCAATAATTTTCCTTTGTCTTTAATTTTTGTCAATTTGATTACTATGTGTCTCAGCATGTTTCTCCTTGGGTTTATCCTACCTGGGACTCTCTGTGCTTCCTGAACTTGGGTGGCTGTTTCCTTTCCCATGTTAGGGAAGTTTTCAACTATAATCTCTCCAAATATTTTCTCAGGTCCTTTCTTTCTCTCTTCTCCTTCTGGGACCCCTATAATGAGAATGTTGTTGCGTTTAATGCTCTCCCAGAGGTATCTTAGGCTGTCTTCATTTCTTCTCATTCTTTTTTCTTTATTCTGTTCCATGGCAGTGAATTCCACCAGTCTGTCTTCCAGGTCACTTATCTGTTCTTCTGCCTCAGTTATTCTGCTATTGATTCCTTCTAGTGTATTTTTCATTTCGGTTATTGTATTGTTCATCTCTGTTTGTTCTTTAATTCTTCTAGGTGTTAGTTCTTTAATTCTTCTAGATCTTTGTTAAACATTTCTTCCATCTTCTGGATCTTTGCCTCCATTCTTTTTCTGAGGTCCTGGATCATCTTCACTATCATTATTCTGAATTCTTTTTCTGGAAATTTGCCTATCTCCACTTCATTTAGTTGTTTTTCTGGGGTTTTATCTTGCTCCTTCATCTAGTACATAGCCCTCTGCCTTTTCATCTTGTTTATCTTTCTGTGAATGTGGTTTTCCTTCCACAGGTTGCAGAATTGTCATTCTTCTTCCTTCTGCTGTCTGCCCTCTGGTGGGTGAAGGTATCTAAGAGGCTTGTGCAAGCTTCATGATGGGAGGGACTGGTGGTGGGTGTTGCTCTGGTGGGCAGAGCTCAGTAAAACTTTAATCTTCTTGTCTGCTGATGGGTTGGGCTGGGTTCCCTCCCTGTTGGTTGTTTGGCCTGAGGTGACCCAACACTGGCGCCTACCTGGGCTCTTTGGTGAGGCTAATGGCAGACTCTGGAGGGCTCACACCAAAGAGTACTTCCCAGAACTTCTGCTGCCAGTGTCCTTGTCCCCACGGTGAGCCACAGCCACCCCCCTCCTCTGCAGGAGACCCTCCGAAACTAGCAGGTAGGTCTGGTTCAGTCTCCTATGGGGTCACTGCTCCTTTCCTGGGTCCCGATGTGCACACTACTTTGTGTGTGCCCTCCAAGAGAGGAGTCTCTGTTTCCCCCAGTCCTGTCGAAGTCCTGCAATCAAATCCCGCTAGCCTTCAAAGTCTGATTCTCTAGGAATTCCTCCTCCCACTGCCAGCCTCCCAGGTTGGGAAGCATGACGTGGTTCTCAGAACCTTCACTCCAGTGGGTGGACCTCTGTGCTATAAATGTTGTCTAGTTTGTGAGTCACCCACCCAGTGGTTATGGGATTTGATTTGACTGTGATTGCATCCCTTCTACCATCTCATTGCACCTTCTCCTTTGTCTTTGGATGTGGGGTATCTTTTTTGGTGAGTTCCAGTGTCTTCCTGTTGATGACTGTTCAGCAGTTAGTTGTAATTCTGGTGCTCTCGCAAGAGGGAGTGAGGGCACATCCTTCTACTCTGCCATCTTGAACCAATCTCCTCTTTGATTATCCCTTAATGTTTATGGGCTCTGCAGGGATGTCCCTTCTTTTATTTCTGATATTACTAATTTGTGTACTCTCTCTTTCTTTCTTAATTAGCCTGGTTAGAGGTCTGTTGATTTTATCCATCTTTTCAAAGAAACAGCTTTTGATTTCATTTACTTTCTCTATTAATTTCCTGTTTTCAATTTCATTGATTCTGCACTAATTCTTATTATTTCTTTTTTTCTGTTTACTTGTGATTTAATTTGTTTTCTTTTTTCTGGTTTTCTTAGGTAGAAGTTTAGATGATTGATTTTAGATAGTTCTTCTTTTCTAATATGTGCATTCAGTGTTGTAAATTCCTTTCTAAGCACTGCTTTTGCCGCATCCCACAAAGTTTGATAAGTTATATTTTAATTTAGTTTAAAATATTTTAAATTTATCTTGAATTTTTTTCTTTGATACATGTGTTATTTAGGAGTTTGTTGTTTGAAATCCAAGTATTTGGAGATTTTCCAGCTATGTTTCAGTTTTTGATTTCTAACTTACTTCCATTGTGGTCTGGGAACAGACATTGTATGATTTCTATTCTTTTAAATTTGTGAAGGTATGTTTTATGGTTGAGAACGTGGTCTATCTTGGTGAATGTTCCAGGTCAGCTTGAAAAGAATGTGTATTCTACTGTTGCTAGATGAAATAGTCTATAAATGTCCATTATATCTAGATGATTGATTTCAACTGTGTCCGTACCGATTTTCTGCCTGCTGGAGCTGTCTATTTCTGATAGAAATAAAGTCTCCACCTGTAATAGTAGATTCATCTGTATAAGTTTTTGCCTCATATTTTGAAACATTGTTAAGTGCATATACATTATGGATTGTTATGTTTCTTAGAGAAATGACCCCTTTATCATTATGTAATGCCCTTTTTTAATCTCTGATAACTTGCCTTAGTTTGAAGTCTGCTCAGTCTGAAATTATTATAGTTACTCCTGATTTCTTTTTATTCATGTTTACATGATACATCTTTCTCCATCCTTTTACTTCTAGTCTACATGTTTCTGTATATTTAAAGTTGGTTTCTTGTAGACAACATATAGTTGGGTCTTGTTTTTTGATCCACTTTGATAATTTCCATCTTTTAATTGGTACACTTTGGACCACTGACTTTCAAAGTGGTTATTGATATAGTTGAACTGATGTCTATCATATTTGTTACTATATTCTGCTTATGCCCTTCTTTGTTCCTATTTCTGTCTTCTAGTCTTTTTTTTTTTTTTTACCTTTTGTGGTTTTATTTATTTTTAAAAAATTTTTATTGAAGTGTAGTTGATTTACAATGTTGTGTTAGTTTCAGGTGTATAGCAAAGTGAATCAGTTATACATATACATATAACCACTCTTATTTAGCTTCTTTTCCCATATAGGCCATTTCAGAGTATTGAGTAGAGTTTCCTGTGCTTTACACTAGATTCTTATTAGTCATCTATTTTATCTACAGTAGTGTGTATATGTCAGTTCCAAAAATCTCCCAATTTACCCCTCTCCCCCTTAACCCCTGGTAACCATAAGTTTGTTTTCTACATCTGTGACTCTGCTTCTCTTTTGTAAATAAGTTCATTTGTAACCTCTATTTAGATTCCACATATAAGCAATATCATATATTTGTCTTTCTGTGTCTGACTTACTTCACTTAGTATGATAATCTCTAGGTCCATCCATGTTGCTGCTAATGACATTATTTTGTTCTTTTTCATGGCTAAGTAATATTCCATATTATATGTGTACCACATCTTCTTTATCCATTCCTCTGTTGACGGACGTTTAGGTTGCTTCCATGTCTTTTTTTGCCTTTTGTGGTTTTCATTGAGCATTCTACATGATTTTATTTTCTCCCCCTTCTCAGCACATCATTTATGCTTCTTCTTTCTTACTTTTTTAGTGGGTGCTCTAGAGTTTGCACTATACATTTACACCTAATCCAAGTCCACTTTCAAATAACACTATACTACTTCACAGGTAGTGTGTGTAACTTATATGGTAAATAATCCTAATTTCCCCCTCCTGTCTGTGTATTGTTGCTGTCATTCATTCCACTTATACATTAGCACGCATCAGTATTTTACATATATATATATATATACACACACACACACACACACACACACATATATATACACATACATAATCTGTTGTTGATATTATTATTTTGAACAAACTGTTATCTGTTAGATCAATTAAGAATAAGAAAAATGAAAGTGTTTATTCTTTCTCTGTTGTGCTTCCTTTCTTCATGTAGATCCAGGTTTCTGACCTATATCATGTTTCTTTTCTCTAAAGAACTTCTTTTAATATGTCTTGCAAGGCAGGTCACTGGCAATGCATTCCCTCAATTTTTGTTTTGTCTGAAAAAGCTTTTATTTCTCCTTCATTTTTAAAAAATAAATTTATTTATTTATTTTTGGCTGTGTTGGGTCTTTGTTGCTGTGCGTGGGCTTTCTCTAGTTGCGGCAAGTGGGGGCTACTCTTCATTGCGGTGCACGGGCTTCTCATTATGGTGGCTTCTCTTGTTGCAGAGCACAGGCTCTATGCATGCAGGCTTCAGTAATTGTGGTATGTGGGCTCAGTAGTTGTGGCTGGCAGGCTCTAGAGCACAGGCTCAGTAGTTGTGGCACATGGGCTTAGTTGCTCCATGGCATGTGGGATATTCCTAGATCAGGGCTCAAACCTGTGTCCCTTGCATTGGCAGGCCAATTCTTAACCACTGCGCCACCAGTGAAGTCCTCTGCTTCATTTTTGAAGGAGAACTCCACAGGGTATAGAATTCTAGGTTGGTGGGGTTTTTTTCTCTCAGCACCTCAAATACTTTATACTTTACTTTTCTACTCTCTTCCTGCTTGCATAGTTTCTGAGGAGAAGTTAGATGTAATTCTTATTTTTGATCCTGTAGAAGTGAGGGGGTTTTTCCCCACCTCTGGCTTTTTTCAGGATTTTTCATTTATCTTTGATTTTTTTGTAGTTTGAAAATGATATGCATAGTGTAGTTTTGGGGCACTTATCTTGCTTGGTGTTCTCTGAGCTGCATGGAGCTGTAGTTTAGTGTCTGACATTAATTTGGGGAAATTCTCAGTCATTATTTTTCAAACATTTCTCCTGTTCCTTTGTCTCTTCTCTTTTTAGTATTCCTAGTTCATGTATTTGTACCTTTTGTAGTTGTCCCAGAGTTCTTGGATATACTGTTCTTTTTTTTTTTTTTAGGAGTGTTTTTGATCTCTAGCATTTCTTTTTGGTTCTTTCACAGAATTTTCATCTCTCTGCTTACCTTTCCCATCTGTTCTTGTATGTTGTCTAATAAGGACTAATGTCTTTATCCATTAGTGCCCTAAACATATTAATGATAGTTGTTTTATATTCCACATCTTATAATGCCATCATCTTTGACGTATGTGAGCCTGGTTCTGATGCTTGCTCTGTCTTTAGTACGTCTTGTCATTTTTCTTGATAGCTGGATGTGATGTGCTGGCCAGAAGCAACTTCTGTAAGTGGGCTCTTAGTAATGAGGTGCTGCGGTGCAGGGGAGGGGAAGCGTTCTGTGGTCCTCGATTGGGTCTTAGTGTTTTGTGACCTGTGCCTCTGGGCTGTGAGCTTCACCTGTACTTCTCAGGCATCCCCGCACCCCCGCCCCCCCCGCCCCCCCCCCCCCCCCCCCCCGCCCCACACCACAGGTGGGACGGGGCAGCTAGAGGGGCCTGGAGTTGGGTTTTTCCCTTCCCCCAGGTCAGTTAGCCTCTGATAAAACCCAGCATGTTAGGCTCTGGTTGACTAGCTTCACCTGAGGACAGACACCTTGTTAAGAACAGAAGGCCCTATGTGTTTCCCTCCCCTGACAGAAGCAGAGGGGATTCTCTCTGACATTTTGTGAGAAGCTGGTAGAGCTCCAACAGGGGAAACTCACACAACTGTACCCCATGCCCATTGTCCATACGGGCCTCCAGCAACGTGTCAGCTACAGTGCAGGGTTCCCTACCCGGCCACTGGTTCCTGCAGACGTTTCAGCTGTGGATATGTGCACCAGTCCCCAGTCACTACCAATCCTCTGTATCCATCTGTCTGTGTCCAGTTTTGGTGACAGTGGTTTGCTCCGCTCCCTCACTTCTCAGACAGATCTCAGGAGAGTTGATTTTCATGTGTCAACTAAAAAAAAATGCACAACCTAAACGTTGAGAGTTATGTTCTATGAGGTGGACCTGCTTAGGACTTCAGGCCCAGGAGACAGCATCTCAGATAACTCTGAGAGACTGCTCTGAGGAGGTGATGAGGGGAGCCAGGATATACAAGAGTTTTTGCAACAAAGACCAGGTAGCCGGAACATCAAAAGATTACTGTTAATTAAAGAAAGCTAGACCTCTCAAGTTAATGCATTTAGAGCTTTTCTGTGTACGGGAAGATGCAAAGGCTGGGCTCACTGAAATCATTCCTTTGATCTGCACCTCAGCTCTCTGGGGCCAGCATCCTGTGCTTTCCCATCCTGAGCGTCCTCAGGTGCACCATTGCGGGGGCTGCAGTGGCTGAGGGCTTGATGGTGGAGCAGCCTGTCTCCATCCTGAGTTCCCTCAGGACTCACCATCCAGGCTGCTGGAATGTGATGGCTTGATGGCTGCAACATTTTAGTTCTCAAGTGTGTTCAGCTTTTTACCCTGTTAGAATGGAGTGGCAACTTCCAAGCTCCTGACATGCCAGACCAGAACCACAAGTATGCTTCTTAGTCTATTTTTCTTTAGCTAGAATGGGTGGAAGCAGGACAAACGTGGGAACTCAAGGTTTGAAATGAATTCTTTTGAAATCTCAGAAATCTGAATTTGAGCAGGATTGATTGCTTTTTAACAAACATTCTATCTCATCCTTCAGATACTGGTTTGATTGAGACTAGCCCCTGAGGGTAAGAATCTGAATAGGATCAACTCTGAGTGAACATCCCGGAATGATCTAATCGTTGGATACAAGGGTCAGAGTCCCAAAGTTGGAGAGAGCTTGGGCCCTGGAATCCATAGATAAGAGGAAGGATTAGAAGAGAACCACCCAGGTGGATAGGAAGGCCAGATTTATCCAGAGAGAGAGAGAAATACAGAACGTCCGGTTAAATTTGTATTTCAGGTAAATAATGAATACTTCTCTGAGCGTAAATGTTTCCCATGGAATCCATTTTATCTGGCATCCCTTAAGGACCTGCTGGTCTCGCTGGCCCTCACAGAGTGGCTGGGAGTTAACAGGTGAGCTGAAGCCCCTGTATCTTCAAGGCTGTAAGAAAACTAAGCTTTGTAGCTGAGGAACCTGGAGCGGGGCGGGCAGAGAAGCTGGGATGAGAAATTGAGAATTTTCCAGCTGATACCGTGTCTGTCTAGGGTGGGCAGAGACCACCGAGCCTCCCATAACTCATAGGATCACTGTTCCTTGAGATGTGGCTGCAGGGTGAACAGCACTGCAGGTAGGGGAGGATAAGCAGAGCTCCCTGGGTGGGCAGCTGCCAGCAGAGCAGAGGCTGGAGGAGGGCACTGATTTCCAAAGAGAGCGTTCAACCTCCATCACCGGCACTCAGCAACACGAGCTTCAGCTTTAAAAAAGCAGCAGATGTGCTGAAAAAGGGTACGGCCACTGCTGAGAAATGAACAGAGGCCTGGAAAAACAAGCGGAAAAAATCTCTCAAAGCAGCAAACATGTAAGGACAGTAACCACAGAGCAAATATAAGAGGACCAGAGGGTAAACGCAGAAGTTGTAATGTATACGTAAGTAGGAATTTCAGAAGGAGAAAAAGCAAGCGAGGGAGGAGAGGCAATATTTAAGCAAATAGGTGAAGAGCTATATTTAAGCAAATAGGTGAAGAGCTCTTCTAGAGCTAAAGAAACATTTGAATCTTCAGATAGAAAGGATTCTTTGAGTTCCAAGGAAGGAGCACAAAAAAAAAAGGACACTCAAGATAGAGTGCAGTAAAATGTCCTCATTCCAGGATAATGATAAAGTTCCACAGTCTCCCAGACAGGAAAAACAAGTTATTGACGCAGAAGAGTAAGGCTGGCTTTAGAGTTCTATCTGCAACTCTGAAATCAGAGGGCAGCAGGGTAATATCTACTGACAACTGTCAGTGTGGGTAAAAAAGCAAAACCCAGCCACATGTTCCTTAAGAAACCCACTTTAAACAAGCGAGAGAGGTTGAAAATCAGAGGATGTAAAGAGATGCCATCAGATAAATATAAACCCAAAGAAGCCAAGTCTGGCCATTGCTATGGGAACAAACAGGATAAAGATTGATATTATGTAATGATAAAAGACAAATGTATAAAATAGGTATAACAACCGTAAACCATGTTCACCAATCAATATCGTAGCTAAATATAGAAAGCAAACACTATTCAGAGAATGTAGTAAAAATGCAATTATAATAGGGCATTTTAGTACACATTTCTCAGGATCAGACAAATTTAGACCAAAAACAAGAAAAGGAAAGAAACAAAGGAATAGAATAAAACAACCAACAAATTTGATTTGGAAGATGTATGGGACTTCTACATCTCATAAGTATACTTCTTCTGTATTATTTTTTATTGAAGTAGAGTTGACTTATAATAGTTTCAGGTGTACAACACAGTGATTTGATATTTTTATAGATTATGCATCATACAAGGTTGTTGCAATATTATTGACTATAGTCCCTGTGCTGTACGTTGTATCTCTGTGACTGACCTATTTTATAACTGGAAGTTTGTACCTCTTAATCCCCTCACCTATTTCACCCATCCCCCACCTCCTCCCCTCTGGCAGCCACCAGTTTGTTCTCTGCATCTGTGTGTCTGACCCTTGAACAATAGGGGATGGAACTGCACAGGTGCACTTACATAAGGATTGTTTTCAATATGGGTATTTTTCAATAAAATATTGGAAAAAATTTTGGAGATCTGTGACAATTTGAAAAAACTCACAGATGAACCAGATAGACGAAATAGCCAAAGCATTAAGAAAAAGTCATGTATGTCATGAATGCATAAACTATATATAGATACTAGTCTATCCTTACACAGGTGTAGGTGTTGTTTAATATATAATTAGTAATGTATTAGTTTTCTTACTGTTTTATAACTTTCAAAGAATTCATTACCATACAGTTTGTCTGTCTGTCTGTCTGTCTTTCTCTCGTAACTGCAGAAAGTGAATATCAGCCTACCATCACAGGAGAGTGGTTTTTTTTTAGAAAATGTAAAAGAGTTATTTCTGGTACAGTATTATAAATATGACTGTAATACTGCATGTCATAAAATTACTGTAACAATTGATTCATTAGTATATAGGTCAGTCTACCATAAAAACCATATTGCTGCTTCTTCATTATCAATGCATGAATCATTTTACCTGTAAATAAATATGAATTTCTTTTTCACCTTATCTTTTTATTTTTGATGTTTAGTGTTAGTGGTACAAGTAGAATCGACAGTGTTTTGTATCATATAAGACAACATTGACATTGGTAGTGAAAGACAATTCACCTTGTAAACAGACAACATAAACTTATGGTATCGATAAACACAGTACAGTACTGTAAATGAATTTTCTCTCCCTTATGATTTCCTTAATACCACTTCTGTCTCTATTTTATTGTAAGAATATAACGTCTAATACATATACCATACAAGTATGTATTAATTGACTATTTATGTTATTGGTAAGGCTTCTGGTCAACCGTAGCCTATTCATAGTTAAGGTTTTGAGAGTCAAAAGTTATATGTGAGTTTTCCACTGCCAGAGAGTTGGCACTCTTAACCTCTGTGTTATTCAAGGGTCAAGTGTATTTGTCTTTCTCTGTCTGACTTATTTCACTAAGCATAATACTCTCTAGGTCCATCCATGTTGTCGCAGATGGCAAGATCTCATTCTTTTTTATGGCCAAGTCATATTCCATTGTGTATATGTACCACTTCTGTATCCATTCATCTATTGGTGGGCACTTAAGTTGCTTCCATATCTTAGGTACTGTAAATAGTGCCGCTATGAACATAGGGGAATATATATCTTTTTGAATTAATGTTTTTGTTTTCTTCAAATAAATACCCAGAAAAGGAATTGCAAGATGATATGGTAGTTCTATTTTTAATTTTTTGAGGAACCACTGTACTGATTTCCACACTGGCTGCACCAATATACATTCCCACCAACAGTGCACAAGCGTTCCCTTCTCTCCCCTTCTCCAACAACACATATTGTTTCTTGTCTTTTTGATAATAGCCATTCTGACAGGTGTGAGGTGATAGCTCATTATGGTTTTGATTTGCATTTCCCTGAAGCTTAGTGATGTTGAGCATTTTCTCATGTGCGTGTGGGCCATCAGTATGTTTTCTTCAGGAAAATATCTGTTCAGATCATCTGTCCATTTTTTTAATTGGATTGTTTGGGGTTGCTGTTGGGTTATATGGGTTCTCTATATATTTGGGGTATTTACCCATAATTGAACATATTGTTGCAAATATTTTCTCCCATTCAGTAGTTGGCCTTTTTGTTTTGTTGATGGTTTCCTCTGTTGTACAAAAGCTTTTTAGTTTGATGTAGTCCCATTTGTTTATTGTTGCTTTTGTTTCCCTTGCCTGAGGAGACAGATCTGAAAAAAATATGGCTAAGACCAATGTGAATGTTTTCTTCTAGGAGTTTTGTGGTTTCAGGTCTTACATTTAGGTCTTTAAACCATTTTGAGTTTATTTTTGTGTATGGTGTTAGGGAGTGTTCTAATTTCATTTCTTTTACATATAGCTGTCCAGTTTTCCCAGCACCAGTTATTGGAGACACTGTCTTTTCTCCATTGTATATTCTTGTCTCCTTTGTTGTAGATTAATTGATCATAGATGCATGGATTTATTTCTGAGCTCTCTATTCTGCTCCATTGATCTATATGTCTGTTTTTGAGCCAGTACCATACTGTTTTGATTGCTGTGGTTTTGTAGTATAGTTTGAAGTTAGGGAAACTAACTTCTGCTATTCTTCTCCTGCTTTGTTCTTCTTTCTTAAGATTGCTTTGGCTATTAGGGATCTTTTGTGGCTCCATACAAATTTTAGGATTATTGTATTTGTTTTAGGCTTAGAGTCACTTAAGTTCAAACACATTCTAAAAGCTGTACATTTTTAACTCTCCCCCAACATTTCATGTTTTGAACATCATATTTTATATCCTTTTGTGTATCCCTTTATTACTTATTATAGTTGATTTTATAACTTTTTTAAAAATTATTCTTTATTTTATTTATTTATTTTTGGCTGCATTGGGTCTTTGTTACTGCATGCGGGCTTTCTCTAGTTGCGGTGAGTGGGGGCTACTCTTCATTGCGGTGCACAGGCTTCTCATTGCAGTGGCTTCTCTTGTTGCAGAGCACAGAGGCTCTAGGCACGTGGGCTTCAGTAGTTGTGGCTCTCAGGCTTCAGGAGTTGTGGCTTGCGGGTTCTAGAGCACAGACTCAGTAGTTGTGGCACACGGCTTAGTTGCTCTATGGCACGTGGGATCTTCCCGGACCAGGGATGGAACCCGCGTCTCCTGCATTGGCAGGCAGATTCTTAACCACTGCGCCACCAAGGAAGTCCCGATTTTATAACTTTTGTCTCTCAACTTGATACTGGCTTTTTAAGTGGTTGATCAACTGCTTTTACTATATATTTGCCTTTTCCAATGAGATTTTTTTCTTTCATATATTTTCTTGTGTCTTATTATGGCCTTTTCTTTTTTGCTTAAACATGACCCTTTAGCATTTCTTGTAAGGCTGGTTTAGTGACAATAAACTGTTTTAGTTTTTGCTTGTATGGGAAACTGTTTATATCTCCTTCAATTCTGAATAACCTTGCCAAGTAGAGTATGCTCGATTGTAGGTTTTTCCCTTTCGGCAACTTAAATATATCATGCCACTCCCTTCTGGCCTGCTAAGTTACTGCTGAAAAATCAGCTGATAGACTTATGGAGGATTCTGTTGTATATGACTCTTTACTTTTCTCTTGCTGCCTTTAAAATTCTCTCTTTACTTCTGTCATTTTAATTATAGTATGTCTTTGTGTGGATCTCTTTGTGTCCATCATATTTGAAACTCTGTGCTTTCTGGACCTGGGTATCTGTTTCCTGCCCCAGGTTAGGGAAATTTTCAGCCATTATTTTATCAAATACATGTTGTGCCCTTTTCTCTCTCTGTTCTCCTCTGCAAGCCTTGTAATATGAATGTTGGTACACCTGATGTCCCAAAGGTCCCTTAAGCTATCGCCATTTTTTAAAATTTATTTTTCTTTTTTGCTGTTCTGATTGGATGATTTCCACTATTCTGTATTTCAGATCATTTAAGTGTTCTTCTGTATCATCTAATATTCTATTGATCCCCTCTAGTGTATTTTTCATTTCAGTTATTTTATTCTTCAGCTCTGATCGAGTCTTCTTTTGTATTTTCTAATTCTTTATTCAGGTTCTCACCATGACCTCTATTTTTTCCAAAGTCAGTGGGCAGTTTTATGACCATTGCTTTCAACTCTTTATCAGGTAAATTTTATATCACCATTTCATTAGATTTTTTTCTGGAGTTCTTTTTTTTTAAAACCTTTCCTTTTTTAAAAAATTTATTTATTTATTTATTTATTTTTGGCTGTGTTGGGTCTTTGTTGCTGCATGCGGTCTTACTTTAGTTGCAGCAAGCGGGGGCTACCCTTCATTGTGGTGTGCAGGCTTCTCATTGCAGTGACTTCTTTTGTTGTGGAGCACGGGTTCTAGGTGCGTGGGCTTCAGTAGTTGTGGCGTACAGGCTCAGTAGTTGTGACTCACGGCCTCTAGAGCGCAGGCTCAGTAGTTGTGGTGTATGGGCTTAGTTGCTCCGCGGCATGTGGGATCTTCCCTGACCAGGGCTCAGAACCCGTGTCCCCTGCATTGGCAGGCGGATTCTTAACCACTGCACCACCAGGGAAGTCCCTTTTTTCTGGAGTTATCTTGTTCTTTAATTTGGAACATATTCTTCTGTCGTCTCATTCCGTTTGATTTTCTGTGTTTGTCTCTATGAATTAGGTAAAACAGTTACGTCTCTTGGTCTTGAAGGTGTGTCCTTGTGTGGGAGTGACTCTGCAGACTCTGTGTGCCTGATGGCTTTGGTGGAGGAGCTGGAACTGAATGGGAACAAGTTGGGGCTTTTCCTAGGGTGTCCCGGGGGCCACTGCCTTTGCAGGGTGGGGCTGCAGCTGTAGCCCAGTGTGGGGTGGGGCTTCTCCTGGGGCCTGTGGAGGGTGGGCTAGAGCTGGAGCCAGAGCTGGCAGGCTGGCTAGAGCACCAGGTGCTTCTCCGTCTGCTGCCTCTGTGCGGGGACTAGTGAGTTAGTTTGTGTACACGCCTCTTTAAGCCTAGAGTCTCTGTTTCCTACAGCCCTCCGGTTCTCCCAGTTGTAAGCCCTGCTGGTTTTCAAAACCCGTCAAGGGGGTCATCTTCCCAGTGCTGGTCACCAGGGCTGGGGTACCCAATGTGCTGCTTGAACCCCTCATTCCTTAGGGAGGACCTCAGAGTTTGTGATATCACCGTCTGCTTCTGGGTCATCCGTGGGGCTGTGGGTCCTGACTGGATCATGTCTCTGCCCCTCCACCTGTCTTGATGTGGGTTTTTTTTACATCCTTAACTGTAGAAGAGCCTCTCTGTTTGTCTTCAGGGTGTTCTCAGAAAGGGTTGTTTTATATGTAGTTGTAGTTTTGGTGCAGCCATGGGAGGAGATCTTCCTACTTTGCCTTCTTAATTCCACCTGCCTTTTGTATTTTAATGGAGCATCTATAAAAATTAATTTTGTCTTTGGTCCCAAATAATATCTAAGATATATGAGCTCATTCACAAAAGTAGAGATTTTATAATCCACATTCCCTGATTGTAATTTGTTTTTTAAGTTTATTTTTGGCTTCATTGGGTCTTCAGTGCTGCGTGGGCCTTCTCTAGTTGCGGTGAGCGGGCCACTCTTCGCTGCAGCACATGGGCTTCTCATTGCAGTGACCTCTCCCATTGAGGAGCACGGGCTCTAGGCGCGCGAGCTTCAGTGGTTGCAGCACGTGGGCCCTACAGCGCATGGGCTTCAGCAGTTGTGACTCGCAGGCTCAGTAGTTGTGGCTCACAGGCTCTAGAGCGCAGGCTCAGTAGTTGTGGCACACGGGCCCAGCCGCTCCGCGGTATGTGGGATCTTCCCAAACCAGGGCTCGAACCCGTGTCCCCTGCACTGGCAGGCGGATTCCCAACCACTGTGCCAACAGGGAAACCCACCTGATTGTAATTTTTCAAAAAGGAATAAATAATGAAAAGGAACTCCCATCCCTTCCAAAATCCTCTAATTATTTAGAAATTAAGAACCAATATCCTAAATAACCCTTCATCAAAGGGTAAATAAAACTGAAGTTACAAATCCCCTATTGTACAAAGCAACGATGGGGGAAACTTCATACCAACACATACATGACACAGCTCAAACTATTCCAACTGGGAATTTATAGCCTTAAATGCCTTATTATTAAAGAAAGAAGAAAAATAAACTTAGAGCTCAGTCTAAATTAGAACGAGCACAACAAAATGAACGCCCCCAAAAAATTGGAAAAGAGAATAAAGTAGAAATTAATGAATAGAAAACAACACAAGTAGAAAAGGTAAGTCCATCTAAGAGCTGATCTCTTGAGAAAGACCCCCTGAGTAGACGAGCTCCCAGCCTGATGAGGGAAATCAGAAGTCACGAAAACCCGTGTAAGGACCGCGATCTGAGCTGCTGGCCCGAGGGCCGCGGTCAGGAAGCTGCTTCCCTCTCTCCCACCACTGCCTCCGCGTTTTTGTGGGAAACATTGCCTGGCTCTTGGTGACATTTCTGGTAGCTCCCATGGCTTTTCACCCACTTTTCTTCTAAAAACAGTCCCATCTTTAGGGACTTGGCGGTTTGATCCCACCTAAGTGAAAACCTATCTCATTAGATCCACGCTTTGCCCTCTTCCTGGGGCAGGCCCTTCACTGCCCTCTGGACCAGGGCTGGGGGAGGGGCGTGACTGCCCACTGTGCCTGTGCCCTGCCCCCCAGGCCCCCAGGCCCCCCAGAGCTGGGGCTGTGAGCCGTGGAGCCGGCACCACTTGTACTTTGCCCTCGGTCTCTCCTGACACACGCTCTCAAGTTCTGGTTCTCTCTCCGGTGTGCGGAGTCTTGGGAGATGCCCGAGGAGATCACCACACCTGCATCTTTCCCTGGCGCAGCTGATGCACTCACCCGCCCACCTCTGAGGCACCCCAGGCATCCCTCATCCCTGCCTTTTACCTTTTGTTTTGTGGGGTTTTTTGGGAATTCAATTCACCCTGGCAAGCAGCTGTCTCTCAAGGAATCATTGCAAGATGACCCGAGCCCTGCTACTAAGGGGTCTATGAAAAAAGCAGAAGCATCCTTTCACTGTCGGATGGTGGAAACGCTCCTTATTCTGCTGCTATAGCCTCTCCCACTGGCTGTTGGAGGGCTTGCTCCAGCCCACCTGCCCCCTGCAGACCCCTCAGCACTAGACAAGCTCTAGTGCTGTATTCACAAGAGACCCTGGAGCTTCAAGATGCGTGCCCGGTCCCACAGCCAGGGGGAGAAACGCCAGGATCCTTTTCCATCAAGTGTCCACCACTACGAGTGTATTTCCTGAAGCTTGGCTTCAGCAGTCTCGCAGGGGAGGTGGGGACTCAGCACCCTCCGCACTCCCACCTGGGCTGGCAGCTCTGCACTGACTGTCTTCAATCCCACGTCTGAAATCTAATCCTCTCCTTTATCGCCTGGAGGGGATGTGGAGTTGAGCGATGCTGCACGAACGGCCATCCATCTGGAATAGAACGGTGAACCACATGCCGTCATGAAGGATGAATAAGCTCCAGCTGGAGTGAAGACTTCAGTGTAGAGAGGAAGGAGAAGAAGAAGGAGATGATGATTTAGGGGGATTGTGACCCAGAATTTGGGGACAGCTTTTAAGTAAGAAGAAAACCTAGAAGCTGTAAATAAAACGACTGACATATCTGAATATAGAAAAACCATAAAGCACTCTTTCCTCTTCCCTCCTCTTCCCCCCTCCCTTCCCTTCCTGAACAATTCGGTCCCAGGGGCTTTAGATGAAACTGAGCGAGCTGGGTGTCCATGGGTTGGGGCTATCGCAGCCTGAGGACGGCGTGGGAGGAGAGGAGTGTCCCAGCCAAGGCGACAGAGCCTGGGGTGATGACGGTGCTGCTGTCCCAACAGAGTAGCAGGCTGGAGTAGGTGTCAGGAGGGCAGCCCAGGGCAGAGAAGGTGTCCATCGGTGGGGGAGGGGGGGCGCGGGCAATCAGGTGTGAGTGTCAGAGATGAGCAGGGAAGGTGTCTGGATGAAGGGTTCACACCGGAGACGTCAGGGCCCAGGCAAGGTGAGGGGGTCTGCGGAGGAGGGCATCCTGGTGCAGGTGTCAGAGGGTGGTCTGGCCTGAGGCTGGGCCAGGCAGGGAGGATGTCCAGTGTGGAGAGCAGGGGTCCAGAGCTGAGGCAGGGGGAGGGCATCCTCAAAGAGGCAGGGCCAGCCTAGGGCACGGGGATGGTGACACATGGGAGGACTAATCAAAGAAGTACCCATGCTGAGGAAAATGGGGGTCGGGTGGAGGGAGGTATACATACAGGAGGGAAAATAGAATCAGCCCTGTGGTACTGATTGGAATTGCAAGTATCCTGAGCTCATGGATTTCCATACGTACAGATATAGAAATAAATATGTGTGGTGTGTCTGTGTTCCTCCTTGGTCCGCTGAGGTGGCCTGAGGCCGAGATACTCCAAAAGCAACGAGCACAGCAGTATTAGGATCTCGGTTTCTGAAAACCATTCACCACTGAAAGGAGCCAGGGCTCCTGGGAGAAATGTGATTCCGAGGCTGGGGCACAGTGAGTCCACGAGGAACCTGGAGTGCCTTGCAGTGCCAGAAAGCAAAGACATGCTCCCGAAACTCAGAGACACAGAAGCCAGCATGAAGGATGCCCACAGATCGGGGACACATTAAGCATCAAAATAGCTAATGATAGAAATGCCTTTAACCCTCTGGAGGCAATTGAAACCCACGAGGGTGTGTGTATATATACACATCAAGTTTGAGAAGTAAGAGCCTATTTTAATCTCAAAATACTTCCTAAGAAAATACTAGAGAGAGAACATGTAACTTTGCAGTGGAGAGCACGGGTGACACCATCTGAAACAAGCTGTCTCACTGCACATCACCCAACCCACCTTGTGTGCCCTGGTGGATGCCTGGTGGATGCCTGGTGGATGCCTGGGCAGGAACACAGCATCTCTACCGTGAATTGTCTTCCAAAGGGGCATAGCCCGACTCTAATGATGAGGCATAATTTCAAACCCCAGTTCTACAAAGTATCTGGCCTGTAACCTTCAAGAGAATTCAAGAATTCAAGGATTCAAGAATGAGAATGATTTCCAAGCTGAAGGGGAGTAAAGAGGTGTGCTAGCTGTGTGCAAAGTGTGACGCTGAACTAGACGGATTTCTGCTCCAAAGGACATGGCTGGGTAGGCTTCTCCTCCCCCTTCTCCTCCTCCTTCTTCTTCTTATTAACTGTCGACCAAACTCACTGGTGGTGATGTCTGAAAGCCAGTGTCCCCATCTTGATGGCTGTGCTGTGGTTCGTAGGAGGACGTCTGTGCGGTGATGGGGCATCATATTGGCAGCTCACTCTCAGATGGTTCAGGAAAGTGGAAGTTCTTTATCTTGCACGTGCAACTTTTCTGTAAATTTGAGATTGTTTCAAAATTAAACAAAATTGAAAAGTTATATAGAAAGTGAAAAAACTAGCAATTGGGGAAACTCTGGGCAGCACCAACCTACAGAAGAGCTAATATTTTAACATACTAGGGGCTCTGATTAAACTGATAAGATAAAGAGGAAATAAGAGGAAACCCACATGGCAAGGGGACAACAAACAAACAAGAAGAGCTTACCTCATCGTTGTCAGGGACAAGCAATTAAAATATTGGCCACCTGTCATGAGGCACCTATCATAATGACACAAATTTGAAAAAGTGGCAGCCAGAAAGTGACTTGGAGATGTGGAGTATTTTCATCCTTTGATGGTAGAAATCTAGATTGTTTAGTTTTTGTGGAGTGAAATCTGGCAATATCTGTTAAAAATGGGTATTCCATCACAGCTAATAGAGAAATAAGTTCTGCAGATGTAATACACAGTGATCCTAGTCAATAACACTGTATTATAAACTTCACAGTTACTGAGACTAGGTCTTAATTGTTCTCCACACAAAGCAGAAATGATGATTACGTGACATGACAGAGGTGTTAGCTAACGCCACTGTGAGAGTCATATCGCGATATACACGTGTATCAAACCAACACGTTGTACACCTCACACTTACACAATATTATATGTCAATTATATCTCAATTAAAAAAATTATTTAATGCATTTCCCTTGACCCAGAAATTCCATCCTGGAGAATCTATTCTGTAAATCAGGATATAGAGACAAGAATCTTCATCGCGGCTTTGGTTTTAGTAGCAAAAACAGAACAGTAAATGATTATTAATAGGAAGAGGATTGGGATACAAGCATCCTGTGGAAAGCTATATAACCATGATAAAGAATGTAAGCTCTTTGCCAGCTGACTAAAAGGGATTCCTACAATATATTTATAGCGGGGAAAAAAGGCAAGATGCAGAGAAATATGTAAGATACAATCCTATTTTTTCAACAAAGCTAACTTCCCAACACGTAGAGCCATTTTATGTACGGTTACATGAGCAGGTAGAAAGATAGGGATGCTCACGCACGTGGTTACAACACCATACGTTGGTTTGGGGGACGGGTGGATACAGATAAGAAGGAGAAGATGAGTTTTGGTGGTACTGCTCCACTCTGACTCATTTCTATTGCTCTGCACACAGTCATTACAATCTGGGTTAATTGACTGCTGAGGCGCCAGCTGTTTAGATAAATTAATCGAGAAAGATGGCTACTGGGAGACAGTGAGAGGTAAGAGTCTGTATATCCACTGCCCCAGCTGAGGAGGCCGGGCCGGAACCAGCAGCAGCAGGCAGGACGGGTGACAAGCACGTTCGGGAAGGTATCTGTGCAGACAGAGGTCCAAGGGAAGTGTAAGACGACATCCACAGGTGACGCTTATTTGCCAAAGGCGGGTGAGGGGCTGGAGAGCAGGGCGAGGAGAGTCGGGTGTGAGAGGCCAGCGTCGGAGGTCAAGGACGCTCAGACTCAGGGGTGGCTCTCAGCAAAGAATCGGGTCCTGGGAGACGGGTCTGGAGCTCAGAGCAGGAAGGGCGCCGACAGAGCAGGGCTGTGGATCGTCCCCCTCTCCCCGTCCCCTAACCCCTCCGACTTCCAACCCTCACCATGAGAGGTTTGGGCAGCTTCTGGCGCCAAGAGAAAGAGAAGAAAGACAAAAACAAAAAAGCTAGACGCAAGACTTAAAACATAGAATTCTGATGTTATTAAGAAAAAGTGCTCCTAAATACCTCAGTGTAAAACAATCATGTCAAAACCAAAAACGGAGCTACCCTCTGACCCAGCCATCCCACTCCTGGACATCTACCCAGAGAAAACCAAAACTTGAAAAGGCACATGCTCGCCAATGTTCACTGCAGCAGTAGTCACAACAGCCAAGACAAGGAAACAACCTAAATGTGCATTGACAGAGGAATGGATAAAGAAGATGTGGCACATATATACAGTGGAATATTACTCAGCCATAAAAAAGAATGAAATAATGCCATTTGCAGCTACATGGATGGACCTAGAGATGATCACACTAAGTGAAGTAAGTCAGACAGAGAAAGACAAATACCATATATCACTCATATGTGGAATCTAAAAAAATGGTACAAAGGAACTTAATTACAGAACAGAAATAGACTAGAAAACAAAACTGTGGTTACCAAAGGGGAAGGGTGGGGAGGGATAAATTAGGAGTTTGGGATTAACAGATACACGCTACTGTATATAAAATAGATAAACAATAAGTCCTACCATACAGCACACGGAACTATATTCAATACCCTGTTTTATAATGGGAAAAAATATGAAGAAGTATATATAAATATGTATATATACACTATACAAAATACACTATACAAATATAGTATATATTTATGTAACTGAACCACTTCCCTGCACACCAGAAACCGACACAACACTGTAAATCAACTATACTTCTATAATAAAAAATAAATTAAAAAAATAGAATAATCATGTCAACAGTATTACTACTGATAAGACTGCTGAACCTTTACTGAGCTCTTACTAAGTGCCACGTAAGTACACCAGGTGCTTTAAATGTCTTCTGTCTTTTAAGCTTCACAGCAACCTGCGAGGTCGGTACCGTTATCTCCATTTTCCAGATGATGAAACTAACTCTGACAGAGGCTAAAGTACTTCCTTGAAGTCACATAAGTAAACATTTCCAAAACCCTCGAATCCAAGTCTGTCTGAGGCCACGGTCCTAACTATTCTGTGTGTACAATTACTGATATTTGTAGTGACGGCCTGGAGTCATCTGTAAATGTTAATCTGTGATTTTTTTTTAACGTTTTTATTGGAGTATAATTACTTTACAATGGTGTGTTAGTTTCTGCTTTATAACGAAGTGAATCAGCTATACGTATACGTATGTCCCCATATCTCTTCCCTCTTGTGGCTCCCTCCCTCCCACCCTCCCTATCCCACCCCTCTAGCTGGTCACACAGCACCGAGCTGATCTCCTTGTGCTATGCGACTGCTTCCCACTAGCTATCTATTTTACATTTGGTAGAAAAATATGGAACACTTCACGAATTTGCGTGTCATCCTTGCGCAGGGGCCATGCTAATCTTCTCTGTATCGTTCCAATTTTAGTATATGCGCTGACGAAGCAAGCACTCTCTGATGTTTTTTATTTCAAAAATCAGGGAAAGGTATAGTATCTCTCAAATATTTTCTTCCAGATAAAAGTTGGTTTTCCAGAGTGACCCATTTTTCCAGAATTCTGGATAGCTGAAGCTTTAACTGTACTTTGCAGCTTCTTACAAAATTTCAGTAATTACATCTGTACAAATTGGTTGCAATCAAGTTGGAAGTAACATTTTTATGAAATGCTATAAGATATATTGGTTGTAAATTCTGAGTCCTATGTAAGTTCTAGCTATTGCATTTCCTCACACACGTCAATTTTAAAAAGGCTTTTAAATGTTTTTGGCAGAATCTTTTTTCAAAATCATACTTCAATATGGACTTTTTCTTGGCAATCCGTGAGATTTCCTGGAAGTTCCTACTGAGTACACTCACTGTATAAACATAAAACTTGATTTCCCAGTAAAAGCGTCAACCATCTGCAAATGCCAATAGGTTTTATAAGCAATTTGCAGCCTCTGAGTAAGGCCATCCTCCTTTTTCCGTATTTTTTCTAATGCTTGGAGTGTGGGCCACAGAACTCTTGGAAAGACTATGTTCAAATTCTTTCTTGCTTTAAGACCTCCCCACCTTTTGACTAAACATTGCTTCATTTTCCTGGAGTAAAGAATCTGACTGAAAATCTCTAGTCAGCTTACCTGATCACATTTCCCCCAATATGTCAGTGTAGCAGTAACTGCTGTGAACATCTAACCTTTCCTGAACCCGTGGCACATTCGTACAACCACACGTAACAGTGTATACAGTTCCTTTTCATTTATCAAAAGAAAGAATCCTTGGGGAATAAAGATTTGACAGCTACTGTTACAAGATAATTGTAATACTTAAAAAAAAGAGAGAAAGAGAGATGAGACAGATGGTGTACGCTGGAGACATGTGGAAGTTTGCTTGAAAAAGAGCTTCAGAAATTCAATTGACACTGAAAAGAAATTATGCAAATCGTCATTTTTGCATAAAAGCATCATGGAAAACAGGGAAATTATGTTAATCTTTAGTCTTCCACAATCTTGTCAAAGAGAGAGAATGTCAAGTGGACTGACACCCTCTTGGTGCCCTATTTTTTGAAAAGCTCTGCAGCCACTCATTTTTCTTAGTTATTTATTTATTTATTTATTGGAGCCACTCGTTTTGAATCACAAGGAAAAGAGATTAAATTGAGTGAGATGATTAAGAACATCTTCTGTCTTGCCATGCTTAGGTCTAATTCATTAATATCAACCCTTAATACATTTCAGATGCGTTATTCAGTACTTTTATTATACATTACATAATAATTTACATGGGCAGTGTTTGTAATAAATTTATTAGGTATTTCATCAGATTAACCTATGTGGCATTAAAGGATGATGGAAAGTTAATTTTGAAAATTATGTTTATTACTTTAAAAAAAGATTTTCCCATTGCCCTTTTAAACTTTATATGCTTGCCTGATTCACACATGACCCAAAATTTTAAAAAAAGGAAGAACGTGTACAAGATGCTATGAGGACAGAAGTTCTAAGGAGCAATGTGAAATGTTGGGGTGAAAATTCTGGCACTGTAGGTCGAGGGGACTGAGGCACAGAAAATTAGCGAGGAATCTGATTTCAACGAAAGGAGGAAAATCACTTACTGAATTCAGGCAAGTTTTCAGAAGAACAGGTTTGATGCGTAGCACCATTAGTATCTGGTGTCATGATAGTTATGCTTTCAAGAACATGAATAGGGCTTCCCTGGTGGCGCAGTGGTTAAGAATCCGCCTGCCAATGCGGGGGACACGGGTTTGAGCCCTGGTGCGGGAAGATCCCACATGCCTCAGAACAACTAAGCCTGTGCGCCACAACTACTGAAGCCAGCGCGCCTAGAGCCCGTGCTCCGTAACGAGAGAAGCCACCGCAATGAGAAGCCCACGCACCCCAACAAAGAGTAGCCCCCGCTCACCGCACCTAGAGTAAGCCTGCGCGCAGCAATGAAGACTCAACACAGCCAAAAATAAATTAATTAATAAATAAATTAAATTAAAAAGAACATGAATAAACACGTTTATTTAGCGGCAAGAAAGAGGGAAGGTGACGTGTTAGCTGTAGACAAAAGAAAATGTTATGATGGGATCATTTCCACTCATTTCGAGATCACAGAATATAGGCTGTGTCTGAGTGTACATGTGAATTAGTGAGAGTAAATGGAGAAAGGCCCATCTTTCACCCAATATTATAATGAAAACAGAAACATGGGTCATACATTATGAATCTCCCGTGAATTCATGCTTGTGTGTGTGTGTGTGTGTGTGTGTGTGTTTAAGCTGGCCTATTTAAATGCCATTAGAAAAGTCAACATTTATATTTACTTTGAACAGAGAAAAAGAAGTCTGAAAATTGATAAACAACCTTTAATATATAAAGATGGGTTGCCAAGAAAGATGATGGGATTTCATTTCCTGGGGATGGTGAGATAAAGTGATGCATATTCTCTACTGGTTTGGGCTGGGCAAAGACTGCTTAGAAGCAAAAAGACCACTTCAAGGTTTAAACTTTTAAAATGAGAATGGAGCTTGACAAGAGAAAGTATTTTTCATAGAGAGGAAGACATCCTATTACATTTTCTTCACAGAGGTTATGTTTATCTTTGAACTTGGGTCAGCAGCGTATTAGAGCACCCAGTGCTCCTATGTGCTTTCATACAAGTATAGGCAGCAGGACCTCCTGAGGCTTGATATGGGTGACCCTGGTCCACATTTGGGTCCTGGGGTAACTCGGGGCCAGCCATGTGTATTTCTCTGGGAAAGCTAATCCTCTGGCTCCCTTTTAAACTGATATTCTTTTTTTTTTTAATTTTTATTTATTTATTTATTTATTTTTGGCTGTGTTGGGTCTTCGTTGCTGGGCACGGGCTTTCTCTAGTTGCGGCGAGCAGGGGCTGCTCTTCGTTGTGGTGCACGGGCTTCTCATTGCGGTGGCTTCTCTTGTTGCAGAGCACGGGCTCTAGGCGCGCGGGCTTCATTAGTTGTGGCATGCAGGCTCAGTAGTTGTGGATCGTGGGCTCTAGAGCACAGGCTCAGTAGTTGTGGTGCACGGGCTTAGTTGCTCCGCGGCATGTGGGATCTTCCCAGACCAGGGCTGGAACCCGTGTCCCCTGCTTTGGCAGGCGGATTCTTAACCACTGCGCCACCAGGGAAGTCCCTAAACTGGTATTCTTTATAAATCTGTGCAGTGTTTATTAAGAGGAGAGGCTGAGCCCCGGATGGTGGGGTGGGCAGGAAGGGGGGGCCAACCAGAATGAAGGAAGGTTGCAACACGCAGGGTCTCTCCTGTTGCCCCAGCAAACCAGCAATGGCTGGAGCTCCCACATCCTTCCTTGTTTTTTTTAACGAAAGCCCAGATGGCCCTCGATGGACTAGCTTCTCTAGTCAGCTCTGGGCGACTAGGTTAGCCTTTCCTAAATGGTGGTCCCAGCATCACTATGTGAGAATCACCTGACTCCTGAACCCATGCTGGACCTACCGAGGGAGTGTCTCTAGGTACAGGGCTGGGACATCTGCATTTTTAATGAGCTCTGCAGGTGATTCTGGCCGCACTACACCTCAGGACCCACTCCCTGAAGGCTGGGTTAGAATCAGAGGCACTTAGAGAGCCCCAGCTCCCCCAGGTATTTGGCTGTCAAGCGCCTCCTCAGACGTGCAACCCTGTTTCAGGGATGATGGAGGAAGATGCGGTTCTACACCCACGCCTCGGTCTTGCTCCCCAGCACCCACTCTGATTGAGCTGAAGTCCCCAGGGAGGGCCTATAAATATTCCATCTGCTCAGACTTTTTGCCAGACAGTGGAGTTTGCACCACCTTCCCACTACTGAGACCAAAATACCTCCTCTGGGCTTGCCTTCCTTGAGCTGCTAAGAGCCCTGTTTCTGACAACTCCAGTGCCCCAGGACCACTTGCCTTTTTCCATGGGGATTCCACTGCCCTTAGATGTCCTTTATGCAATTAGGATGGAGATAAATGTTTAATGCTGGAAAGAACCTTAGAGATAATCTAATCTACTCCATGGTTATGTGGAACAGATGCAAACAGATACACAGAAAAAGAAGCAGGGAACAAAATTCTGAGTCCTCACAATGTGCTAGAAATGTGCTGTGCTAGATTTTCAACCAGTTTTGTCATCAATATTTTTTTTGCAACAAACTTTCGAAGGATGGCATCATATCCATTTGTTACAGATACAGAAGTCGAAACTCAGAAAATTAAAGAACTTTGCAAAGTTGTTCAGTTAACAGGTAGTAGATCCAGGGTTGAATCCAGGTTCTAAAGAAAAGAACAATATTAGCTATCATTTATGAAGCACTTACCATGTGTTGGGCATAGTTCCAAGCACTGTATTTTTACTAACTTATGTAATACTGCCACAAAAACCTTGAGGTAGGGAGGAGTATTATGCCCCCTTTTCCGGGGGATGCAGGCACAGAAACTTGCCTGGGGACACCCTGTTAGTAGATGGGGGAGCCCTGACTCTAGTGGTCTATCCAGAATCAAGTAATCAGGGAAGGTAGTTATTGCCCGGATAGGAGATCAACAGACCTGAAATAATGATTGGGAGGAAGGGACAGATCTGGGAACCCCTTCTGACGATCTCTGGATCACCTGTCTGGATGGGAGGTGTGGGGAGGAGTGAAGACAGCGCTCCCTTTTCTTGCCTCCTCGGGGAACTAAGTCAATGGTGACACCATGAGCTGAGACCCAGAACAAAGATAAACCAGCATCACATTTATGTTCTGGGTTACATAGCTGGCATTTGGCTACTTCTACAGCTTCCCTGTGAAACATAAGAAGAAGAATCACCTGTCCTCATTTTCTACCTAAAAATGTATTGACTGATCGATGATAAGAACCACTCAGTGGAATCTGGAGCACTGTCTGCCTGATTTCCTATCCATAGGGCCATGAAGTAGTAAGCGTATTTGTAGCTTTGGGATGGCAGTACGTGCAATCCCTTACTCGATTCACTCGTAGTTGAGAATTATCCTCTGGCCGCCACTGTGAGTTGCTGTCAAGGATCCCATGGTGACGAAGACAGCCCCGGTCCTCTTCAGGGAGCTTGTGTTCAGGTGAGGGAGATAGGCAATAAGAAAGGAATGAAAGCTTAGCCCGTGAAAAGTACTATACAGATAACGGGGGTGACGTGGTACAGAACTTGCTAGCCCAGGGGCCGGGTGACGTGGGGACTTGTCAGACGTGAAAGGCGTCTGAGGTTTACTCCACGTGTGATGGGAAGCAATTGAGGAGTTTTCAGTGAGGTGCTGACGTGATGTTGTGCACGTTTTGCAGCTTCCTCTGAATGTCACTATATCCAGGGCAGGCTGTGAAGGCGGGATTGGAGGCAGAGAGGCTGGTGAGGAGGGGCAGAGGCCAAGGTCGGTGACAGCTGAAATAAACGTGCAGAGATGACAAAGTAAGTGAGTAGAAACTGAAATATATCTGGGGGTGTAGCAGGCAGACCTGTTGATGGAGAGCGGTGGAGAGGAAAAGGGAGAAATCACGATGACCCCTGGGTTCCTGGTTTAAACGCTGGATAAATAAATCGTGCTGCTATTTACCAATATTGTGGCAACTGGACGAGGAATTAGTTGTTCTTTCTTTTTTTTGCGATACGCGGGCCTCTCACTGTTGTGGCCTCTCCCATTGCGGAGCACAGGCTTCGGACGTGCAGGCTCAGCGGCCACGGCTCACGGGCCCAGCCGCTCCGCGGCACGTGGGATCTTCCCGGACCGGGGCACAAACCCGTGTCCCCTGCATCGGCAGGCGGACTCTCAACTACTGCGCCACCAGGGAAGCCCTTTTTTTTTTTTTTTTGAATTAGTTTTTTTTTTCTGTAATAAATATTTATTATGAATCAAATCAAGTTACTTTTAACAAATACGTCTTACAAGCTTTTCTTTTTTTAAATATTTGTTTATTTTTGGCTGCATCGGATCTTAGTTGTGGCACACGGGATCTTTCATTGTGGCGTGCGGGCTTCTCTCTAGTTGTGGCTCACGTGCTCAGTATTTGTGGCACAGGAGCTTAGTTGCCCCACGGCATGTGGGATCTTAATTCCCGGACCAGTGATCGAACCCGTGTCCCCTGCATTGGAAAGAGGATTCTTAACCACTGGACCACCAGGGAAGTTCCCTACGAGCTTTTTGTTTAACCACAAAACTTAAAATCAAGTGTGCAATTGCTGGGAAATTGCACAAATATTTGTTGTTGAAAAAGTTATGTAGTTTTTTCAATTTGTCATTAAATATCAATAAACATAGATAAGAATTGTTAACACAGTAATAATAAACAGGTCAAGTACAGCTTTGCCTCACCTGGATGCTTTCCAAAGTGTCTCTTTGGTTATTAGGTTCTTGTGGAATTACTGAAACATAGATGTTTTATAACTTTCTTTTGTTTAACTTTCTGAGGTGGCAACTAATGGTGCACAATTCTTTTTTTTTTTTTTTTTTTTTTTTTTTTTTTTGCGGTACGCGGGCCTCTCGCTGCTGTGGCCTCTCCCGTCGCAGAGCACAGGCTCTGGACGCGCAGGCTCCGGACGCGCAGGCGCAGCGGCCATGGCCCACGGGCCCAGCCGCCCCGCAGCATGCGGGATCCTCCCGGACCGGGGCACGAACCCGTGTCCCCTGCATTGACAGGCGGACTCTCAACCACTGCGCCACCAGGGAAGCCCGGTGCACAATTCTTGATTTCTTAATGTATTTATGTTGGAAGAATTAGTTTATGCCTTTTTAATGTTTCTCATCACACATCATTGCATTTTCATTCATTTTAATTTTAAAGAAGGCTGGTTATAAGTTGAGGCTTCTAATATTTTTATTGAAGTATAGTTGATGTGCAACATATAAGTTACAGGTGTACAATATAGTGATTCACAGTTTTTAAAGGTTATACTCCATTTATAGTTATTATAAAATACTGGGTATATTCCCTGTGTTGTACAAGGTATCCTTGCAGCTTATTTTATACCTAATAGTTTGTACCTCTTAATCCCCTACCCCATCTTGCCTCTCTCTGCTTCACTCTCCCCACGGGTAACCACTAGTTTGTTCTCTGTGTCAGCGAGTCTATTTCTTTTTTATTATATCCACTAGTTTGTTGTATTTTTTAGATTCCACATATAAGTGATATAATGCAGTATTTGTCTTTCTCTGACTTATTTCACTTAGCATAATACTCTCCAAGTCCATCCATGTTGCTGCAAATGGCATTATTTCATTCTTTTTATGGCTGAGTAATATTCCATTATATATATATTCCTATATATATTGTAATATATAATATTAGATTAATATTCCATTATATACAATGTATAATATATGTTATATTATATTAGTATTCCATTATATATATATATACATATATATATCACATCCTCTTTATCCATTCATCTGTCAGTGGACAGTTAGGTTGCCTCCATGTCTTGGCTATCGTAAATAGTGCTGCTATGAACATTGGGGTGCATGAAACTTTTCTAATTAGGGTTTTCATTTTTACCTTTTTTTTTTTGATAAATACCCAGGCATGGAATTGCTGGGTCATATGGTAGTTCTATTTTTAGTGTTTTGAGAAACCTCCATACTGTTTGCCACAGCGGCTACACCATTTTACATTCCCACCAACAATGTAGGAAGGTTGGAGGAGGAATTAGTTTTGAAGGTAGCTGATCATCAGACACACGTATGTATACGTATGTGCAAGCACGGTACCAGAGCTTACCAAAAAGCACTCTGGACTGGGAACTGAAAAGTCTGATTTGTGTCAGAACGTCATCACTACGAGCAATAACTTCTCGACACCTCATTATTTCCCGTCTGCAACATGGGGATGATTATATCTGTCTTCACCGCTTCAGAGGGTTGCTGAGAAGATAAATGAGATAGCGTTTAGGGAAGCACTTTGAAGTCTTGGTTGGACAAGAACTGTATAAATCCAAGCTACCATTATCATGTCAGGGTGTGTTTATTTTTCATGTATCTGCTCAAAGTCACAGGGGCCATGAATATATCATGTGTACATTCTTTCCTTCAGGTTCAGTTCCCAGAAATGGTCAGGTGAACATGTTTTTCTTTCCACAACTCTCCCTTCGGCTGTAGTATTCTCTCGACAGTATTCTGCAGTTATTAGCGTTGTTGAAAACTTTTTAAGGACCCTGGGAAGAAAGGATTTGGCCCAGTATAACTTTTCCCAGGTAATTCTTGGCTGATAAAGATAATGATGATACCTTCCTTTAAAAGAGATGTACAGGTTATAAAGAACAAGTGCACTGTCTCATAGAATCCTCAACAACAGTCTAAGAAAGGTATGATTTTTTTTCCCCATTTGACAGAGGAAAGATGACTCAAGAAGTTCAAGTAATTTGCCTAAAACTTCACTGTACAGTTGGAGTAATTAAAGCTAATCAAAGAGTTGCATTCTAAAAAATAGAGTGAATGAGCAGCGGGGATGTTGAAAGAACTGAGCCACGTCCCAGGTGACATTCGTCAGAGCTTCTTCCATCCTGGAACCCTGGACGCAGTCTCCAGGTCTTTGATAATGGGTGCGCGACTAGGCTTTTTCTGGTCCGGAGTTTCAAAAGCTGGACCATTCCACCCAGGACCTTGTGTACTCTTCTCTACATACAAACAAGCAACCAAAATAAGACCAAAATAAAGTAAATTTGTCCCTTGGTCTCCAGAGTCATTACCTGGTTAACTGTCAGCTTTCCCTTGGAGGACACAAAGAGCATTCAGGTTTGCTTGAGGTGACCTGTGAAAGAGGTCCTTGGGATGGTGGGGAGAAAACTGGACTTGGAATCCAGACATGAGGCTGAGTCTTGGTCCAACGTGGCTTACTGTGATGAGTGACCCTATTTGAGTTTTGGTTTTAATAAGTGTAAATGGCATAGAATAATGTTTATCTGTTTAATGTTTATCTGTTTACTGACCGTGACCTTCCAATCAGCCTCCCCTTCAGGCACGCAGTTGCAGGTGCAGAAGTTTATGGGCTAAGCAGTCACTTTCAGAGTGACTTGTTTGTGGATTACTGGATTAAAAATGCTCTATTCTGATCATTTCTTCCTTTGTCTTTCTCAACTCAAATGCATGTGTATTTGCTCACTTCTTTTTTTAATCAATGTTTTTAAATTGGAGTATAGTTGATTTACAACGTGGTGTTAATTCTTCTGTACAGCAAAATGATTCAGTTATACATATATATTCTTTTTTCATATTCCTTTCCATTCTGGTTTATCACAGGATATTGAATACAGTTCTCTGTGCTATATGGTAGGACCTTGTTGTTTATCCATTCTCTCTATATGTATTTGCTCACTTCTAATGGAGGGGAAGTGGGCTATCCTTTCTGGTACTCATACAGTAGGGCTGTGCACATATTCATCCATTAGCACAAAGCTAAAGAGGGAAGATGGACAGAGTTGCAGTGGGGACTAGATGACCGCATCTCCAGCGTTGAGCAGGTGACTGCACACAGTGAGGGAGAGATAGCTGTAGTGTCACAGCGGGTCCTTACTCAGGTGATTCTCCTTTGTCTGCACTGGTTTCGCTGTGGCCCTGGCTGGAGACTAGACGCTCATAAACTCCCTTCAAATGGTCAGGCTGGTTAGAGGTCGGCCATTGGTTTCTCGAAAAGGCATATCTGTCACCCTTTCTCCTTATTTTCTGCACACCTTTGAGGAGGGTATTTGGGAAAACTTTTTGTTATGTGGATGGCAAATGCAAATAAAATGACAATTTTGAGATCAATGACAAATTTTTAACTTGTTTTACCTCTAAACTGAGGCTGAGAAACAAACCCCCAAACCTGTGGACAACGTGTTTTTCCAAAGGACCTTTCGGTTTACAGGTGTGTGCGGGGGCCCCCCAGAGGCCGCGGGGCTGGTTCGGGCCACACGGGCCCCGGGCCAGGCTGACCCCCGGGTCCCGGGCGGGTAGGACGGGCCTCCGGGCCGGGCGTCCCGTCGACCCCGCCTTCCGGGTCCTGGGCCGGGTCCCGAGGCTTGCGCCCGGGTCTGTGTCCGGGGTACCCGGTGGCACCCGCTCCTATGCGGGCAGCGCGTCCCCACTCGGCCGCGCTCCCAGCCTCGGCGGCGGCCGCTCAGGTCCCCTCCCCCGTGCCCCCGGGAGCTACCCTGGACCCCGGCAGCGCCCGGGCGCGGGAGGCGGGCGGCCGGCCTCCCTCCCCAGCCCGTCCTCCTCCTGCTCAGTCTCTACTCTCCGCCCCCCTCCTTCTCCCCTGCTCCTCCCGCTCCCCTCCCCTCCCCTCCCCTGCTCCTCCCGCTCCCCTCCCCTCCCCTCCCCTGCTCCTCCCGCTCCCCTCCCCTCCCCTCCCCTGCTCCTCCCGCTCCCCTCCCCTCCCCTCCCCTCCCCTTCCTTTCCCCTCCCCTCCCCTCCCCCTCCTTTCCCCTCCCCCTCCTTTCCCCTCCCCTCCCCTCCCCTCCCCCTCCTTTCCCCTCCCCTCCCCTCCCCTCCTCGCCCCTCCCATCCCCTCCCTCCTTGCCCCTCCCTCCTCCTCCCTCGGGCCCGGCAGGCGGCGGCGGGAGCGCGCAGGCAGCGAGCGGAGCTCGGTGCGGCCGCGGCGTCTGAGGCCGGTGAGCGGGAGAGCGCGGGGCGTGCGGACAAAGAGGGCGCCGCGCGGAGGTAGGACCTGCCCCCGGCCCCGAGTCCCCGGGCCCCCGCCCCCCGGGGCCGGGTTAGAGCGGAGCTGGGCGGCCCGGCCCGGCCCGGGTCACTGCGGCGGCGGCGCGCGCCCGGTCGCGCGGCGGGAGGACCTGGCGACGCTGGCTGCGGGCGGTCCTGAGCTCCCGAAACTTCCCGTGGGCGCGGGGCGGCGGCCAGGCGGCGGGGGGACCCACCCGGCCCTGCCGGCCCTGGCCCGGGGTCTAGGCGGACGGCCCCCTGCACCAGCCCCGGCGAGCGTCTACGCGGGCGGCTCCCGGCACCAGCCCCGGGGTGTCTGCGCGGGCGGCTCCCGGCACCAGCCCCGGCGTGTCTGCGCGGGCGGCCCCCGCCCCTGGCTGCGGGCGCGTCTACACCGACGGCCAGGCATCTGGACCGGCGTCCACGCGGGCCCGCAGTACCTGCGGCGAGCAGAGGGGCGGTCTGACCCCGCCCCGCCGTCAGGGGCAGCAGTTCCTGCCGACCTCCACAACGCCACCCGGTTCCCCTGGACACGTCCGCACTGAACTGGGGGTAGGGGAGAGCGGTGCAGGCTCTGGTTTGAACGCTCTTTTCCTGAATGGCCCCATTTTCATATTAAGCCCTCGGTTCTCAGTCCAGCATTCCATTCTCAAATTCTTTGGGTGATAATTTTGCCAGATTTTCTGAATGGGATTAACACAGGCCGTTCAGAAATCGTTTCTGAGTTTGGCAACGGCTGCCCTGATGGGTGCTGTTGTATTTGAGCTGCTTTCAGGACCGTCTTTAGCGTGTTGTTTAGAATTGTGAACCTTCGTCTCGTTTTGGTTGGGCAGGATTAAACAGTTCTATTTTTAAGAGCAGCGAAGAAACATATGCATTTAATATTGGGACCATGTGCCACAGAAATCACATAAGGTGCGGTTTCCTAACCACCAGAGTGGCTTAAATACTGGGAACTTGGGATTGGAAAGGGATTTCAGGTGGAGGAAACGTTCCTTTGCCACTTTCACCTACTCAGGTGAGTTGAGTTTACTAAGGCAGCAGATTTCACTTTGAGAGCCGAAGCAATTATGTTCTTATTACGTTTCATAAATCCTATTTATGGGAAGAGTCCTGAATAGTACTTGGTAGCTCTTTCTGCACGCTGAACTAGATACCTTTACGGACTCATTCTGAATTGCTTAGAAAGCCTATTTCGACGCTGGAGTTCAGGCCCCATGTTCCAGAGCAAGGCTACGCTCTTCAGAGGCAGTACTTTTGTGTGCTTTTTGGTTCCTGGCTCTCCTCTGCATCTTTCCCCCAGACGATCACACTTTTCTGTCTTTTCTTCCTCTGCCCCCGTGCCCCCAGAGCAGCGTCTGACATGGATGTTACATGAGCCACTCTCAGGGTCGCGTCGCGTGGAGCGTCTCCCTCGGTGAACTAGAGGAAGATGGATGAGTCGGCCCTTCTGGACCTTCTGGAGTGTCCCGTGTGTCTGGAGCGGCTCGACGTCTCTGCCAGGGTCCTGCCTTGTCAGCACACGTTCTGCAAACGGTGTCTGCTGGGCATCGTCGGTTCCCGCAACGAACTCAGATGCCCCGAGTGCCGGACTCTGGTTGGCGCGGGCGTGGAGCAGCTTCCAAGCAACATCCTGCTGGTCAGACTGCTGGATGGCATCAAGCAGAGGCCTTGGAAACCCGGCCCTGCGGGGGGCAGTGGCACCAACTGCACCAACGCCTCGAGGGCTCAGAGCAGCGCTGTGGCCAATTGTAGCTCGAAAGATCCACCTTGCCCCCAGGGTGGACAGCAGCCTCGGGCGCAAGCCTGGAGCCCCCCGGTGAGGGTGAGTAGCCTGAAGAGGCGGTGCGGTGGGTGACGGTGCTGATGGCCGGTGTGTGTTCTTTAGTCTTTGGATGTTTTCTAAATCAGCTCATGGCTAAAGGAGTCACGTTACTGGAACAGATAGGAGGAATGAGATTGGATATAAATAATTTTTCCTGTTTTTAAAGTTCTCTCCCAGATGGTGGGCCTCTATTACGTTTTAAGATAAACCTTGGGAAACAGTAGCAATTATTCAATGAAATCTAAAATACAGAAGTTTTTTATGCCGAGTTTAAAATGGAAATTTGGTGCGGTTTTACCTTTTCGATGGCGCTGGGAGAGCCACGAGTATGTATGTATGTGCGCGTGTATGTAGACATGTTATAAATATGTGTGTGGGTAGATCACAAGTAGGACATCGAGCTTTAATTTTTAAGTGGCTTGGAGCCATTCTGTTGCTTTTATGAATGCACAGCACAGAATTTTCTGGTTGGAGGAGTTCTTAACAAATCATGGCCACAGGTAGCAGAGTTTTGTTGCTGTAGCAACAAAACGTCATTGAGAGCCATGCTAAGACAGCAGAGGATGTAGCTTTATGTTGGGTTTTATAGGGAGTGAAACGAAATGTTTCCATCAGAAAGATTTTTCTTGGGTTTTGGGTTTGGGCTGAAATAATTTGAAGTGAGGCTAAATATCTGGGCAGTTACCACGACTGAAATTTCTAGAAGGTAAGGTCTTTTGAAGAAATGTAAATTATGTTGCCGGTGACGGCACCCCGTGAAGGCATGCTTTTCTCATTTTTGTAAACCTGAAAAGTAGTTGTGGACATTCGATAATTAAAGCAGTTTCAATTTTGTCGGAAGAAACAATCTTGATAATTGCCAAACTGAGAGAATCCATTTTTAAAGAACAGTTAATCTGGATGAGAATTCTTTTTTCAAATATTTGTTGTAAACACTCAAAACTGACTTTTTTCATGTGAGGTAGGAATAACCCTTTGGGATGGCATTAACCAGTGTAAATTCACAGATGTGGTCCTCTGGGAGCTGTAGGGAATGACTACCTTCTAACCATTCCTTTCCTTTCTTCTCAAGTTTATCTTTTACAAATGATGTATTTACATCACTAGATGCAGAGTACGCAAAGTGTTTTAATTGCTGGAAAACAGTTTTATCCCCAGGCTCTCAGGTTTCTTTTGGGTCATATTTAATTTTTTTTTTTTAAAGTTAGTGAGAACTTTGGGTTCTGGAGGTTTGCTTTGCTTATTTGAAGCCCCCTAGTTTTGAAATTGGTCTGCTTGCAGCGTTTTCTTAGATTGCCTTCTTTTAATGGAGTTTACACGATTAGTATCTGTGGCCTCATGAATATTTCAATCTCAGAACCATCGTTTCTGAGACACCCGACCTAGGTCTGCTTCGCTTAATTAGGGGGTAGATTTGCTTCCTTGGAGGGATTTGGTTTCCTTGTTAATTAGACTGGAGAGGCCCAGCTTCTGGCTGTGAATAGAAGTGTCTCAGTGGTTGACACGTTGCCTTACCTGTTGTGAGGAATGTGGTGAATGTTTGATTACTGATAAAAAGGAATTTAAGAAGAGGGCTCAAGCATTCAGCTCAGTGTCCTTTGGATTTTAAGTTTTCTTTCTGATGTGGAAACTGACAGTGTGATGTTGGAATGTTCATTTATTTGAACTGCTAATCTCCCAAGGTTGAGTTTCACATTTCTTAGGTACATTATTCTATGATTTTGATGATGTCAGTATTATTTTTCTGGCTGATATGATTTTCCTGATTTACTTTATGTTTCTTCTTTGGCATGAGAAAAATTACTTGCCAAGAAGCTCAGTTGAGCTTGAGCCTTATAATTTGGATAAAGTAGTTGAGGCCAGTAAAAGCAGGAGATGATCATGTCTGTTACTTTGGGGGGGGCGGGGGGCACAGAGAGTGGAGGACAAGACAATGAACAGACAAAATTATTTAGTAATGTGGGTTGATGCAGATGCTGTAATTCTTGTCAAAAGCACTTCTTTTCCCCCCAAGTCTAAAATAATTTCTCATTAGCAATTACTGGTACCTTCTACTTTGAAATATTCAAAACAACCAGGGCTACACAAACAGCCCAAGGACCTGAAAGATATATACATTTCAGAAAACGCTCCTCTTAGTTTTTACTTTATTTTATTTTTAAAATTTATTTTATCGAAGTATCGTTGATTTACAATGTTGTGTTAGTTTCAGGTGTACAGCAAAGTGATTCAGTTATACATACATATATATATATACACATGCTTTTTCAGATTCTTTTCCATTATGGTTTATCCCAGGATATTGAATTAGTTCCCTGTGCTCTACAGTAGGACCTTGTTGTTTATCCATTCTATATGTAATAGTTTGCATCTGCGAATCCCAAACTAGAAAATGCTTCTTTTAAAAGCGAGACCCATGGAGTTGTCAGCCAGCCCCTGAAGTGTCCCCTGGGTGAATGACATCATAAATCCTAGATCCTCAGCTCTTCTGACTCGACCCGGGGGTGTGAGAGCCTGTTCCCACGTGTGGTGGAAGCCAGTGCTGATACCACGTGGGATGTGCTGTTTGGTTATTGGTTATGTTCCGTGTTCCGTTAGATCGTGGCCATGTGGCTTCCTCATGCGTGTACCTCAGGGAGACTGGGTGTTATCAGCAGATACGAACATTTCCAACGTGTGACACACATCTTGTTCCCAGAATTTTAGTGTTTCCTGCCTCATAGGAAGGAAGAAATGGAAGAGTGTTGGGTCGGCGTCACCACTGGAAACCACCAGCTCTTTACGCCAAGTAAAGAATCCCTGCTGGTTTGGCGCCAAAGTGGACCAGTGGGACGAGGTGCAGGGAGCTGGTGGCTGCAGATACTTGCTTCCATGGGCTGAAAAATACCTGCAGAAGGTGGATTTTATATATATAAGTATGTACAGAGTTCGATGTGGACATGTTTGATTAATCCCTATAGAATTGTGACCTAATGGAATAAATTTCTGCTTTCTAGCTGTGGCTCCACTGGTTCCAGGTCTAATACCTGTGCGTGTATCTGTCTGTCTAGGTGCTGATACTTAATGATTTCACACTGCCGCTCCCTCAGCGAGCATATTCAGCAAACACTGATCACATGACCCCTGATTTACACTGACTTGCACTTGTATTCTTTCCTTTATCTAGCAAATATTTATCAAGCACTTACTAGGTACCAGGCACTGCCCTAGCTGCTGGATAGATAGTGCTGGGCAAACCAGACGCAGATTCTGCTTATGAACCTGTGTGTCTGGTGGGAGAGACACACCTGTAATAGCATGATAACAGTACAGGTAGGTCATTACAGGTGCTAAGTGTTAGGCTGGGAGCTGGGGAGATGATAGGCGAGGGCCTGGTTTAGTGCGTGTGTGTGCGCGCACTTGTGTGCGTGTGTGTCTGTCTGTGTGTCTTCAAAAACTTCTTCAGGCCGAGGCATTTGAACTGAGGTCTTAAGGGTGAAATGGTATTAATTAGTTGAGAGGGGTTGGCGGGGAAAGGGACAGAGTATTCCAGAGGTCCTGACCTACGGCCGGATGAGGCAGAGCTCCCAGGAAGAAACAAGGACAGTGAGTGAAAACAAAGCGAGGGAGGGGCTAGTGACCTAAGAGGAGGCCTCTGGTGCAGCGCTGGGCCGGGAGCCACCCAGGACCCTGTGGCCATACTGGTCAGTGCCCTGCCCTTGGGGCCGGAAGGAAGGGTCCTTGGGACCGAGATGGCCATCGGGCTCAGGACATGCCTGGAGCGTGCCTCAGAGGCCTGGGGGATGGGGGAAGAAGAGGGGCACAGGGGAGCTTTCCTCCCTGCTGCTTTCATTTCTCCATAGTGCCAGCACCCTCTCTCCCTGCAGCTGACTGTTAGGGGCTGAAATGTGTCCCCCCAGGCTCATAGGTTGAAGTCCTGGCCCCCAGGTCTTCAGAGTGAGGCTGCGCTCAGGAGTGGCACCTTCGAAGAGGTGCTTAAGGTGAAGGCAGCTTACGCGGGTGCGTCCTAATCCACCGTCTGGCGTCCTCCTAAGAGGAGATCAGGACGCAGAGCCGGGTAGAGGGGACACGGCCAGCCCTCTGCACGCCGAGGAGAGAGGCCTCGGGGGTAGCCACCCCGTCGACACCTCGGTCTCCGGCGCGCAGCCTCCAGAATGATGAGATAAACGCCTGTTGTTCAGTCGGCCGGCCTGTGCAGCCCCAGTGCCGCCCATGGATGGGCTCCTGCGGGTCAGCCCCGCGTGGCCTCGGTCCCCTTGGTCCCCTGCGCGCTGGCAGGGCTGGGCCTACAGGCCTGTGGGAGGGCGGGGTCAGGCCTCTGCGCCCTTGGGTGCTGAGTCACCTCGAGTGGACCTTCAGTCCCTGCCAGCCCCACTGGTGGAGCCTGGCCGGCTGGACTGGCGGGGTCCAGGAGCCGGAGGAGGGCGGGGAATGGGGGGAGGGGGAGGGGCTAACGCCGTGGGGCGGGGCCGCGGTCGTGCGTGCGCGGGTCGGGGAGAGTGGGCGAGCACGCAGGAAACAGCAAGCAAGGCAGCAGGTGGTGAGGCCCCGAACTGTGCGGTGAGATACAGGATCGTGCCTGTGATGAGGGTCGTGGAGGAGGTGGGCGAGAGTAGGCAGGACCCGCTTCCCCTGGCCAGGGGGTGGCTGTCAGGGCACAGCGGGGACCATCCCTCCTGGACCCAGGAAGCAAGACTTCCAGGTAGTGGTTTGGACCGAGGTAGAGGTTTTGATGTTTCCCAGTGACCGAGTCTAAATAGAAAAAGGTGTTTGTTTTTGCCAGACACTGTGTTGCAGACATTCTTGACCTCTTCTTATTTATTCATCGTGTCATCCTTGACCCCTGCTCAGTCCTCCTGTCCACCTCAACCCTGACCGCTCCCTTGTTCCTGAGTCAGGCCTGCATCGAGGCTCAGGGCTGGGATGGGCCGGGAGCCTGTGTACAACAGGAAAATGCTGAATGAGTTTTCTTTGTATCACATTTGTATCTTGTGACTGTTACCGTGTAAATCTCAGACAACCCTCCGCAGCTAAGGAGTATTGTTATTTAAAAAATGTTCAAAATGTAAATTGCAAAATGAGTTCCTAAAAACATTCTGGCTGTAAAAACGTTCGCCACTTTGGAAGTATAATGTGTGTCCTTCTGTGTCTCTTCTCATGTGTTTATATGTGTATGCATCTGGTTGTTTTGATTCCTGACATAAGTGGGATTCCGTACTCTGCATATCTGATGACTAGAATATATCTGGGAAATCTTGTCATGGCTCAGCACATACACCTACCTCGTTAAAAAGAAAACACCTGTTTATTGAGGTATACTATACGTACGGAAGAGTGCACGAACTGTGAGTGTACAACTCACTGAATTACCATGCTGCATGCTTTTTAAATGACTGTATACTGTTTTTCTCTCTATTAAAAAAATTAAAGGTAATATGTGCTCATAGTAAGAAATTTGTGGTAGAGAAGGATGTAAAGGGGAATATCAAGGCTTCTAATCTGTCTGTCCCTAATCTGCAGAGGTGAGCACTGTGCAGAGGTTTTTTTGTGTGTTTTCCCCCCCAGGAAAAAAACGGAATAGAAATAGGATCGTGTTATACGTGCTATTCTGCAATTTGAGGTTTTCTCTGAAACGGCGTCTCTCTCAGAGCTTCCCGTCTGCTCTCGTTGCTGGTCAGGAAGGTATCCTCGTTTTATGGATGAGGGAAGGGTGGCTAGAAAGGCCTAGAAACTCGTGCAAGGCCCCCCGCTGTCAGGATGGAGCTGGCCACCACCCCAGGCCTGTCTGCTCCCTGCTTCCCCCCCTTAACCGTGTCCCCCTCGTCCTCACGCTGCTGCGGCCCTGGAAGCTTTCCTCAGTGTAACTAGCGGGGCTCCTTTCACCTCACTGTCCCTGGTGCCTGTTTTGTTCTGATAAAAAGGGGCAGGCGGCCCCCGTGCCATGGAGGTAGGTGGGCCCAGCCCTTCCCCGGTGTGGCTGGCACGCTGGGAGGTGTGGAGGTCCGGGTTGTGTTGGCCACTGCTCGGCTGCTCTGGGCTCCGTTTCCCCGCCCACCCCCCGGCACGCGGGCCTCTCACTGTTGTGGCCTCTCCCGTTGCGGAGCACAGGCTCCGGACGCGCAGGCTCAGCGGCCATGGCTCACGGGCCCAGCCGCTCCGCGGCATGTGGGATCTTCCCGGACCGGGGTACAAACCCGTGTCCCCTGCGTCGGCAGGCGGACTCCCAACCACTGCGCCACCAGGGAAGCCTTGGGCTCCGTTTCTTCACAGGAACGCAGAACTGGAGGGCCTGAAGCTCCACGGGGGGCCCGGGGCCAGGATTGCTGAGTTTGGTTCACCCGTGACTCTTAAGAACTTTGTGGTGCCTGGCCCATAGGACACACTCAGGAGAGGTTTGTTGAACGTGTATTAGTTTCCTGTGGTCGCTGTAACGAAGCACCCCCGGCCGGTGGTTGAGAACAACAGAAGTTCTGGGGCCAGAGTCTGAAATCCAGGTGTCGGCAGAGTTGTGGCCTCCGCTGGCTTCTGGGGGCTCCCGGCACACCCCGCTGTCCTCGGCTTGTGGACGCACCCCTCCTATCCCCGTCTCCTCTCCACAGGGCCTTCTGCCCATGTGTCTGCGTCCCCATCTCCCCCCACAGCCGGGCGGGCGCGGGGTGCATGGTATTGGGGGTCCCGTGCGCCCCTGGTGGAGCCACTGCACGCTGCGCCCAGGATGGCGAGGGCTCGGGTGCCACTCGGGCGTGGGTCAGGCGGGCTCTCCGCAGCAGCACAGCGTCCTGGGGTGCACACCTTACCCTCGAAGCAGCCTTGCTGCTGAGGCACCCTCACTGTGGAACTCAGGCTTCATCCTCCCGAGCTTTTGTCACAAAGACTGCGTATATCTCCTCATTTTTTTCTAACCTTCAGAGACTTCTGAGAGCAGTGATGCTAAAGAGAGAACCCGTGAGCTCCAAGCACCCTGTGCGCGGCCCCGCCATGCTTGCCCTTGGCCGAGCCTGTGCCCTGTCCGGAGGATGGAGTGCTGGCCTCTTGAAGACTGGCAGACATGCAGCTGCAGACACAGCTGCATCAAGGACGGCCCGTGAGTGGGCTCCTCCTGGTAGTGGGGAAGGGGATGGAGGTGCCAGTCCATGTGGATGGCGGTAGCAGTTAAGTAGTAGATGATTTGTCTTGTGGAACGTGGAAGAAGGTAGCAGTAAGCAGGCTGTGCAAGTGAATTACGTTGCAGTAAACATAGCGCAGAAAGGCAAGGCCTGCCAAGTTTGAACTTTCTTCTCTTAGCCTAAGGAAGTAAAAATTCCTCCAAGTATTTTTTGCAAGGACAGAAATCCTTTCGAAACACTCTGTGTTCACTGTTTATAATTCAGCAATGAATGAACAGGGGTGAATTTTCATTATTTTAAAATGTAGTGAGAACTGCCCAGGATGAAATGCGGGTTTGCTGTAGGGACTCCATCCCTGGGTGTAATTCATGTGAAGGACCCCCCTCCTTCCCCACAAATAATCCAGCAGCGACGGAGCAGAGCCTCAGTGTGGGTACCAGCAGCCCTGGCATCGGTGTAAGTTTCCTGGAAGGGTGTTTGGACACCAAGGATGAAAGGGTGAACATTAGATTTCTTACGAGGGGATTGAATTCCTGTAGAGCTAAGAAATCTTCTAACACTCTTCATTATATAACTGCTTGGTTTTTAAACATATATCTTTAAAGACCTTTTAAAAAGTTCTTTAACACGTTAAACACATGGATTAAACAATGTATGTAATAAACGAACCCTCAGAGCTCACATTTTTATTTGTCAGCTCATTTGAAGGGACATTTAGTTAGCGGACGTCTCAGTTTTTTTCTCCCATGGTTGAGTTTGTCTTTTAAACACACTCTTTGATATATTATTTCCGGCATTTCATATGTTTTTAACCTTTTCTCCCCCGCAGCTGAGCACAATTGAAGTGCGTAAGTCTTTCAGGCTAAATACGTTACCACTTTTGGTCAGTCTAATTACTTTCATTCCGTATTACGTATTTCATAGTATGTAATACCATTAGCATTTTCATTTTTCTGTTTTCTACTTATTTTTATGACAAGTCCATAATATTAGAAGATACGGAAACCCCAAACTCTTGTCATACAAAGGTAGTGATTTTGTTGAAGCCGAAGTGTTGGTTGAAGGTCGTCATTAGGGGACAGTGTGAAATATTTGCCCAAGAAAGCCCAGCTGTGGCACCAAAAGCTCTGGTCTCGCTGAACGAGGTGCGAGAATGCAGGAAGTGTGACTTGAGGACCACTTGCGTGGTGGTGAAGTGATGGAGCCTTGGTGTTAGTCCTGGCCTGGTGACTTGCAGCCAATGATTTCTGTTCCATAGGCAGGCGTTTCCCCTTCTCTAAAACGAGGGATTTCTGTATCTGAGTTCCTGTGCGGCCCTGGAAATTCTGGCACGATCGCCCAAGCCAGGGCCAGTTCCGGCCGTGAGCTTTTAGGACGGACTGAGGCTGGTGTCTGGGTATCGTCTGGGTGCGGTGACCTGCAATGTGCCTCTGAGTCACCCCGGGACACCGGCATCTCCTCGGTGTCCCCTGGAGGCCCTGCCTGCCACAGGGACCTTCAGACGGACGGTAGGGTCGGCCAGGCTTTCAGCAGGAAGGTGGGGGCAGCTAAGAGCCCGACTTGGGGCTGGTTTGCTCGCTGGGCCTCCTGGGCGGAACGACCTCCCCCTGTTCTGCCCGCAGTGTCATCCCGCTGCCTGAGGCCCCCTACAGCTGGGGACAGGGTGTCCCCATGTCCAGGGATGCTGCCCTTTCGAGGGGCCTGAGCCCATCTCACCGCCGTGCTGTCCCACTCTGACCGGCAGCTGGCGGGCGGCGTATTTTTGCCTAATGCGGGTGGGAAGCAGCTGAGCTTCTCTGGGGTCGCACAAGCCTGGGCAGAGGAGGGCAGTGACTGTGGACTGGATCCTGCACACAGGGACACGTGGGGTGGGAGTGGGGAGGGATGCTGTTGATAGTTTGCAGAGTCCACGGGAGGCATCGGGGACCGCCTGGGGCAGCAGGGGCTTCATCCGGGGTGGGGAGATGTCCCAGAAAACAGAGGCTCCTTCAGACGGGTCAGGGGGACGCGGGAGCTGAGTCTTCCTCTGAACGAGAGCTCCTTTCTGAGCGCTGGAGAGCAGGCCATGGGGCAGAACAGGCAGGGGGTTTGGCACCAGGCAGACTCCCCTCTGCTCCTTGCTACCTGCGAGGCTCTGCACCTTCCTTAGCCCAACGTCATTCGTGGAGCCGTGAGGGTCCGCCCTCCAGTGCCTGGGACCTGGGACGCTCAGATGCCGGTCCTCTTTCCAGAAGTGAGAGCTTGGAGTGCCCTCTGTCAGTTACGTGGTGCAGTCAACCTTGTGTGCGCGTGCGCGTGTGCACGCGCGCGTGCATGCTGGTGGAGTCTGGTGATTTAATCAACCCACATTTGTAATGTGCACGTCATCAGGCATTTTGTTCTGTTTTAAACAGGCAGCTTAAACTTCAGTTGCACAAGCTGTTCATGAGTTAGTGACTGCGAGTGATGCCAAATCTGGTTTCGTCCAGGTTCTGCCACTGGCTGGGTGTGACCCTGGGCCTGGGCTGTGAAAGGAGCTGGGGCCCTCATGTCTCTCCTCCTGCTTCTGTGGCCCCAGCGGCCGTGGAATTCCTTGTGTGCTGGCCAGCCGTGACTGTTTCCTCTCCCTCCCTCCCTATCTCTCTTTTTGATGATGTGGGGAAAATAATAGCTGAAATAATTTAAAATACTTATCTTTTGACTTTGTTCTTTGGCATTGTTTTGAAAAGTCTTAGATTCCTAAGACTTCTGTAAGAAAGACTAGGTGTGCTTTGTAGTTTGGTTCTAATTTTTAAAAACTGGTGTTAGGAAAGATTACAATGGCCTCACAAGGGTCCTTTTGGATGCTGGATGTAGAATGTGTGTTTTATTCCTTGCGGCCGATTTTTGTTTACCCCTCTCACCCTTGCCCTCCCCTCCTTCCAGAGCACCCCCGTGATGTTTTTAGATAGACACTCTGGTTAATTTGTCCATGTTTTGGTTCTTTTTATATCTCCTACCTAGAGCAGCTGATCACTTGTTTATGTGACTAGACCCATCTCTGGCTAAATAAGTACATTTGTGTAGCTGGTAACTTTCTGATGAATTTTGAAAATGCAGCAACAGTGAAGAGCCTTGCAGTGCTTCCACTTTTAATAAGTCTGGATTTTTTTTTTTTTAAATGGAGCTTCTATTTATAGTTAAAATATTCACTTCCTGCCTTTGTAGGGTAAGAAAGGACACTGAGTGAACATTTTATGAAGATCATGTACTGTATTTTAAAGTCTCTGGAGAAGGACATTTCAAACCTTGTTGACAACTTACTCCAGACGCACACTCTTCGTAGCCAGGAAGTTCTTTTTTTTTTTTTTTTGTATCAAATACAAATCCCTGTCGTTGCAGTTTAATCCCATTCCTCTCGTCCCGTCCCCAATGGGAAAGAAGTGCTCCTAACCATCCCTTATCTGGCCTAAATACTGCACTTCCTTTACGTGTCCTCTTAGGACCTGTTTCCTAATGTTTTGATCGTTTTAGTCACTCTGCTTTGGATGCCCGCCAGCTTCTGCTCGTGCTTGGGTTCCGGTCCAGAGGAGCCCTGAGCCTGGTCCAGAAGTTCTGGGTAGAATAGAGCCTCGCGCTGTGGAAGGACTATCACGTGACCCTCCTGAGTGCAGTGCTCCTTGTATATCTTTAAAAATAACTCACTGCGTTGCTGATTCATGCTTCGCCTGGACCCTCAGATTTTCTCTTCCTGAAAGTTCGGTTTTCTCCCATCTCTTATTTGAGCCCTTAGTTTTGAGTACCTTCCTAATTAAACCACCTCTTGTTTCTGTAATCCTCACAGTGGAGTCAGGAACCATCCATGGGAACTGAAACCTGTCCATCCCAAATGCTGTTTCTGTAATAGAGAATTATCATATGTGGACCCTTGATCTTAAACACATACTTAACTTGTTTATTCCATTTATTTGGAGGATTCTCTGCTCTCATTTGGTATTTGTTCTCTAACTCATGATTTTTTTTTTAGCTTTGTCTCCTGTACCAAGTTGTACGTTACTTGAGAGCGGGAATCTTGTGTCTTGTGTCTCTTTTCTGTCCTTTACGGTTGAAAACGTAGTGGGTGTTCATTTCAGGAACTACATCTTGATGGGCTTGACAGTTCAGATTCCAGGACCCCAGGTCCACTGGACCGACCCTTTTGTCTTCATAAGAGAAAGACCTCACCACACGTATCCCTCTGGTGCCCTGAATTGTGTTCATTCTCCATGATCTAAGACAGCTATGAGTGTTACCAGAGGTTGGGGAAACTTCACTGTCATCAGGTCCTCTGTGGAAGGTGGCCCTCGCAACGTTTGCGTCACCCCCACCATGGTGGTCTAGAAATAATGTTTCCTAGTTTTTTAGAAAGAATGTTCTGCTGAATTGAATCAAAAGTCTTATGAAAGTTAAAATATGTGATCTGTTATCTCTCACCCCCGACACATTGTCACTCTGACACAGAGGAAAAGGAAGTGGATCTAATAGGAATTAGCTAGCAATGATGGTGTTAATCTTTACCAAACACCTTCTTTATTTTTTTTTTAGTTTTATTGAAGTATAGTTGATTTATAATGTGTTAATTTCTGCTGTACAGCAGAGTGATTTAGTTATACATACATACATTCTTTTTCATATTCTTTCCCATTATGGTTTATCACAGGATATTGGATATAGTTCCCTGTGCTCTACAGTGGGACTTTGTTGTTTATCCATCCTATATGTAATAGTTTGCATCTGCTAATCCCAAACTCCCAGTCCATCCCTCCCCCACCATCCTTCCCCCTTGGCAACCACAAGTCTGTACTCTATGTCTGTGAGTCTGTTTCTGTTTTGTAGATAAGTTCATTTGTGTCGTACTTTAGATGCCACGTTTAAGTGATATCATATGGTATTTGTCTTTTTCTGACTTTGATTAGTATGATAATCTGTAGGTCCATCCATGTTGCTGCAAATGGCATTATTTCATTCTTTTTTATGGCTGAGTAATATTCCAGCGTATATATGGACCACATCTTCTTTATCCATTCATCTGTCAGTGGATACTTAGGTTGCTTTCATGTCTTGGCTGTTGTAAATAGTGCTGCTGTGAACATAGGGTACGTGTATCTTTTAGAATGATAGTTTTGTCTGGGTGGGTGGGATTGCTGGGTCATATGGCAACTCTATTTTTAGTTTTTTGAGGAGCCTCCATACTGTTCTCCATAGTAACTGCACCAATTTACATTCCCACCAACAGTGTAGGAGGGTTCCCTTTTCTCCACACCCTCTCCAGCATTTGTTATTTGTAGACATTTTGATGACGGTGATTCTGACTGGTGTGAGGTGATACCTCACTGTAGTTTTTTTTTTTTTGCGGTACGCGGGCCTCTCACTGCTGGGGCCCCTCCCGTTGCGGAGCACAGGCTCCAGATGTGCAGGCTCAGCAGCCATGGCTCACGGGCCCAGCCGCTCCACGGCATGTAGGATCTTCCCAGACCAGGGCACGAACCCGTGTCCCCTGCATCGGCAGGCAGATTCCGAACCACTGTGCCACCAGGGAAGCCCCTCACTGTAGTTTTGATTTGCATTTCTCCAATAATTATCGATGCTAAGCATCTTTTCATGTGCCTTTTGGCCATCTGTACGTCTTCTTTGGAGAAGTGTCTATTTAGGTCTTCTGCCCATTTTTCGATTGGATTCTTTGTTTGTTTTTTTGTTATTGAATTGTATGAGCTGTTTGCATATTTTGGAAATTCAGCCCTTGTGGGTCGCATCATTTGCACATATTTTCTCCTAGTCCATAGAGTTGTCTTTTTCTTTTGCTTATGGTTTCCTTTGCTGTGCAACAGCTTATAAATTTGGTGAGGCCCCATTTGTTTATTTTTGCTTTTATTTCTGTTGCCTTTGGAGGCTGACCTAGGAACACGTTGGTATGATTTATGTCAGAGAATGTTTTGCCTTTGTTCTCTTCTAGGGGTTTCATGGTATCTTGTCTTCTGTTTAAATCTTTAAGCCATTTTGAGTTTATTTTTGCGCATGGTGTGAGGGAGCGTTCTGACTTCGTTGAGTTACATGTGGCTGTAACAGCACATGCTGAAGTACCAAACACCTTCTGATTGCTCTGCTTGCAAGTCTGCTGTTGGAGTGAAAATGTTACCTGTAATCAAGGCCTCGGTTTTGGTGCAGGTGATGGAGATACTGAGTAATTCCTGTGGTCGGCACTCCTGCGGATGGCAGGAAGCACAGGTGATGATGTGGGTAGCAAGGAACGGCACCTCCACACCCTAAATCCCACAAGAGGCATCATGCACGGTCAAAATTAAATTAAAATTCCTGAAAATGAAGCAGAAAGGGGCAGTTAGAAGAATAAAGTAGCCCCAAGGGACACTTTCCAGTTCTCGAATCCTAAGCCGGCTCTGGTTCAGGTACCTGCGAGGATGAGTCCCTGTGATTGTTCATGTGTCAGATATTTAACTCTAATGCGTGGAAATACCTTGAGTTGCTATCCCCTCTGTCAGGAGACTGAGCTGTGTGATACTCACAAATAAGTAGCACTACATCGACCCAGCATTTCATTATCGTTAAGAGAGTGGTCCATCTGGAGGAGCAGCCAGCCCATCAGACAGGCTCGGTGACCTCAGAGATGCTTCGCACGGCAGATTCTGGGCGTGCTGTACGTGGAGAGTTTTCTGTCAAAGGAGCGTGATGCTGCATCCATGTTTATTATGCAAATTCGCATGTGTTGCTAGGTTTATTTAAGTTTCTTCTTTGTGAGCCTAGCTTTCTTTACTTCCTGGACTGAGAGGCAAGTTTATTTTTCACATTAACCTGATATGTAAATTTCTCACCCCTCTGCTGGTGGCTTTTTTCTCCTTCCAGTAGTGGCATCAGGTCCGGGTCTGGGCAGGGAGTCCTGGCATTAACAGCTGGCTGGTGTCTTATCTCTGTTTAGCTGCAGCCCTGCTGCGGTCCACCCATCCCTTCTGTAACTGGGGTGTGTTGGCCAGGGTGGGATCTGTTCAACATGCCTTACATATAAATGTTGGAGTTTCAGAAGGTATGGAAACAGGTTGTGTTTTGCTCGTTCTATACAGATTTTTTCCTCTGTTACTGGATTGAAAGGTCACAATTTCATGGAAGTTACCAGACACATTGGTAACTTAAACCAAAGAGTAGAATAGGTGAATTAAAGACAGATTGAGGCCAAGACTGATTTTCAGTTTGATACTTAGTATCAGTTTTTCTAGTCAGTTGAGTGTTATCTGACAAGTATGCAGCATTCCCAGTTATTGGCAGCTATGTCCTGATAAGGCAATCTGCAAAGCTGGGAGAAGTTAGATCACAACTATCTATCAGTAACTTCAGGGCGAAAATAGTAGCAATCGTAGTAGTTTGTCGGCAAAGTCAACTTTAAACGGCCTGATATCACTTTTAAGAGCCGATCCTATGCAGTAATGTGCGTGGGATTCAAGAGAGTAAATTCTTGACTACCTGACCTTGGGGGAAAGATATGTAGCAAGATGTTTTGTGATCTTGAAAGAGCGAAGTAATACTTCAGCAACGTGGTGTTCTGTTGGTTGCATCTAGGCGAGCCATGACTGAATGCGTTCTGTGCTCCAAGAACTTGCTTTGCATCGATATCCCTATCTGAAAAAGGGAGCAGCGATAACATTTCATACGCTGGAAAACTCAACATGCCCTAAAATGTGAAAATGCGGGCCTTCCTTTTATATACTAAGTACAACCTAAAACACCAGCTTAATTGCCTTCCTTCCACATTTCACGTGGACAGGAAACCAGAGTCCTGACCCTGGAGACATACAGTGTGTCCGTTACAGTCTCTGACTGATAAATACACTTACCTGGCACAAACACATGATCAAAGGTGACCTGAACAATAATATATAGTTTTGATTAATGAATATGCTGGGCTTTCTTTTAAGGTTTGAACAAAGAATGATGTAACACACAGTTTTGTTAATAAAATAAACAGAGGTTAAAGACTGGAGCTGTTTCTAGTAGACTGTGCAGCCCTAAATCATTCAAGAGCAATGAAGCAGTTTTCTGGACAGATTGTGTTTCCTTATGAAGGAAGGAAGCCACCTTTGTTCTGAGTCCCTGGCGCATACCTTACAGGTGAGGTCACCCTGCGTACCTGATACCCCTTTCCTTTCAGGCACGCAGGGGAGCCGTGGGCCCTCCCCACGCCTTCCAGCTCTCACAGTCTACAGAGCAAGGCTTACGTGTACCTGTCCATTAAAGGCTTTTGAAGGACGAAAGCCAACCCCAGGGGCTATGTGAACCATGAATGGACAATAAAAGACAGTGTGCTTCTGTTTTTCAAATAGCCTGTTTAAGGACAAAAGAGCTATTCACTCCTACATGACTTTCCCGTAGTTACAGTGAAGGAGGGGAGGATGGTCCTTGTGTTTTGTGCTTGATTTTAAGGCTGCTCCACTGAGACTGTTTGAAACAACAGTTGTCAGTTTTTCAGACTAATAAAGTCGCCGAGGCATGTGTGCTAATACGGTCTCCATGTCTTGTTTCTTTAGAAAGAGGTGAGTTGAAGAAGTGGGTCGCCACCCCCTGCGAGATCTGAGGGTGAAAGCGTTTAGAGCGTCAGATGAAGCTCTAACTGTTGAAATCGCCTCCTAACTCGCCCTCCTGCCCCGCCGGGTCCCCTGGGGTCCCTGGTGTTTCCGTCAGCGTGACGTGACGCCTGTTGTTCAGAACTGCAGGATGGTTACACGGAAGCCGCGTACCCGAGCCCCGCCCTTCCCGCCACGTTGTCTTTGCCGCTTACTTTGCTCCAGCCACGCAAGCTTGCTTTCTTGCCGTTTATTACATCACGAAGGCCTGGGGCTTTGTCACCTGCTCTTTGCCCTCCCTGGAGGGCAGGAATGCCTTCACCTGCATCTCAGCCTGGCCCGCTCCCTTTCTGCAGTTTGCTGTCTTCCTCAGAAGGTCCTCTCTGACCGCCGTATCCCCCAAAGCCCCTCAGCCTCCTCCTGTCACTCTGCTGGCTTTGCCCTGCTTAATTTTTCTTTGTGGCACTTAGGTCCGTTTAAAATCATGGATTACTTACTTGTTTGTTCTTTCCCTTAAATAGACAGTAAGCTCCGTGAGGGCCAGGACTTTGATTCATTTTATTTCTGTCTGTATCCCCGGCAGCTAGAACGCTGCCTGGCCCTCGGTAAAGAATTTGTTAAATTAAGAACTTGGTGAATGAGTTTTACTTGAAGTATGTTGGTCTCCACCACTCCGCAGACGTCATGCTGAAAAAATGTGGCAAATGGGAAAATGATCGTGAATCATTGAGATGTTTTAAGTTGGAACCGAGAACTTCTACAGATGAGTACATTAAAGTGTCATGTTTGCTTATTTGGCCGTTCATTTTGCATTGTTCTGTTTTATGAGGATAAATGTGGAACGGTTTAAAAAATAATCTTGCTGTGAGCCCTTTTGTTCAACCCAAGAGGTGAGCAACGTGATTTCAGACTAGAGCGGCGCCTCTGCTTTTAGCTTTTGGAAATGAACACGCGCCCTGTATCACTGACAGAGCGCTTCAGCACTCCTTCTGTTGAAGCTCCCAGAATAATGAGAGCACAGAGAGGAACATGGTCTTTTTCATATATTTCTGCAAATCCTGGGCTTCACATACTCTTGTGAGGAGGAGTGACATTGTTTTCTGTACCTACAGCTGTTTAAGGAGTGGGTGGAAACACCTAGTCATCTCGGCTGTGTCGTGACTCCGGCATATATATCCCTCCTGTGATGCAGTGGGGATGCAAATTCGTTCTAAGATAGCGTGTACTTTCCTTTACAGAATACCCCAGCTGAACGGGGCGTTGGTTCCTGTCAGTTCCTGTCAGGAGCCCCTTTCCTGTTCAGAATCTGGTCGCGGCTGTGTTTGTTACACGCGGGACTCACCGGGGCATCCCCCGTGGTCCCTCGTGTGTCACCAGGGACCACACCAGACCCCACGTGCTTCCTCGGCTCACCGCCCGGGAGGTCGCCGCCTGCTGGAAACCGATTTTTCCCGTCGCTGCCCAGGCGCTCCCAGCAGGGGAACGGGTCTTTGTACTTCTCACTCCCGGAGAATTCTTTGCTTTCCCACGTATTGGCGCACGGTCCGTCTCCACATAGATTTCAAGGATGTCCAGAAACGGTTCCAGGCGGTTCTCCAAGGTCACTGTGAGGAGGCAGCAGGTCACGCTGGGGGGACCGTTGATGTCCCATCTGGGGGACCGCAGCCCCTGCTGGGTGCGTGGCTGCAGGACCGTGTGGCTGGCTCTCTGTCCCGTTCCCGCTCCCGTGGTCAGCTGCAGGGTCTGCGGAACCCGCAGCAAGGGCGTGAGCCTCGTTGGCCTCAGATCCCGTGGGCAGAAGCCCCTCTGTAGTGACAGCCCGTGCTGTGCCCCGCGTGGATCGCCGTCCTTTGTCGGAGTGCGGCCGCCTCGGGAGCTTAGACTTCAGCGCAGATCAGGTGAGCTGTGACCGCTCCCACCTTCAGGCCTGCCGTGCGGGGCTGGTCACTGGTGGTCACTGCGGCTGGGCGGGCGCACCTCCGGCATGGCTGTGGACGCTGCCCTCCGGCATCAGTCCCTTCACAGATGCTGATTCGGGAGGAACCCCCAGCTGGTCCCACCACCTCTCCTTCCCGCAGCCGTCAAGCTTGCTTTTTCTCTTTTCCATCTTGCGATCTCCAGCTCCAGTATCTCAGCCTTTGTCCTCAGTCATCACCTTTTCACAATTTTCCCAATCAGCCAGCCCATCGCACCCGACTCTGTTAAATGGCCCTTGGAGTCCTTTTTTCTTTTTAGATTAAAAAAAATGTTTTGTACTATTTTTAAAGGTTACTTTCAATTTATAGTAATCACAGAGTATTGGCTATATTCCCCGTTTTGTACATACATCCTTGAGCCTGTCTTACACCCAGTAGTTTGTACCTCCCCTCCCCCTACATAGCCCTTCCCCACTCCCACTGGTAAACCGCTGGTTTGTCCTCTATGTCTGTGAGTCTGCTTCTTTTTTGTTATATTCACTACTTTGTTGTGTTTTCCTTAATGTCTTTTTTAAAGTGAACTACTTTTGACTGGGGGTAGAAAAATCTGTGGAGAATAAAGCACGTGGTAAGAGGCAGCTTTCTTGATACTTTAATTTTCCTGTGAAATGGAACTTTGTCTTATTTATTTATTTATTTATTTAATTTATTATGGCTGCGTTGGGTCTTCATTGCTGTGCGCGGGCTTTCTCTAGTTGCGGCGAGTGGGAGCTACTCTTCGTTGCAGTGTTTGGGCTTCTCATTGCAGTGGCTTCTCTTGTTGTGGAGCACAGGCTCTAGGCGCGCGGGCTGCAGTAGTTGTGGCACATGGGCTCAGTAGTTGTGGCGCGCAGGCTCTAGAGCACAGGCTCAGTAGTTGTCGTGCATGGGTTTAGTTGCTCCGCGGCATGTGGGATCTTCCTGGACCAGGGCTCGAACCCTGGTCCCCTGCATTGGCAGGTGGACTCTTAACCACTGCGCCACCAGGGAGGTCCTAGAACTTTGTCTTCTTTCACCTTCCTTTCTAGGTGGAGAGCTATGAGATTATTCATGTTTTTCACCAGCAGTCTTGCAAGATGGTCATACTTCCCAGGGAATTATTTTATAATAGTGTTCAAAATTTGAATTGGCTTTTAGTTTCAGAGTAGAGTAATTGCTGGTTAAATGACTTGCATTAGTGGATCAGACCCAGTTAATGCACGTGTGTGCCTCTCTTAAAATAAAAGTTGAAAAATTGAATTTGTTCCTTGATAATTTGATCTGTAGGAAGTGGGGAACAAAGGATTCCAAACAGGGCTTTTAAAATCAGTTCTAATTAATTGCGTGTGCAGTTGCATCGGTGGAGATGGCGAGGCAATTAGTCTAATTATGTTTAAAATAACAGTTGCATGCCTCAACAGACGTCACGCCCGCAGGCCTGCCTATCTTTTTCTACTTTCTCCTTTAGGCATGTGGTGGATTTTTTGGCCATTAAGCATGACCTCGTCAGAGTCTGTGGAGCAGAACGGAGTGACAGGCTGCAGAAGGGCAGGGTCACAGACCGCCCCCCCCCCCCAGCTCCGCGATAACACCTGCCCAGTACACTTAGGTGGGAAGACTGAGACGTGCTGGGGACCATTTTTGTTCTCAAGCTGCTACCGCCCCCCACCAACCAAATCTTATTTTTGGAAGGCTGAGCTCTCTCTGAAACATTTTTCTCATGCTCCAATTTGGAGTAAACTATAGCTGAGTCCTGTTCTGCACACAATGAAATGATTTGAGTTTCAGAGTAGAACTTGAATAAGTAGCACCTTGCCTGACAACCTACCCTTAGCATGAAAGAGAGCTGCAGGCCAGGGGGAGGGGCCAGGGGAGGGGCCACCTGGCTTGTGAAGTCCTCTAATGCCCGCCAGGTCTTCAACTAGTGCAGCTACAACGGATGTGACACCCCTGACAAAACTGTTTTTCTTTTCGACATAAGCAGTTGGTGTTTGCACAGGAGAATGAACCAGAGATGTTTTCCCTGCCTTTTCATTAAAAGCTAACAGGAGCGCTTTTCTCTTCTGTAGATTCAGTTTTATGGGAAGAGGTATTGAAGGTGGTCTTCTGTAAATCCTCCCCTATTGCCCTTCCTTTGGTTTCTGGTAGCTTTAAAAATGATTTGTAAATTATACGTTCGTTTTACAGGATATCCTGCCGTTCCTTACAAGACTACAGTCTTTATTACCGACCTACCACAGCGATTTTGCTTTTCCTTTCAGCTGCATTTGCTGTATTTCTGACCGTGTTATTTGTTGCAGAGACTGGGGCTTGACTCTCATTGCTCTAGTTATGACTGGATTGTGCGGTTTTCTCCATGTAGGTTTCCTCCTGTAAGAATGGGATCTTGAGGGTAGATGGCTGATGGTGTTAGGCCAGTTGGACCTTTGTTTTCTGACTGTTTTTGCTAATCCTGGTGTAAGAAGACAAGCATACTTCACCTGTGGCTGTCAGAATGCAGTGGATATAGGTGAGCGATAGACAAATTTAGACGGAGACATTAACACGGACATTTGAATATGTAGATCATCGGGCAGTGAGGCTTGTGCGCGAGCATTAGGGCCTCTGTTCACGGTTCATCCACAGACACAGGCCTTAACTCTGAGTGGATCCGTTCGGAGGTGACAGTTACATTCTCCTTCCTTCTTGGAGGTTACTCTGTCAGAGTGTTGTTGTTTGAGAAGTTTATTCTTCCTTTAATCTTTGAAACAAAACCACTCTTCTTAACATGGTAAGCATAAGCACATTCCTTTAAAATCTAGGCCAGTCTAGGAATTTGGTTTGTAGTAAAGCAAAAGATAAATGTGTTCGTTTAAACGGATGTTCGATGCCTAGTTGTGCTGTCATTATGCTGGAGTATCTGCTCACAGAATACGGGTTGTTGACTGTAGCGTATTCACCTGTGTGTGTTGTGTCATCTCTGTATACGTGTGTACACGTATACGTAGTCATCTCTGTGTATCCCGCGTTTTGTGTAACCTTTAATAAACATTGGGTAACTCACATTTTTGCTTTGTTATAATATCAGTACCTTTTTCATGCACAGCCTTATTTACTATCCTGTTTGTTTCCTATTAATAAACTGTTAAATAATAGTACAATTTAAAGACGTTAAAGGAGTTAGCAGGTTATAAAACCGGAACTGAAAACCACGGGTTAAGTTTAGAAAAGCTCATCACTGGGGTTGCCATTGTGTCTTGGTCAAATATGTGCAACTCAAAAAAAATCATTATTTTGTCCTCTGTATTATTTTATTACACAGCCTTCCCATAGTCTATCTTAAATATTGTCTTAAATATTCCCATATGCATTTTGGTGTTGTTTGTCTTTCCCCTTCAAGTCATTCTGGTTATAGTTAGATGAATTTAAATGATTAACTTGTGGTCTGAGAGAATTTAGATTGATTGACGTTCTGGCATTGGGAGTATAGTTGAATTCTTGAATTCACAAAAAAGAAGATGTATTGTGAAACTGCAGAATTGGGTAGAAAGAGATCGGCTGTGTAGTGGCTTTAAAAAAAAACTGGGAAGAGCTTTTACAAAAGCAGCAGGAAGTTCTTACTGAATCAGCACTAGGCCATTGTGTGGAGGGGTTGGAGGGGTTTGCAGGTTTCTAATTAAGCCACTGAATACACAGTCCTCAATTCACATGGAAAACTTTGAAAATGGTGGTGCGGCTCCTGTCCAGTTTGTGTGTTTGTGTAGAGCAGCTGCATGTAATGACTTGATAGCGAAAATTCGAAGGAAAAAAAAAGGTAACATACGTGGAAACAGCAAGAAAATTTGAAATAGAGTGTCTTAAAACAAAATAGTAGGACAAGCACCCAAAAGTCACTCCGTGTAATTTCGAGATCAGACAAAGGGATGGCCAGAGCATGATGGGAGCGTGTAGAAGCCTGTTGCTAAATCACAGACGAGCAGGAGTGCGGTTCAGAACCTCCCTTACTACTCTGTTGCCCTGGAGACAGACTTCACATGTCAACTCCGGTAACGCCAGGGTAGCTCTCCTTGTCTGCAGTTATTTGAGTGAAAATCTGAATTTGTGATTTGAAAATAGGAGACCGTATTCGGTGCAACAAATTACATTTGTGGCTGGGTGGAGATTTCCAGTAGGTTCTCAGTCATCTTGTGGAAAATAATAACATCTAGGATCAGAAATAAAATCTGATTCTAAAGAGTTCCAATAGGAAAAGCGTGGTGCATGAAAGCAAGACGTCCTGAAAACCCAGGGCAGAGGCTGCCGAGGCTGATTTAAATGTCAGGCATCCTCTCACTTTGTAGCGGAATGAGGTAACTGGAGAATGGAGATAACAAAATTAATAGTCAGGGGAGTGCTGAAAATATTGTTTAAAGGTGAAAATGAGAGACTTAGCCTGGAACGATCAAGATCGCATGCAGATGTAATTTTAAATGATTCCTTAGAGGAGGTGAGCTTTCCTGCAGTCCTCACTCTGTCTGCTGTGCCTTGCCTTCTGGTGTTGTGCTGTAGTTGCGGTGAAAATGACATTTCACAGATTTTCCTTGAAAAACACTCATCCAAGTGTTTAAGAAGTGTCAAATGAAAAAAAAATCACGGAGTTGAAGCCTGGACAGACAGCTCTAATGGAAATGAATTGTCTTCCCTGCGGTGCTATTTTTCGAGACCACCTGCATCAGAAACACCAGGGTGCTTATTAAAAATGCAGATTCCTAGTCCCCCCTCCTCCCCCAAGACCCACTGGTTTCGGTTTCCTGGGGCCGGCCCTCGGGAATCTGTATTTTGTTCTTGTGCTAATGGTTGAGGAAAACACTTCCAAGATGTAAACGCAGATCTTAGCTATTAAGACACAGGGATTGAATATTTTCACATCTCTCTTAACTTTGGAAAATTTTGGAAGTGGTATTGCATCCTAAAAACATTGCTTGATAGAAATGATTATGCGGATGCTAGAACTTGGGTCACTGCACGAGCGAGGTGTCTGTGTGGGGAGAAGAGTTTTCATAGAAAGCAGTTGTATGTTTGGGACTAAATCACAGATCAGATTAATGATCGAAATGGCTTCAGCAGAGTATTTCCCCTTTGGGGACAGTGGCAGAGTCACTTATTATAATTTTTACTCCTCTGTTTAAAAAAAAGTCTTCTTATTCAACTAGAAAAAAATATAAATATATATATACATATATATATATATATATAGGCCACACTGCATGGCTTGTGGGATCTTAGTTCCCTGGCTAGGGATCGAACCTGTGCCCCTTGCAGTGGAAGTGCAGAGTCTTAACCACTAGACTGCCAGGGAAGTCCTTCAACTAGAAAAATATTTGATTAAGAATCACATCCCTTCCTGTCCCACCAAAGGAGCCCATTTATAATATTTGGGGCCTATAAGTATTATTGTTTATATGTAAAATTTTCAGATTTCATGGGAAATATTGAAGTGAAATGTCATCTTATATTTTTTTAAAACATTTTTTTGATGCTACGCCTTCTGCTGTTTTAATTACCCAGTTGCGAATTTAGGGAGTGGCCGTAAGGGCAGAGGACCGGGTTGGCTCTGCAGGGCGCCGAGGGCCTGCGGAGGGAAGCTGGCCTCACGTCCCCGGTCCAGGTGCCCGAATGACGCTCCAGTGGGGTCTCGGCCCCAGCTTTTAGAAGGGTAGCCATGTTCTCCTTTTGGTTTGGGTGCATTTCTGGAGCCGCTGATCTTGGATCCCACCCTGGGGCCTGCTGGCTTTCTCTGTGTCTCTGGGTGGAGCTCAGGTGCCCATGTGGGCGGCAGGCCTGCACCAAAGCACATCTCCTTGCTCAGGTGCGTTCGAACCCTTCCTCACCTCTGAGGCCCTTACTGCAGGGGATGGTAATTTAAAGCACAAACGGCACCCCTACAAGATAAGGCCAAACGATCCTACGTAGAAGTGGGGATGAAGTTCGCTGCCTGTGCCGAAGGGCGTGTTTGTCGAAGCAAATCAGTTCAAGCCCCTTCTAGGTGTATCCAGCCTGCACTTCCTATATTAATTGGAAGGTTTAAACTTAGGTCCGTTTCACATAGACTTGAGCCGTTGGCCTAGCTTTAAATTTTTTAGCCCCTAGTAAACATTTCAGAAGGGCTTCACTCCCTTCTGAGGCCTCCCTGCAGTGAGAAGGATGCTAGGGCAATGTTCAGTTAGGCCTGGACCGTTTACCGAGCGAGCGCTGTGCGCCGGCAGCGTAGGCAGGAAAGGAATAACGCAGGTTGGCATCCCAAGTTGGAGACAGTTTCTGAAACCACTTCCTTAAATACTTGAGTGAAACTGAGTTCATTGTAAAGCATGTTGAGAAGTATTCATTGACTTTCAGAAAGTTGACCATCTTAAGATTCCGGGAGTAGGTGTCCCAGTGTCCACTTGGAGTGTCTGTGCTCTGTGATGCTGACTGTCAGACTTCTTTATTTTTATTTTTTTAAATTTTTATTGAAAAAAAATTTTTTTTTGACGTGGACCATTTTTAAAGTCTTTATTGAATTTGTTACAATATTGCTTCTGTTTTATGTTTTGGTTTTTTGGCTGCAAGGCGTGTGGGATCTTAGCTCCCTGACCAGGGATTGAACCCACACCCCCTGCATTGGAAGGCGAAGTCTTAACTACTGGACCACCAGGGAAGTCCCTTCGTTATTATTATTTTTTTAAATTATTTATTTATGGCTGTGTTGGGTCTTCATTTCTGTGCGAGGGCATTCTCTAGTGGTGGCAAGCGGGGGCCACTCTTCATCGCGGTACGCGGGCCTCTCACTGCTGCGGCCTCTCCCGTCGCGGAGCACAGGCTCCAGACGCGCAGGCTCAGCGGCCATGGCTCACGGGCCCAGTTGCTTTGCGACATGTGGGATCTTCCCGGACCAGGGCTTGAACCCATGTCCCCTGCATTGGCAGGCTGACTCTCAACCACTGCGCCACCAGTGAAGCCCCCCTTCATTATTATTATTATTATTTTTTTTTACGGTACACGGGCCTCTCACTGTTGTGGCCTCTCCTGTTGCAGAGCACAGGCTCCGGATGCACAGGCTCAGCGGCCATGGCTCACGGGCCCAGCCGCTCCGCGGCATGTGGGGTCTTCCCGGACCGGGGCACGAACCCGTGTCCCCTGCATCGGGAGGCGGACTCTCAACCACTGCGCCACCAGGGAAGCCCCCCCTTCATTATTTTTAAAGAAAAGTTTTTCACTGATGGGTCTCGTGTTATATTATGATTTGCAGTTAATTAATTGCAGTTCTCCCGAGTATTTTAAAAGATTATACTTATTTCATTGAGGTAGAAATATTTGGTAACGAGGCAGACGTTGCTAACGCTGGAGCGGTTGAAAGTTTTAAACCTTAGACGACGCCGTTTCATTTCTTCGAGAAGCCTGTGAACAGCTGTTTGGTGCAAGTGCACGTTAGCCTGTTGCCTGGCTCCAGGGCTGCTCCTGGCACTTCTTTGTTTTGTGTTCTGAACAACGTGTGTGGCTCCGAGCTCACCCTGCTAACCTCCTGTTCGTTCCCCTACGCCCTGCCCCTTGGGCATCAGCTTCTGTCTGCACGTCGCTTGCACACCTGGCCTGCAGGATACCCCTCATGGTTGAACAGAGATGTGTGACCTCGACAAAAACATCCCTTTGTACAGAGCAGGTCGATTGGTTAACCCTCCTTATTGGTGGAGTCGTGGCCGAAAGAGCAACCCACATATGGTTTGAAAAGGCAAAAATTCCGCTTGAGGAGGGAAGTAGGTAGGCAAAAGATCATCAGAGCATTACTGAGGTGAGCCAGGTGTCTCTGGTATGGTCTTGTGTTTAGGAACTGGCCAAAGTCAGGCTTGGTCTGTAGATGTATGTGGTCAGAACAGACTTTTCGTTCTAATGGACTAACCACCAAAACTTAAAATTCTGGATGTCCATGAAAATGTATTTTTTTCTGGAGAGAGGGCCCCTGAACTTCCCCCGGGCTGTCCCAGGGCTCCACAGCCAGACCGTGCACGGGTCTTGCTGTCCCCTGGGTAAGGCTGCGGGGTGCCCACCCTTTGCGGTCTCAGCACTGATTCCTCACAGGGCGAAGCCTGCATCTGACCTTTGTCCTCACTACCTTCTTCCTGTGGCCGGCCTCTCCCCTTGATTTGTCCAGCACCATCTGTAACTCGCCACCAGCGAGCTCCCCAGATTTCATGGCTCTGCCCGTGACTCAGCTGGTGGACCTCCCACCAGCCACGTTCAGGGCCTTGTCATCCAGATCTGCACTTAAACAATGTGTGCGGGGGGGGTGGGGAATACAGTGGGAGATTGGGCTGACATATACACACCACCATGTATAAAACAGATAACTAATAAGGCCCTGCTGTACGGCACAGGGGACTCTACTCAGTACTCTGCAATGGCCTATGTGGGAAAAGAATCTAAAAAAGGGCAGATACATGTATATGTATAACTGGTTCACTTTGCTGTACGCCTGAAACTAGCACAACATCGTAAATCAACTCCAAGAAAAGTTTTTAAAGAATATGTAAAGCTCCACATACATATTTTATCACACCAGTCCCCTGACTAGGTTAGTTTTCAGTAGCGTAAGATACTTTTCAGTATGTAAATGTGGTTCTTCTCTGTGTTTAAGAAAGTCTCCCTCTGTTTTCTTCACCGAAATTGTGTCTCGTAAAGCCTTCAGAACCTTGCGTTTGTAACAAGCTGGTGGTTGCTGCGGGCGACCTCCCGTGGGCATGGACAATGGTTCCCGCCCTCGAAAGCAGTTTTACTCTTCTCCCAGGTAAATAAAGAGCACCTGGTGAGAATGGCCTTTGGAAGATTATGCTCCTCGAAAGGATCGCTGATGGTAAGCGCGATCCTCTCTCCCTGCCTGTCACCTTTCCTGTGTGTCTAGGAACCTCCGCCGCTGGTTCCCCATCACGTCACTCCTCCTCTGTCTGCCGGTTCTGTCCCCGCCTCCTTGACCTCAGGAGACATTAATTACTGTGCGTGTCACACAGCCAGCTGGCACCACACTCCGGGCTCCTGTTGAATCTCTAGTTGGCCGGCGGACTGTCTGCTCACTGAGAAGGGGATGTGTGTATTTCTGTTTGTTTCTATGCGTGTTATTGGCAGAGGGTGAGGCAGGAGCCACAGTCGGGCTGGTTAAATGCAGTCCTCTCTCTTCTGCTTTCTTTCTTTTTCCATCACTTTGTACCAGAGGACATCATGGGTGTTATTATTTAGTTTTTTTTCTTTTTTATTAGTTGTTTATTTATTTACTTTTTTAAAAAAATTGAAGTATAGTTGACGTACATTATGTAAGTTACAGGTAGGTGTGCAATATAGTTATTCACAATTTTTAAAGGTCATACTCCACTTATAGTTTTAAAAATATTGATTATATTCCCCACGTTGTACAGTATATCCTTGTAGCTTTTTTTTTTTTTTTTTTTTTTTTTTTTTTTTTTTGCGGTACGCGGGCCTCTCACTGCTGTGGCCTCTCCCGTTGCGGAGCACAGGCTCCGGACGCGCAGGCTCAGAGGCCATGGCTCACGGGCCCAGCCGCTCCGCGGCATGTGGGATCTTCCCGGACCGGGGCACGAACCCGTGTCCCCTGCATCGGCAGGCAGACTCTCAACCACTGCGCCACCAGGGAGGCCCCTTGTAGCTTATTTTACACATAATAGTTTGTACCTCTTAATCCCCTACTCCCGTACTGCCCCTCCCCATTCCCTCTCCCCAGTGGTAACCACTTGTTTGTTCTCAGTATCTCTGAGTCTGCTTCGTTTTGCTTTATTCACTAGTTGTAGTTTTTAGATTCCACATGTAAGTGAAACCATACAGTATTTGTCTTTCTCTGTCTGACTTATTTCACTTAGCATAATGCCCTCCAGACCCATCCATGTTGCTGCAAGTGGCATTATTTTTGCCTTTTTAATGGCTGAGTAATATTCCATTGTGTATATATGTACCACATCTTCTTTATCCGTTCTTCTGTTGATAGACATTTAGGTTGCTTCCACATCTTGGCGTCTGTCGATAGTGCTGCTGTGAACATGGGCATGCATGTATCTTTTCTAATTAGTGTTTTCATTTTTTTCTGATCTATGCCCAGGAGTGGAATGCTGGGTAGTTTGGCAGTTCTATTTTTAGTTGTGTACGGCCCCGGGCGTCCCCGGGAGTCCCGACCAGCAGGACAAACCCTTGTGAGTCTGAGGAGGAACCTGTGGGGGTTGAAAAAAAGGGGGAAGGGCAGGAGACGCGAAAGAATGGAGGCAAGACAGAATCCTGATCAAGCCTCAAACTTTTATTGCTGCGGTAGCTGTATTTATACACTGCAGAGAAAGGGGGGCGGGATTCAGAATGAGGGAAGTACTTGGCTAATCATCATTGGTGCTGCGTGCGCGGGCTTTCATTTTAGGCGCGAACTTCTATCTCATAAATCAGGAAGAGAAGCAGGGTGTCGGCCATCTTCTAATGGCGAAAACTTCTTGGCTCCCAACATTTAGTGTTTTGAGAAAACTCTGTACGGTCAGTGAGTTACTTGTTAGCGTCTGAGTCTGTGTATTTATCGTTTCCTTCTTAGAATAGTCGGGAGCAGTACGTATATCTGTCCATCCCTTCCTTGTGGCGTGAAGCCCCTCGACCCTGGCGGCGAGGTGGCCGGCGTGCGGGAGGGGTTAGGGTGGACAGCGGGTGCCGACCGCACCGGGCAGGTTCCGGCTCTTCACGCGTGTGAGCCTGCGTGATTCTCACTGCAGCACCGGGGGGTGGTCGCTGTTACATCTCGGTTTCAGGGATAAGGAAGTAGACACGGAGAGTTGAGTGGCCAGGTAAGGGTCCCTCAGCTGATGAGGGCATGTGTCACTGAGGGCGGGTTAAGCTGTGGCTGGTGACAGACGGCCCTGCAGTCTGAGGGGCCCCCATGACCCACACTCGGTGCTCACTTGTGCCGTGTGCCCAGCGTGCGGTCCTCTGAGCCCCGGCACCATGGAGGCTCCGTCTCAGCTCTGCTTTCAGGAGGGGGCTGGCCGGCGGGCTCTGGCTTCCAAAGCGTCTCCCACCTGACCCCTGGAAGTGACACATTTCCCTCCTGCTCACATTCCGTTGTGCAGACCCTTGCTGGGCCCTGACGCAGTTTGAAGGAGGCGGGAGGTGCATCCTGCAGGGAGCAGCGGGGTCTGTGAGCAGCCTCGGGACGAGCCTGGTTGGGGACCCAGCCTCTGCCGCAGTGCAGTGGCCACAGCCGTGGGGAGTGCACGGCAGGTGGCCTAACGCGCGTGGTGTCCGCGGTGTTTTGTCGCTTACGGTGCAGAGAACGTGTCTTTGAAAGAGAGTAAGTAAAATCCCCTTACGGTGTGCTCATTATCATATGTTTTGTAGTTATGAATATGGCATGCTTTTATACGAGAGGCGGAGGAGCAGGACAGGCAGGAGGGTGGATTCAGGACTGAAATGCCAGCTCTGTTGTGGATTTCCTGTGTGAGCTTGGGTGAGTTACTTAACCACTCTGTGCTTCGATTGCCTCCTGTTAAAATGGGAATAGCAGTAGCACCTGTCAAATAGAGTTACTGTATCATTTATAAGAGAGTGGGGGCTTCCCTGGTGGCGCAGTGGTTGAGAGTCTGCCTGCAGATGCAGGGGACAAGGGTTCGTGCCCCGGTCTGGGAAGATCCCACATACTGCGGAGCGGCTGGGCCCGTGAGCCATGGCCGCTGAGCCTGCGTGTCCGGAGCCTGTGCTCCACAACGGGAGAGGCCACAACGGTGAGAGGCCCGCGTACCGCAAAAAAACAAAAAACAAAAAAAACAGAGTGGGTATTGCTATTAGAATAGCAGGTATGGAATTCATAGTAAATATTGAGTCAATGGCAGCTACTACCTTTAACTGTGAATTTCGTCGTGCCGCAGAGTAAAGGACATCTCTAGAAACGTAACTCTAAGCAAAACAGACAGATGGCCAGGTTGGTCTGTCAGGGTATCGCTCTGTTGTCATGAAAGCCAGGTTGTCCTGATACTTGGTGCCAACAGTGTTCATAAATTTCCATTTGTGTTCATCAAGAATCAGCGAAGTGTTGCTGCATCGTGTTTCCCACGGTAGGGTTACAGGTGGTATCCTATTTCAAGAATATCAACGTTAAAGAACTTGTTGATTTAGTTATTAAATACATTTATACCTAGCAAATCAGTGAATGAAAATGCAGATGTGTAAACCTAAGTGAGAAGTCTGGTGTGTAAGCTCTGGAGCCGAGGTCATCAGTGGAGTGGTCTCGACCCCCAGCAACGTCTGGCAGTGTCTGGACCTATGTTGACCTGGATGGGGGACGTGGGGCCGGCATCTAGTGGGTAGAGGCCAGAAATGCTGCTGAACATCCTACCATGCACAGGACAAGACCTTGCCCTAGATGATTATTCAGCCTAAAATGCCAGCCGTGCCAAGGATGAGAAACCTGACGGAGAGGTTCTGTTCACGTGGATGGCTTTCATAGGAAGAGCCCTCGGGTCCGGTGGGATCCCGTGCAGTCAAGGCCATTGTTACCCCCTACTGGAGACAGTAGGAGTCCGTCTGCAGACGCGTTGGGTGCTCGTCCTAGCAAGGCTGGTCAGTGAGAAGTCTGCTGTCGGAAGTGCGCTGATTCATCCTCCGTGAAGGCAGTGATCAGGATGTCTCTGTTTAGATGCAGTACAGGCTCTCCACCCAAACCCACGCTCTCTGACTGCTGTGGCCCTGTACTGGGAGAGTTGTGTGTAGTTTGCGCCCTGTGAGAGCTCGAAGCTTGCACTGCTTGGCCTGGGATCGTTCTCGATCGGGGCTTCTCGACTGCGAACCGCTGGCATTTTGGTTCCTTTTGGGTGGGTCTGTTCTGTGCATCGTAGGGTACTTACTTAGCAGCATCCCTGAAACCTCCCCACCAGACGCCAGCAGCAGCCCCCTCCCCAAACCCCTCCACCTGACCAGGAGGGACCTAAAACATTGGAAGCGCGCCCCGTGGAGGCCCAGTTCCGGAGTGCTTTGGGTGAGGACGCTGCTTTTCCAGGGGTGCTTAGGTGGACTAAGTGGACAGGTTTGGCAGAGTGAGGTAAGAATGGAAAAACAACAGCAGCAGCAAGCAGGAGTCCTTTTCAGTTTGGGGGTCACTTAGGATCAGGGTGGCAGGCGAGGGATATCTCAGGGCACGGGATGGGTAAGCAGGTGGTACTTAACAGGGGTGGAAGAGTTGAAGTCCTGCGTTAACTATTTTTGTTTTTTTTTTGCTGTACGCGGGCCTCTCACCATTGTGGCCTCTCCCGTTGCGGAGCACAGGCTCCGGACGCGCAGGCTCAGCGGCCATGGCTCACGAGCCCAGCCGCTCCGCGGCATGTGGGATCTTCCCGGACCGGGGCACGAACCCGCGTCCCCTGCATCGGCAGGCGGACTCTCAACCACTGCGCCACCAGGGAAGCCCCTGCGTTAATTATTTGATGGGCATGAATCTTATTTGAGGGTTTGAGCACATCACCGGAGAAGGGTAAAAATCTCTAGTAGCGCCGGCTTTCAGGGCTCAAGCACGGTTCTCCCAGATTTACCACATCAGCTTCATTTGGTGCAGCTGTGATGTGTGTGCCCTGCTGTTTCAGTCAGAAGGCATCTGATCCCAGGTCGGTTCATTTGCCCTGGTCACGCCAGGGACGAGATGTGACCAAAGGTGACCTTTGATCTGACCTTCGAGGGGTGCAGAGGAGGGGCCGGTGGCAGGAGGAGACCTGGATTCAGGGCCGTCTCCGCCGTTGTTCCAGCGTTTCTGTGTGACCTGGGGCGAGGCTGTGACCTAGCTGAGGCTCAGTGTCCCACATTGAAGGGCGTGAGGATGCTCAGTAGGGCTACCGCTGTTGGAGCCTGTGAAAACCATGATGCTCTATGACTTGGTCTACCATTTTTCCTACTTCCTTTATTTTACTGTCCACGTTGCTACAGTGATCTTTTCCAAACGCGAACGTGAGCACTAAGGCCTCTGCTTGAATCTCTCAGGCCCTCTACTGGGTAGAGCACAGAGCCTCACCGTGTTGGCCCTGTCCACAGGCTGCAGGGTTGCCGTCCACTTACCTTCTCCCCTCGCTGGCCCTCACTCGTGCCCTCCCCAGCCGGCCAGCGCTTAGAACAGATGCTCAGCAGCCTCCCTCCCCTTGTCCACCTGACGAGCTCCCCGGCCTCGGGCCCCTCCCCTTAGCAACACAGCCAGGCCTGCCTTTTTGCCAATAGTCTGTCCTATGTTTTGGATATATTTCCATTCTAGAATTTTTTAAACTGTTGAAAAAATTTTTTTTCATTTTTTTTCTCCTTCTATACTAATAGGTTTTTAAAGACAGGACCTGATACTTATATATCTTTATATTTCTCGTGTCAAACAGTGCCCGACAGGTATTGGATATTTGGTGAATATAGCTGAAGGAATCCATAATTGAAGAGAGATGGTCCAGGCAGAAGTAGAAAAAGCCATCAGTTGTTCAGGACTCTGATGGGAACAGAAGTGGGAGTCGGTGCTTATGGGTCATCGGAGGAAAAGTATCCTGTCACGGCTTTGGGGAAAAGCTCATCTTCACAGTTTAGGATCTTGAGTGGGGGAGAGATGTATTCTCCTTTGTGTTTGCGAATAACAAACAAATTTGGGGCAACAAGCGTGGTCAGCCAGAGTGTCGTGAAATCAGCAGTAATGTCATAACAGGACACGTTGGCTGAATGCCCGTGTGCTGGTGCTGTTCTCAGCATCTGCATCTTTTCACCCAGGGCCCTTGCCTCTCCCGTTTGTTCATGAAGAAACGTGGATGCCGGAAGGTGAGCAGCCCAGGGCACGCAGCTTGTGTGCAGAGCTGGGATCTTGCCCAGGCCACGACCTTGTGGTCTTTATGCTGTATCTTAGCATCTCTCAGAGCAGGTCGCTCATTGACCAAAGACAGTGTTTTTTAACCTGTTGAGCCTAGTGTATTGTTTCTACTCAATGACTATAAACTTAAAGAAGTAGAACTCATTTATGGAATTTTTTAAAAAGGGAGAGTCACTAATATTTGAACAGCTAATAGTTTAAGATTAAAGGTGAGATTTTTAGTTTAGATTGAAATATTTCTAGACTTTTATTGAAAAACGGTGAGAACCACTTCAAAGCAATTCCCCATCCCTTCAAAATTAACCTCAGCTTATTTGAATTGAATATTCTTTTTTTTCGGTACGCGGGCCTCTCACTGTTGTGGCCTCTCCCGTTGCGGAGCACAGGCTCCGGACGCGCAGGCTTAGCGGCCATGGCTCACAGGCCCAGGCGCTCCGCGGCATGTGGGATCTTCCCGGACTGGGGCACGAACCCGTGTCCCCTGCATAGGCAGGTGGACTCTCAACCACTGTGCCACCAGGGAAGCCCGAATATTCTTTTTGACTAACTCCATGGATGAAGAAGAAAACCTTTGGAATGCCTTTTACGAATCTGTTGCTTATATATAGTGGACGAAACATCCATGGCTGTATTTGAGGACCAGCATTTTGAGTAAGATGCATTTTGACTATTTATAGACATGGTATGGTTTGTTTAGACAGGGATCATTTAAAGTCATATTGAGTTAAACATTGTTTCTTTTAAATGACCCATGCATATAAATACCGTTAGAGGCTACAGTACATTTTCACAGTTGTGTTGTTTCAAGTAAATCCTTTTTTTTTTTTTATTTTAAACTTTTGGCTGTGTTGGGTCTTCATTGTTGTGTGTGGGCTTTCTCTAGTTGCGGTGAGTGGGGGCTACTCTTCGTTGCTGTTTGCGGGCTTCTCACTGCGGTGGCCTCTCGTTGCAGAGCACGGGCTCTAGGCGTGCAGGCTTCAGTAGTTGTGATGCATGGGATTAGTTGCTCCGCGGCATGTGGGATCTTCCCGGACCAGGGCTCAAACACATGTCCCCTGCATTGGCAGGCGAATTCCTAACCACTGTGCCACCAGGGAAGCCCTCAAGTAAATCTTAATCCTAGCTGCCATATGTCATTGATTGTACATTTGATATTTGCAAATAGATCCCATAAACTCTTGGGCTAAGCTGGGGCTGGTTTTGTTCCCACTTGTGATGAGGCTGCTCTGAGTGCTCAGTGAGTGATGCCCTGTGCAGATGTTCTCATTCCCCGGAGGTTCACAGGGGCGTTGGGAAAACTTTCTGAGAACAGTGAGGTTGAACACTTAGAGCTTTCAGTGCTTTGGGACTTGTAAATTTTAAACAGTTAATGTGCATTGGTGACCCTCTAAAAGAGGATAATGTATACATCCTTTCCCAAACACATGTGACCACAGAAGAGGTTTTTTTTTGTTTTTGGGGGGTTTTGTTGTTTTTTGAGATACACCAATTTATATTTCCAAGTGTTCCAAGGAACACAGTCAGTTTGGGGAACAAAAAGGTCATGTGTTTTAGAATAAATTATTATTAAAATTGCTCTTTAGAAGATTCAGAAACTGTTCCTCTGATCATTATTTAAAGAAAGTGGCCAGCAGAAGCATCTGAGAATTGAATTGAGTTTGACGAAAGTATTCTTAATTAAATTCACATATTTGTTCTATGCAAGCCTCTTCACTTAATAAAAAAAAAAAGAATTGTAAAGATGAGTCCATGTTCCCACAACTGAGGTTGGAATTAAAATGTCATGTTTTATTTTTATTGGAAAGCAGTGACAGTTGAGACAGAGTTCAGATATCTTTGGTTAACTGAATGGAGACCTTGAGAGTTTCTGGAAAAACTCACTCTTTTGAGACACAGTAAAATTAACTTAATAGGAGTGTAGCCATAGGTCAACCTGACTGTAGCAGAATGAATTATACCTCCAGGAGCCTTTGGATCTCTTTTGGAATAAGCCCTTTGAAATGGGCTTATAGGAGGCATCAGACTCTCCAGGAACCTGAAACAGCTCTTTGGTGGGGCTTTGTTGCTTTTATTATTTTTTACTTAAAGATAGTTTCTGGTTTGTACTCTAGGAGCCATCTGAAATTTCTTTCAAGAACAGATTTCTTTAAAAAAATAAAGCTTTAACACTACCAAGTTCTACAGATGTTTGTAGAATTGTTCAGCAGAGTCGGTCAAGAACTCATAATTGGAGCAGGAACATCCAAAGAGAGAGGGAGAGAGGGAGTGTGTGTGTGTGTGTGTGGGGGGGGCAATATGTCTGTGTGTCTCTATGAAAAAAATAAAATGGTATGTGTACTAGTACATTATTACAAATTGTGGGGGGCCAGAGCGATGGCCCCCTTCCCCCTCAGTCCTGGGACTGGGGAGGATGCTGTCACATGGCAGAGGGGAAGTAGGGCACAGATGGGATTAAGGTTGCTGCTCAGCTGACCTTGAGGTGAGGAGATGACCTGGGAGTGCCCAGATGGGTCCGGTGGGGTCCAAGGGCCTTTCAAAGGAGGAGAGAAGCAGAGAAGGGCAGAGTGATGCCGCGTGAGAAGGGCTCAGCTTTTGCTGCAACTTTGAGGTGGAGGAAAGACCCATAAACCAAGGAGCGTGGGTGACCTCCGTACGGGGGCACAAGCCAGAGGATGGTTCTTCCCTGGAGCCTTCAGAGAGGAGTGCAGTCCTGTCCACACTTGAGTTTAGCCCAGCGAGACCCAGTTTGGACTTCTGACCTCGGAACTGTTAAGACGATCAATTTGGATGGTTTTAACCCATGAAGTTTGTATTAATTTGTTACCGTAGCCCCAGGAAACTAACGTGCATGCGAACTGTGATCTGTTTAGGTTGACTCCCTGTATTTGAAGATCACCTGGTTTTACAGCCAGTGTTTTCTGGTGCAGATTTTTTAGTTCTTGTAGAAGATGTGCATTTAGAATATGTGTTCAGTGGTGATCTGCTTACTCCTCCTGGGAACACTTAAAAAGTGACGCAGTGTAACGACTTGTTGAAGAAAAGTAAGAATTGAAAATGTATCCTGTTATTTCCATAGGAAATAAAATCCTTAATAAAGTTCAGATCAGCTGCTTGGGATTCAGAGTCACTTCATGACTCCAGGATTTATAGAGTTCCCTTCATTCCCTCTTGTGAAATACCTTTTAAAAAGTTTTCCTTGTGAGTGGCCTGAATTGAAGCATTTGGGGATGCGGGAGATTCTGCTCCAGAATCCTGGACGCTATGTTTGCCTGCGGGAAATTCCATTGTAGCCACCCTTGCCCTTTGACATTTCCCTGAAAGTGGCCGGGTTTATCTTGACGGCGCTGCTCTGCTGCCTGGGCATCCGAGGTCTCTGCTCTCGAGGTGTTTCCACCGGCGGAGAGTAATTACCATCAGTGTGTGGTACAGCGAGATGAGTAGTGCAGAGATGCCGAGGGACCCCCAAGGACCCCAGCTACCCCCGGCAAATGTTGTTTCACAGTATAAAGTGCTCGTTCGGATTTTAAAAGAAACACTGTGTTGCTGTGCTCCGTTACAAGTCGTAAAGCATAAATTCCAACTTGACACACCTGTTAAGAAACCCACTTACTTTTGTCCCCATTGGTGGTCTCCTTGAATCATTTTACTGTGTACCTAGCAGTGAAAGATGGAATATTTGGTGACAGATACATTTTATTCAAGAGGAACATTTTTAAATTATGTGAAATAGGGAATAGTTCTTTGCTTCTCATGTGCCATTTCACATCTATTTAGTGTTTAATACATTGAGTTTTTTGAAAATAGATTATTGATCGATGTTTTAGTCAAGTGAGTTTTTAACTTCCTATTCCTGTTAACATTTTGTAATTGGAATTAATGGAACTACCAATTCTTTTTTTATGTGTTTGTAAAACCAGTTTGGTGATTGAGGTGTGTACCACTTAGATTTAGAATTAAGGGTAACTAATGCTATTTTAACTCATTCAGTTTGTTACCCAGTCACAGTTATTATAAGGCTTTACCTTCATGACAGTTTCGGTGCACTGAATAAATATAGTTATGAAGATACACTTTCATTATCTGCAGTAGTTTCCTGTTAAATTGATGGTGTGTCATGGCCAAATATTTAGAAAGATTCTGACCTAAAGCTTTTTGTTGTTGCTTTGTGCTGTTTCTGTACCTCCCTTTGGGGAGGGAAGGATGGTTAAATGAAGCCAGCATGAGCTATGATTTATTATCTCATTAAGTACTTAATTCATCTCGGTATTCTGTTCTCTCTTGCCTTTTTTTTTAATGAAGCATCGTCGAAATTTTCTTGCGTGTAGCATCTTACGTGTTTTGCTTTTCACTGCTATGGAATTGGGGGTGTTTCGGTGATCAGGAAAAACCTTGAGAGACACGACAACTATGGTGGAAAGCAGAATCCTTTCGATTTATGAATTTGAAGCTGAATTGTAATGTCAAGTGATCGTGAAAAACAAACCCAGTAGGAGTTTAACTTAATTTCAGAAACAAAATATACTCTTTTATGTTCAGCGTGTTCTGCCTTATCTGGAAGCTGCTTCTTCATTCACTTAACACAGGTAATTAACCACCCACCTCTTTCCTTTGCATTAAACGCACAAAACGAGACAAGCGTTGAGTCCCAGCCTGGCCTGTTCTGATGTCGTTACTGGGATAGTGGCCCGCTTGGTGGTGACGTTCAGAGTACGCTGCTGGCTGTCTTCTTTGTCTCGTCCCTTAGATGCATCGCCCCGAGGGTCCGTCTCTCCTTAACACTGGGGTCTTCCCTCTAAGCTCCTCGAGTTCATTCTCACACGACCTCTCCCCCGCCCTGCCCCTCCCTCAAGCTACTCCCGCCCCTTACTCCCTTCCTTTGACAAGCGCTGCCCCTCACCGGCGTCCCCCTCCAGGTGTCCCTCACCTGCGTCCCCCTCCAGGCACACAGCTTGCTTCCTGAGGCTCCTCTGCCTCCTCCCGCGACAGCCTTCAAGCCCAGGTTTTCTCTGCCGACCCCCCCAGGTGGTGACATCAGTCTGTGGCTTCAGTGGGGGCCGCCTTGCTGATGGCCAAGCGGTGAGCCTCTCCTCTGCCTGGGCTCTGGGCCCACGTCCAGCTGACTCTCCTGCTGGGGAGGCGTCTGGCCAAGGTGCCCGAGGCTGAAGCTGGACGCGCTGCCCTTCTTCTCCTTCTCCGGGTCGGCTAGTTCGTGGCCTGTCACCCTGTGTCCCCGGGGGAGTCTCGGGCGGCGGGCATCACCCCACGGCCTGTCTAGGTGACATCTTGCCCCCAGCCCCCCGGGGCTGCTGCACCTGGGCTCCCTCTGCGGTCTGTCCTCGTCCCTGCGCGGCGCGCGCACTGTGCTGGGGTCTCTGCTGAGAGGGGGTGATCTACCCTGGCACCTGCGGAAGGCCACCACGTGGCCCAGGCCGGCCCCGAAGGACTCAGGGCTCCAGCCTCCTCTTTGATGTCCCCTCTTCAACGCTCTGCCCCAGGCAGTCTCTGCTGGCCCTTTCTTCATGATCCCCCCCGCCCCTTGCTACTCTCCAGCACCCCTGCCATGCCCACCCTGTCCAGGCTGTCGTAACCCCCGATGACTGCAGTGTCCTGAACCCCGTCACCCCAGGCTGCTTTCTCCTCCCAGAGTCAGGTCCTCGAGCAGCAGACAGAGACGTCTTCTAAGATAAGCTTCTGGCCACAGCTTTAGAGGACAGACAGTGTGCTCTTTCCTCTGCTCCCAGCACTGCAGGCCTCTCGGTCATGCCCAGAACAAAATCGCACCGACTCTTCATGACAGCAAAGACACGTGGGATCTGGCCGTCGGTTCTCAGGGGCGGCTCTGCCCCTTCTTGTCCCTGCAGCGGTGTTTGGCACGAGGGTGGTTCTCTGATGGTTACAGGGATGGTCCTGTGGGCTTCCAATGCCTCAGGGCCCACGATGCTGAGCGGGACAGGACCACCCTCTCCTACCCCAGTGACAGCAGTGCCCTTGCTGGGAAGGCGCACCCCTCTGCTTGCCTTTGCTGTGGCTTCTGTCTCCCGTCCTTTCGCTTGTTCTTCCCCAGCCTCCCGGGTCCCCCGAGGCTCCTGCCGCCCTCCTGCTCCGGGCCTCTGCACGTGCTCTCCCATCCTTCCTTCCTCTGCCTGAGTCACTTCTTTCACTTGGTTCGGGTCTCTGCTCACGTGTCACCTCCTCCTTGGTCCTCTTGCAGAGTCCCCCCAGCATCACTGCGCCTTTACTCTGCTTTGTCTTTCCTCTCGGTACCCCTCACGACCTGTCGTGAGCTTTTGTGTTTGCCTGCGGGTCTGTCTACCCATCTCCTGCCCTGGAGAACAAGCGTGTGAGCGCGGTGCCTGCCGGTCGAGTTCGTGGTGCACCCCGTCCCCCGCCAGAAGGCGCCGTGACCGCCTAGTGCCCGTGACCTGCACTGACGCGTCCTTTCCAGAGGGGCGCTGTGGGGCGGGTGTGGACGCGGCCGCTCTCGGCCCCTGCTGGCCGCACCTGTTCCGGCGCTCCGTCCGCACCTCCACTTCCCGCCGTCTTTCGGGGGCCCTTGCCGCTGTGCCGTGTCCGATCTGGCGGCTCCTGAGAGCGCTCCTGGGCCTTTATCTGCCTACCCCGTCCCCCGTCACTTGAGTAGGTGCCCTTCCGTGTCTTCCTGGAGGAGAGGCCCCCCCTGAGGTGTGGGCCGGGAAGTGTGCATATGGGGGAGACCCGGGCCACCCGCAGGGACCTAGGAGGCCACGTCGTGGGTGCCTCCCCCATGGGGGCTGCGGCTGCGCAGGCCGGCGGGCGCGTGGGGTACCTGGTAACCCACACGTGTTGGGCGCGCCGTCCACACCGCGTGCGTCCTGGGGCGCTGTCCACACCCACAGGACCAGGGGTGCCGTCCACACCGCGTGCATCCGGGGGCGCCGCCCACACCCACAGGGCCAGGGGTGCCGTCCACACCGCGTGCATCCGGGGGCGCCGTCCCGCCCATTGGGGTTCTAGGTCAACCCGCGCAGAACTTGCTGTGCAGACCGCTTTCTCAGCAGAGGTTGTGAGTTAGGGGTATGGTGGGGAGCAGGACGGATCTCGGGGAATTAACCCGTAAAAGGTAAAGAGTCGCGAAGTAGAGAGTTGTTAAGTCCAGTTCTCTCTCACTTTTAGTTGTAAAATGCAGTTTAGAAGGTGAAAGATTAACAAGGGAAGCAGTAAATGGACCGAATTTTATCCTCAGATTACGATTCCACTTTTATTGAAGCAGACTTTGTTTTTATTTTGTTCCGGTATTTATCTAACGATATTTTTAATTTGGATTTAAGCTCTATTATCTTAAATCCCCGTTAGGAAGGTGTCAAAATATACAGAACAACCAACGACTTATAATTTAAAAACAGGTAATAATCGTCGCCGATCTTACGTTGCAGAATGTTTTGCCTGGGAGGGAAACAAGTCAGCCTTAAACAACAAACAAATGGATCGGATATATGTTATTATCACACTTCATAACGTTACATGGAGGAGCTAGTGGCGTGTCCTTTGGGTGGAGGAAGGGAGGAAGGCTTACTTTTAGAAGGACGGATTGTACAGTTTATTATATTGTGGTCTGATTATCCAGTAAGCACTGTGGTTATGCTTTAGCTGAGCAATTTAGTATATGTGCTATACAAAGACTCAGGATCCTGCTAATAAAAAGCTATTGGAGTTGTGGAATGTAGATACTATGTGCATGATGAAACATAAAATTCATGGCAAATTTTAGGGAGGAAAAAATGAAGTGTTATGTCATCTTGGATTTAACAACTATGCTCTTTTTTTTTTTTTTTTTTTTTTTTTTTTTTGCGGTACACGGGCCTCTCACTGCTGTGGCCTCTCCCGTTGCGGAGCACAGGCTCCGGACGCGCAGGCTCAGCGGCCATGGCTCACGGGCCCAGCTGCTCCGCGGCATGTGGGATCTTCCCGGACTGGGGCATGAACCCATGTCCCCTGCATCGGCAGGCAGACTCTCAACCACTGCGCCACCAGGGGAGCCCAGCTATGCTCTTTTAAAAAATATTTATCTATTTATTCATTCTAGTTTCATTGAGATATAATGCACATAGAGCACTGTAGAAGTTTAAGGGGTACAGTATAATGATTTGACTTACATACATTGTGAAATGATTATCACAGTAAGTTTAGTGAATGCCCATCTCATATAGATTAAAAAAAATTTTTTTTGTTCCTTCTGTGAGAACTCTTAGGATTTACTTTCTTAACAACTTTCATATAGAACATACAGCAGTGTTGATTATATTAATCACGGGGTACATTACATCCCTAGTACTTCTTGTAACTGAAAGTTTATACCTTTTGACCACCTTCATCCAATTCCCCCCTCCCTCCACCTCCACCTCTGATAACAGCAAATCTGATCTCTTTTTCTGAGTTTGTTTACATGTTTTTGAAGTATAATTGACCCATAACACTCTGTTAGTTCAAGGTATACAATATAGTAATTCAATATTTATGGGTATTTCAAAATGGTCACCATGCTCCAACAGCTACATTCTGTTATTATAAGACGTAATTGTAGATTGTGAGGTACATTACCAAGAGTATAGTCTTTTTAGGCTGAAATGAAATGCTGTTGTGGAGAAGGTTATAGCCTACTGCATGTATTGGGCCAAATCTTCTTTTCCAATGTCAACGTTTTCTAAATTTCCCCAGAACAGAGTTGGTAGTATAATGGATTATGGTAAAGCTTAAGTTATACATGATTTTTCTTTGATGGAGATCAAAACCAGCAATCTGGGCAGCTTTTGAGTTTTGTTTTTGAAGCCTTCAGGGGGCTTCCACCGAGTCTGCAGGGTAAGGACTCAGCTGGTTCACTCTTTATCACACTTTGTTGAAAAGACTGATTTTTTTTTTGTGTTTGGAGGCTTCTCAAAGTTCTGTTTATAAACATTGCCAGGAGCAGAGAGTTAGGAATCTTCCACTCGAAAGAAAAATGACAAAAGGAATAAAATCATGTCTTGACTTGGTATGGTTTGGTGCCCCTTGTCTCATCCTGATGCCACTGCGGCCACTCCAGGTCCCCCGAGGCGTGGAATGGGTGTTGTCAGCAAGTTGGAAGCTGTGTAAAAGGCAGCGTATGCCTCTCATTTCTGACGAACCGCTCGGGGCCCTTTGGAATTACAGTTAAGTTGTGTGTAAACCATTTTGACACGTGACGTTCAAATTTAACTAAACTTTGAACTGAACCAGAATTGTCTGTCTGTTAAACTTCTGCCTTGAAGGCGCATTTTACATGTGACTGACCTTTGACCTCATTCATTTTCACAATAATGAGCCTCTGCCGTGACTTCCTCGTGAAGTGTATGGATGGTAGACTGTTTCTCCAGTTGCATTTTCACGGAAAGTCACGTTGCCTGTGTGCCACCCACCCCTACGTGATAGGGGGCTGATGGCGTGGTCAGGCGGGTGTGCGTGACGGTGAGCTCGGAGCCGTGTGGTCAGCCGTCTGGCTGCGGAGTCCAGTGTCGTGGAAGCGACTCGCCCTGCAGCTGGGTGCCCAGGTGCCCAGACTGCTGGACGGTGGGCCAGACCTTGAATTGATAAAATCTCCAAAGGCCAGACAATGGCCACTCTTGAAGCCGAGCAGGTGTCCCCCGTTCCTCAAGCCACCCATGCCAAAACGTGCGTTCCAGAAGCACTAGAAAAAGGAAATTTATCTTGTGGAAGAGAGGATCACACAGAAGTTCATTGGGCCCATTCATGGCTGACCAAGGAAAGCTCGTATAAATGTTTACTCCCAGAACTTGTCAAGTGACATGTATTCAGAATGAAAAGTCTTCCTGTGAAGAGGCAGCCAGCTCTGGGCGTTCTTCTTCCCGTTACAAGGAGTTCATAGTAAAGACAGAAAATTGTGTCAATTTCAGTCTCATTATTAAAACACTCAAAATCATGTGCAGTCTAGAACACAAGCTATTTCGTGGCTTAGGTTTCTCTAGTTGTAGACAGGTAGGGAGGCATACTGGCAGACGGACGGTTCACTCGGAGTTGAGGTAATTTTGGTATCTCTTTAATGTATTAATGAAAAGTTCCTCTTTTTCCTTTCCTCCCTTCTGCTTTTCCCCGAGTTTAGATTAGCACAAGCTGATTTGAATTGATTACATGGGTGTTGATTGTTTAAAAAAAATCCAAAACTATCCCAGTATCATTTTTGTCACTGAGACACAATTAAAATCTCGGAATAAAAAGCATGACATTTAGGTGAGCGGAATGCTTTTACACAGGGTGACAAGTAAATCATTGATTCTGGTGATTGCTGGCTTGATAAGAGAACATAGAGGAGCACAAACGAAGAAATATTCCCACCTTCAACGCTTATAAGCCCCCGGTTTCCGCAGCAGGAAATGCAGGGACCTGGCTCTGGGTCAGGGGGGCAGCTGTGTCCCGGGTCCCCCGCCCGCAGTGGCCACAGGGAGCAGAAGACAGTGGACACAGGGGAGGGAACGCAAGCTGCCCTTGCTCACATCCTTCCAGTACTTGGCGAGGGCTGTCCGGGGAGAATAGGTTCGTTTTTAGCAGGCAGTGTTGGGTAGCCTTGAACTCAGGCAGTGGCTCCTCTGCTTGACATTGGTGGGAAAGAAGGTATCTTCATGGATGAATATTTGTCAGTGTTGTTTATGACGTCAGGTAACAGAACCCTTTTTCTTTTTGTAATTTTTATGAAGTCTTTCCTTAAACGCATCATGCGCTCCCTTCACTGGTTGGACAAAAACTGCACAGCGTGGAAGGCCCTCCCCCGAGGGTTTGGGACTCCGCCCTGTGCTCACTGTGGCTCCAGGCCTCCACCCAGCTCGGACTCTGTCACCTCTTCCACGTTGTTATCCTTGCACCTGTCAGATACGCCTTCTAATCTTGTATGCGTTGAGAAATCAGGTAGCTGGGTTTACTGTGAGTTCTCTGCTGCGTAAGGAAGGTTATGAAGGAGTGTGGGTCTGTGGCTCTGTGGTGCGTGCTCTTTCGGTGGAGGAATCACGCTTCTGTGCTCAAGGCTGTGTGTTACAGGGTGGATCTGTCCAAAGTCTGATTTCTAAATGCTCTAAATTACTGTGTACTTTTTAAGGCACCTTGGAAGAACAGTTAACCCCTAATTAGCCTGAGCAAAATCTACTAGATTACCTTTACTTACACCTTTTATTCTTACATAATTCCTCCCATTAATAAATTTATGTATTTATTAGGCACTCTACTACCTACTTTGCATGCCTACAAACACATCCCAGTATTGGCTTCAGCCAGCTCTCATTAGGTAGTTAACGCTGCTCTAATTCCCTGATGAACAATAAGCCACCTGGGCTTTCTCTGCATTTTGGTCATGGGTGGTGGTGGTCCTTTCTGGTCCCTGCCTGTGTCAGAGTGGCTGCAGCCACATCCCCAGGCTTTCAGTCCCAGCTCCAGGGAAATGGTGAGGGGTTTCCAGGTCAGGCTGGTGAATTTCATGGGGGGGAGGGGCAAGTATTTTATATAAATGTGTGTATGTATATTTATTATGTATACATATATGTATGTATATGTATAAGTATGTATGTACACACACATTTGAAGTAAAGATGGCTGCATCAAACTTGATTCTGATGCAAATCCTGGCTACTGCGTATTCTCCATAGGGGTAAAGGCATTCATACTTGAATTAATTTCTTGTTGGAAGTTCAATCTGCAGATTATTCTTGCACTGCAGTGATTTGAGGGATTATAGGAATTTCCCAGGGTAATTGAAGAGACCCAGTATTTTTCTTTCTTTTTTTTTTTAAATTTATTTATTTATTGGCTACGTTGGGTCTTCATTGCTGTGCTCGGGCTTTTTCTAGTTGCGGCAAGCGGGGGCTACCCTTCGTTGCTGTGTGCGGGCTTCTCACTGCGGTGGCTTCTCTTGTTGTGGAGCACAGGCTCTAGGCTCATGGGTTGTGACACGCAGGCTCAGTAGTTGTGGCGCGCAGGCTCTAGAGCGCAAGCTCAGTAGCTGTGGTGCACGGGCTTAGTTGCTCTGTGGCATGTGGGATCTTTCCGGACCAGGGCTTGAACCCGTGTCCCCTGCATTGGCAGGCGGATTCTTAACCACTGCGTCACCAGGGAAGTCCCAAGACCCAGTATTTTTGACCAATGATGATAGAAAGCATTCTTTTCCCTCAGTTTTGAAACATTTCTTTTTATTGCAATAAAATATATGTAACATAAAATTTACCATTTTAAGTGTAGAGTTCTCACGCATTAAGTCCATTCACGGTGTTGTGTATCCGTCTGCAGAACTCCTCTTCCCCGCAAACAGTCACCCCCTGCTCCGCCCCCCCGCTCCCCACTACCAGGTCAGTGTTTTATTCCTCACTGTCAATTACATCCGGTCTTATCCAGCACAGCCCTGGTTAGTGCCCAACCAGATGCCCTCCAGGTCTGGGTTCGCTTTCTGTCTCCGGTGCTGCTTTCCTTCCAGCCTCCCCTGAGCTCTGACTAGTGTCTAGGCCCCTTCGCTGATGACTTCCTGACTCGATCAGCCATCACCTACCCTGCTCCTGTCTTTCCGATTTACCGCCTGGTGACGGACACTCCTGATGGTGCCGCTTTGTCGGGTCATCTCTCTGTTGCCCAGCAGTTAGCGTTGGTGTTTGCCTCCAGCTTTGAGACTTCTCCCAGGCTGCTCTGTTCTTCCTACAGCTGCCTGTACTGGCCTTGGTCCTGACCTGCCTGCCCAGCTCATGGTGGGTGACCAAGGCCTCCCGACCATGTAAGAAATGACATCAGGCAGATTTAAAATTTGACCCTGGGAAGTCTACTGTTCAAGGCACTAAATGGCATATTACTGTGTCATAATATATAACATTGAAAAATGGAATACCAAATGTATTTCATTTACCAAAAATCTAAATAGCAGGAAAAGTACTGAAGACGATGAACTGCTTTTCTAAAAATAATTTTTGAGTTAGCAATTAATGGATAATACAAAAGCGATGGAAGAATTATTCCCATTAAGAAATTCGACAAGGTGCTGAAGAAATCTGTACTAACCCAGGTTATGAAGATACTTTCCTATGTTGCTGTATTGCTGTTTATTGCTGTGTAACAAACGACCACTAAAGCTGATGTCTTAAAGCAAGAGTTTATCATTTCTCCTGGTTCTCGGGTTGGCTGGGCTCAGCTGGGTGGTTCTATACCCCGTGTGCTGTCTGTGGGCGTCACCCTGTAGGCTGCATTCAGCTGGGAGCCTGGCTGGGGCTGGGAAGTCCACGATGACCCCCCCCCCAATCTGGCCCCTCTCCACATGGCCTCCCAATCTATTCCAGCTCCTTTTCACTGTGACAGTACCCCAAGACAGTTTTTATTAACATTTTATTCTAAGATTTTAAAAACTTTATTCCAAAGTTGATTTAATTACTTTACTAGTAAGTCTTTTAAAGAAATAGTTAACTACACCCAAATAATTGTTTAATTGTTATATTTAGTTTACGTGTGTGTGTATCTAGTAGATGAGAGAAAAGAAATTTTGCTTGGAATAGCTAGGCAGTTATACTGTGTTGTACATGTAGATGTAATTTTCAAATGACTTGCCTTCAAGACATATTCTTCATATATTAGAGTGTAACATGACTCTTTGATATGAAAACATGAGGAGAAAGCATTTCTTGATTCTGAACAGATATGATGGTCATTGCATAGATCTTATTTACACTCAACAACAACAAAATGAGTAAGGACAGTTATAGAAAAATTTATATGAAAAAATATAATATTTCAAAAATGAGAGAAAGCAGTTAAAAATAGCTGGATGTCTTTAATTCAGGAATTGTGGAGAGGAATGCTAAACTAACTTTTTAAATGCTTAAACCTCTTAATTTTAAACAGTATAATTTCCAATTTTCCTAAACCTTATACAGAATATGGATTTTTAAAGGATTCTTTAGTTATTTGCCTGGCTTAGAAATAAAGATTTAGACACATAGTTAGCCTACACTACATATACTACATTACTTGACTATTAGAAAACAAGTGATTATCCTGCATATTCAATCATAAATCTATGAATTTGGTGTTCCTGAGAGAAATAAAATGCAACTTCCATAACAAACAAAAATGATGTCACTGAATAGGCAGTCTGAATAGGGCTGTATCTATTAAAGAAATTTAATCAGTAATTAGTAACATTCCAAAACAGAAAGCAGCATGCTCAGATGGGTTGACTGGCGAATTCTACCAAATATTTAAGGAAGAAATATCAACTCCCCACAGTCTCTTTTTCTTTTTTTTAACACCTTTATTGGAGTATAATTGCTTTACAATGGTGTGTTAGTTTCTGCTTTATAACAGAGTGAAATCAGCTATACATATACGTATATCTGCATATCTCCTCCTTCTTGCGTCTGCCTCCCACCCTCCCTATCCCACCCCGCTAGGTGGTCACAAAGCACTGAGCTGATCTCTCCACAGTCTCTTTAAGAAGATAGAATATTTTCTAACTCATTCTACAAGGCCAGAACTACCCTAACATCCAAATCAGACAAAGACATTACAAGAAAAGAAAACTACAGACCAATATTTCTCATGAACATAGATGTAAAAACCTTCAACAGAATATCAATATTAGCATATTGAATCCAAAAGTGTATAGGATGAATTATACACCATGATCAAGTGGGATTTATCCTAGGTATGGAAGTCTGGTTCAACATTCAAAAGTGAATTAATGTAATCTGTCACATCAACAAGCTAAAGAAAAGAAAAATGCCATGATTATCAGTATATGCAGCAAAAACATTTGACAACATTCAATACCCATTCATGATAAAAACTCTTATTAAACTAGGAATAGTGAGAAACGTCTTCAACTTGATAATTGTCTACAAAACCCCTACAGCTAACATCATACTTAATGGTGAGAAACTCAAATCTTTCCCACTAAGTTCAGGTACAAGGCAAGGATGTGCTCTCTCACCACTCCTTTTCAACATCATACTGGAAGTCCTTGCTAATGCAGTAAGACGAGAAAAGGAAATAAGAGGTATACAGATTGGGAAGGAAGAAATAAAACTGTCTTGGTTTGCAGATGCCATGATGGTTTATGTAGAAAATTCTAAAGAATTGGTGAAAAAACTCCTAGAACTAATAAGCAATTGTAGTAAGATTGCAAATACAAAATTAATTTACAGAAGTCAGTTGCTTTCCTACATGCTAGCAACCAAGAAGTGGAATTTTAAATTAAAAACACGACACTGTTTACATTATCACCTCCAAAAATGAAATATGTGTAACTCTAACAAAATATGTGCAAGATCCATTTGAAGAAAACTACAACACTCTGATGAAAGAAATCAAAGAAGAACTTAAATGGAGAGATAGTCCATGTTCATGGATAGGAAAACTCAATATTGCCAAGATATCAGGTCTTCCCACCTTGATCTCTAAATCTGATGCAGTCCCATTCACAATCCCACCAAGTTATTTTGTGGATATCAACAAACCGATTCCAAGGTATGCATGGAAGGCAAAAGAATCCAGAAGAGCCAACACAATGTAGAAGAACAAAAAAGTTGAAGGAATGATGCTACCTGACTTCAAGACTTAATATAAAGCTACAGTAACCAAGTCAGGGTGGTATTCACAAAAGAACAGACAAATTGATCAGTGGAGCAGAATGGAAGGCTCAGAAATAGACCCACCTAAATATAGTCAACTGATCTGTGACATAGGAGCAAGGACCATACAACGGAGAAAAGATAGTCTTTTTGACAAAAGGTGCTAGAATAACTGGACAACGACAGGCAGTGAAATGAACCTAGACACAGACCTCACACTGTTCATAAAAATTAACTAAAAATGGATCATAGACCTAAATATAAAATGTAAAATTATAAAACTCCTAGAAGATAACAGGAGAAAATCTAGGTGACCTTGGATCTGATGATGAGTTTTTTAGATACAAAACCAAAGGCATGACCCATGAAGGAAAAACTGATAAGCTGGACTTCACTAAAATTTAAAATTTGTTCTGCAAAAGACACTATCCAGAGAGTAAGAAGAAAAACCACAGGCTGGGAGCTAATATTTGCAAAGACGTATCTGATAAAGGACTGTTATCCAAAATTTGCAAGAACTCTTAAAACTCAACAATAAGAAAGTAAACAGCGAGGGGTAAAGGGAGTTAAGTGTATAGTGACAGATGAAAACTGAACTTTTGGTGGCAAGCGTGCTGTAGTGTACACAAAATTTGAAATATAATTTATGTGATACTTACATAATGTTTTAAACCAATGATACCTCAATAAAAAAAAGGAAAACCCTGTTAAAACTGGGCAAAAGAACTGAACAGACACCTCATTAAAGAAGATACACAGATGGCAAATAAGCATATAAAAAATGCTCCACATCATATGTCAGCAGGGAAATGCAAATTAAGACAACGAGACACCACTACACACCTATTAGAATGGCCAGAATCTGGAACACTGACAACACCATCCATAACCTACTGAGGAAGTGGAGCAACAGGAACTCCCATTCAGTGCTGGGGGGATGCAGAATGGTGCTGCCATTGGAAGACACTTTGGCAGCGTCTTACAAAACTAAACATACTCTTAGCAGGCGGTCCAGCACTTGTGCTCCAGGTGAGTCTAAACGTATTTTCACACAGATGTGTATAGCAGCTTTATTTATAATTACCAAAACTTGGAAGGAACCTTCAGTAGGTGATTGGATAAATGGTGGTCCATCCAGACAGTGGAATATTATTCAGCACTAAAAAGAAATGAGCTATCAAGCTGTAAAAAGACATGCAGGAACCTTAAAATTCGTATTACTAAGGGAAAGAAGCCAATCTGAAAAAGCTGCATATTGTATCATTCCAACCATATGACATTCTGGAAAAGGCAAAACTATGGTGACAGTAAAAAGATCAGTGGTTGCCAGGAGTTATGGGGGAGGGGTGAGGGAGTTCTGGGGCAGTGAATCTATACTCTGCATGAGACTGTAACAGTGGGTGTCATTATACATTTGTCAGAACCCACAGGACGCTCAACAAGGCGGAACACTAACGCAGACTTTGGACTTCGGGTGACCTAGGTGTGTCACTGTAGGTTTGTTGATTGTAACAGGTGTACCCCTCTGGTCAGGGTTGTTGATAGTGGGCTCTGTGCGTGTGGGGGGCAGGGTTATGTGGGAACTCTCATACTTCAGCTTAACTGTTTTTGGGGCCCTAAAACTGCTCTAAAAGGCAAAGTCTATTTAAAAGGAAAAAAATAGAAGGAAATGATGGAAAAAAATAAAGATATCTGCGTAAATATTAAAAAGAGCACTGAACTTATTGCGTCATTCTGTTGTATCAGACTAGAAATCTTTCCATTTTCTTCAGTAATGATTAAACATTTCAGAGGCTATTTTAGAAACGAGATAATGAAGGTATCACAGAAACATTTATTTCTCTGCAGTGCTATTCGCAAAAGGCTACGTCGTGGTATGAATGGTGGAAAGATTAATTAGCTACATTTGGGAAAAAGTATCTAAAACTGGATTTTTGCCACTTTTCTTGCATTTTCGGCATTAGGATGTAAAATGTAAGTTAATACCACTTTGAAAAGCCCCATCTGTGAGTGGAGTCAGAGGGGTAGCCATCCAGATGGTGGCTTTGGGTGGCGTCAGCACGATTTTGTGCCCGTTTCCTCAGCATCTGACAGATTCTCTGATATACATGGAAATAAAACTTCGAACGCTTTTGTCTACCAACCACACAGATAGGTTTATACATTCGTTGTCTAGCCTATAACTGTCCATGGTGCTCTGTACCTTTAGCTATGAAACATGCTGTGGACGCACACAAGGCCGACATTGAAATCGAGGTAACTTGCTAAGAAGGGTTTGACCTAGTTCCTCATCCGCCGCAGACCCGGCTGATGTGGTACCCAGCCTGTTCTGATTCTCCAGTGAATGATGGCAGCATGGCGACCTTGGACTTAGTTCCTTAGAGAATGGGTTGACTTACCAAACCTGCTCCATTATGGACAGTAGTAGAGACTTTTTTTTAAGCAATGCATAGATTTTAATAATTTTTCTTTGAAAAAATTATTTTTAATTGAAGTATAGTTGCTGTACAATATTATATAAGTTACGGGTGTACAATATAGTGATTCACAGTTTTTAAAGGTTATACTCCATTTACAGTTATTGTAAAGTATTGGCTGTATTCCCCTTGTTGTACAGGATATCCTTGCAGCTTATTTTATACCTAATAGCTTGTATCTCATAATCCCCTACCCTTATTTTGCCCCTCCCCCCACTGGTAACCACTAGTTTGTTCTCTGTATCTGTGAGTCTGCTTCTTTTTTGTTATATTCACTGCTTGTAGTTTTTAGATTAGTGGAGACTTTTTATGGGGCTTAGGAATAAGGATGTAAGTGTTTTTCGTCTTTTGTTCTTATTTGCATTGTCTTGTGAAAATAATTCTGTTTTGATGAGCATGGTGGTTTTTCTTTTTTTTTTTCTTTGAGAGTGTAACATTGAAGCAGCATAAAAAATAAAATAATAATTATGCAAAGTTGTGCATGTTATTATGAAAAGAAATGTTTTTCATAAACTACTTAGGCAAATGCAGTTTTATTTCAATAGGCTTAAAAAGTTTTTTTAAACACCCTATTAGGCTTACATCTTTTTTGGAAATAATAAACTGAATTCTGCATAATGTTTCTTTATCATGTATAAAATTAGCATTGCTTCATTATTTGCCTCATATTATGCATAATCATAGGTTGAAAAGTATCTAGACAATGAGGGAAGCGGTCACACAAAACATTTTGCCTTAGTGTGAATTAGAAGGTGAAGCTTGCAGTTTTCAGATGCAAATGATCCTCTGTGGTAAGAAGATGGAAATAAGGTCGAAGGCAAACACAGGCGGAGGAGCAGGAAGGGGAAGAAGAGGGAGGCGAAGGGTAAAAAGGCAGAGAGGCCCCAGGGAAAGCCTGGAACCCTCCTGCCCGCCCGCCAGCCCGGTGTGTTACATACAATCTTATCTACCTTAGTGTCTCCATTTTGCAGGTAAGGACATTTGAGTACTTCACGTCACAGTGTTGAGTCAGGGTTTGAACACATCTGATTTCCTTTTTCTAGTAGTCGTGGCTGACTCATCATGGGCCAAGCTTGATATTGAAACCACTACAATTACAGGCGCCACATGGTCCCTGTCCTCGCTCCGCTTGAATCCCAGTGGGGAGGGTGGACTAGTGACTGCACGGTGACCTGCAGGGCAGTACGTGCTGTAGACAGGGGAGTGCGTGAGGGGGTTCAGGGTGGCAGCACCTCAAACAGACCTGGCATCAGGGAAGACTTCTTGGAGGAGGGGGCCTCTTTTTGAGAACCGAAGGACTAAGGCAAAGACAGCTCTCCACTTCGGAGTTCATTTTTATTTTGTTCGGTGTGGTTTTCGTCTTTCCCCATTTCTATTATCATTATTTTTTCCAACTCCTCCTTATTTTCCAGCCACAGAAACCAGAGTCTTGAGGAAGTTCTGATACCGTTATTCACGCCTAGGGGTTCGTGCACGGTGGGGCTCACAGCCTACGTCTGGGCTCTGTCCCTGCAGTTACATGTGACTCACAACTAATGTCCGGGGCCCTCTAGGAGCTGGCTCGCAGCTGCAGGCCCTACGTTTGACACTGATTCGAGTCTGACTGTCACCTCATTTTGTCCTTGGGTTGTCAGGACACAGCGGACTTGGTGTAGCTAAGGTGGCCGATTGTCATTTACTGGGTCTTCAGGTGTGTGTATTAAATAGGAATGAAACATAATTGTTTACTGAATCATTAGGAAGGAAACATTTGACTTGATAGCAACATTTCCCAAGTTTTGTTAAAACTCACATAAAATACATCATGTGTATGTTTTTTAGAAACCTTTGTGTCTGTCTTCCTAGAAAGAGGCATAGCTTTATGCTGTGCAGATTGCTTTTTCGTCCTTTTTTTCTCTGCCCAGTGATAACTGCTTCCTTGGTAGAGAGTTTCTTGAGGAATACAGTAAAAGTGGGCGGAGAGTGAGGCCCAGTGGGCTCCATGGGCACAAAGGATGGATGGAATTCCGGGCCAAGCCAGGGTGGGTGGGAAGGCAAAGGTCATTTCAACTCTGGGCAGAAACTGCTAGTACTTGGGGTCAGACAGCGGGGCGTGGGTGAAGGAGGGTTAGTGAAGGAAGGTGGTTTCCTTTTAGGAGAAAAGCCCAAACTGGACGCCTTGAATTAGCACGTCTGAGCTCGGTCTGGGCATTTCTAGACCCGCTTCCTCTGCTGGAGAAGGTGCCACTTGCTCTGTGGTGCAGGAGGGCCCGGCTGGCAGGCCAGAGGTGCCACTCGGCTTGGTTTGGGCCCTGCCACGCCTGCCCGCTCCTCTCCGGTGCAGGGTCCCCCCCGTGGTGTGGCCACTAGGTCTGTGATCTGAGTCCAAGCCACACAGGCTGGGTGCTCCCGGGGATCCCTCTGGAGGGTGGCATGCGTGTCAGCGGCCCTCTCCTGCGTCCTCTGCTGCGTCTCCGTGGGTCCTGGCGGTAGAGGAGCAGTTAAAGAAGGGGGAGCTGTCTGAAGCGGCGTCCTCCACCGGGTGGCTTGTGCAGGAGCTCCGATGACCTCGTGTGTGGACAGAGCCCCAGCTTCTCAGCCTCCCTGGGCGCATATTGGTCCAAGGCCAGAGGCCATCCTGAAAGGTTGGAGTGTATTGTGATGACTTGGTTTAAAATGTGGGAACCCTGGTGTAATACCCAGAAGCCAGCAGATGCCGTGTCTTTTTGGATTACTGCCCGTCCGCTTTGTCCCTGCCCTGTGTGTGTCTGCAGCGCGGTGTGTCTCCTGCTGCACACCCAGCGTCCTGAGAGCTTGGGATGGGGGTTCGCAGTATGACCTGCCTTCACTGCGCAGGGCAATTGCTTGGCCCAGGTGCGTTTTGACTTCATTTTTTAAATTTGATTGAATCCTATGAGCAGTCTTTTTGGACATTAGACTCTAGGTCAGTGTTGCTCGGGCCTCGGGTGAGGACAGGTTGCGAAATTATTGCAAGAGGTCATGAATCCAGTGGACCTTCCAGCGTCCCTTGTGGCCAGAATCATGTGTGATGCAAAAGGGTATCATTTTCAGGTAACTGGAAGTGTGGTGTCACTTAACGTCAGTTAGTGTCTCCTAGGTTTGGTCATGTTTCCTCCACGTTCTCTTCAAGTGGGGTATTCAGGGCCCTCTGCAGAGCCGCTGTTGCAAATGCCTGGAAGGACTGATGGATCTGAGAGGGTTCGGGCGCGGTGCCTCTCAGGCTGCTGCATTGGCTGCCTTCCAGGTCCTGTCACTATTTATTCCATTTAGAAACATGAATTAAAAATTTATTTATTGTTCTTGTGTTGGTGGTGAGGGCAAGACCCAGTTGTAAAAGGCCCCAAGTGGGCTGGAATTGCTTTTTCAGGGGCTTTTTCGCCAAAGCGGATTTGAGAACTCCTGTGACTGTGGTTTGCTTGTTTTCCCAAGTCGGGTGTGTGTGTGCATGTGTGTGTGTGTGTGTGTGTGTTTTGTTAAGAAATTCTTCACATAATCCTGGTGTTATCTTTCCTTTTCTTGAGTCAGAAAACTTTCGCTGAGTGTCAGTGTGGTGTGTTGGCAAATTTCAAGAAGGGGGAAGAGCGAAATTTATGAGTCCAGTTAGGGATGCCACCGGGCTCCTCCAAGGGTTCCTGGCTGTGTTACTAAGTGAAAAAATATGCTGGGAGATTTTTCTGACAGGTGAGTATTTGTCAACACTTGAATGAGGTCAGATGGTTTAACAACAACCCCAGAAGGATGTGCTCAGCGCCTCCGTATGCCCCTCTGTGCAGGTCAGTACATTTGACAGGCCTGGAAATGGGCCTGCATTTTGGGGTGATTTGATCTTAGTTTTGCAAAATCAGAGTTATTAATATAAAAGAGATAGCGCATGGGGGAGTTAGCCATGCTTCTTACTGCCTTATCAGTGGGATTACAGAAATATAAATTAGTTTTTGTGATAGGACTCTGACAAGTCATTTCTTTTTCTCCAAGGTCATCCATGTGGTGTTAATTTTGACCTGATTCATAGGTCCTCTGATACCCTCCACACAGAGTGCGTGTAAAACAGCCGGACTTACTGGCATTCACTTGCAGCTCTTGCCAACAAAGAAATGCTGTGTACTAAATTTGAATCCGGTTTCAAAACAAATGTCAACATTTTCAAACGCTGGATTTACTGGAACGTAAATAGTGCATTTAATGAAGCAATTTCTCCCGACTCCCCCCTTATTCTGTCAGCATATCAGGTAACTGCACGAATTTCCATTTTAATACGTGATTCCCATCTCTCCTTCGTTCCCTGATTCCTGATTGGCACAGAGAAAGGAAACCCAGCCCTGTTATAAAGGCTTTTCATCATCAAATCAACTTCTCAGTATTACAGATTACTTCGGATTTCAGAAACGAGATAAGCATGGAGCCCAGACTCTTCAAAGGGGGAGGTTGATATCTGACAGCTTAGCAAGATACAGTCTTTTTAAAAAAAAAAAAAAAAATTATTTATTTGGCTGTGCCGGGTCTCGGTTGCAGCAGCATGTGGAATCTTAGTTCCCTGACCGGGGATCAAACCCGGGCCCCCTGCGTTGGGAGCACGGAGTCTTCCCCAGTGGACCGCCAGGGCGGGCCCCAGATGCAGTCTTATTTGTGTAAGTTAGGTGTGTGCTCAGTACCCATCTTCAAACTCGAATTGTTGTTAGCGTATGTGCAGGGCTAAACTTATTTGGGTACATTTTTAGGTGTGGATTTGTTGGAAGAAAGAGACAGTGTTTTATGGTGAAAACTGGCTGGTTTGATTTTGAAGTTGTGAAGCCTTCGACAGAGAATAGGGTGATTTAATGAGATGATGTGCTCGGAGTTTTGTTGAATTAGTGTGATTAAAGAAGATGCGCACCTCAAGATTAAAAGACGCTCCGGCGCTCAAGACCTTTAGGAAGGCGAACGGGGAGCAGTGTTACAGTCTTCGGAAGCGAATTCCTTCTTGTCTCAGATTTGATGTGGGATTTATTTTGGCTTATTCAGCTCACTCAACAGTCCCCCAGGACGTTTTACTTACCTTTGAGTTGCTGTTTCCTCGGGGTTTAAATTAGGGAAAAGTCAGTCAGAATGAGGGAGAGAGAAGGGATTGGTATTTTTTGAATCCTTCTCTGTGCCACGATCATGCCAGGCACTTTCTTCATAGTAGTCTGTTGGGGTAAAAACAGTTTTAATTCCTGTTTTGCAAAAAGTAAGTGCTCAAGGTCACACAGCCCTGTTTTGCACCCGGTCTGTGTTCTTTCTTCTGTCATGTGCTCGTAAGTGTGTGATTTCAATAGCATCCCTGGTCCCTGCTTCCTCTTAGGGAGTTTGGAGGGCAAATCAGAAGAGCTATCTCTTGACTAGAATGAAGAAGAAGAAAGAGGATTATTCAGTCATTCATTCAACACGTATTTTTATATGCCAGATACCGTTCTAGGTGTATCCTCAACCAAACAGGCTTCCGTTCTTTTATATCATTTAGCTACGATTTACACATTTTTAGACCATAATTCTTATCTCTGGTGGAGGTTGTTAAACAACTAGAGAACAGCACTAGGATGTTTTTATTTTGAGGGAACTACAGACAGCAAAATGTTTTGAGTGTTGAGTTAATACCCTGTGTTGCACTTTCTGTGTCCAGTAACTGTGTTACTGTGTGGTATTGGAAAGTATTCAACCACAGCATTCCTTCAGGTGTGTTCTGTGGGTATTTGGTCAAATACAAATAGTTTCTTTCCTGCAGAACGTATCCGAGCCCTTAATACACTCATGTGGGTTGTCAGTCTCACGCAGTATTGCCAAGCTTATTTGACCATGAACCCTTTTTTTCTTTCTTTTTTTTTTTTTTTTTTTGCAGTACGCGAGCCTCTCACTGTTGTGGCCTCTCCTGTTACGGAGCGCAGGCTCCGGACGCGCAGGCCCAGAGGCCACGGCTCACGGGCCCAGCCGCTCCGCGGCATGTGGGATCCTCCCGGACCGGGGCACGAACCCGTGTCCCCTGCATCGGCAGGCGGACTCTCAACCACTGCGCCACCAGGGAAGCCCAACCCTTTTTTTCTAAGAGTTTCTAGCCCAAACAGTGTTCAGGAGAACTCACATTACTGTCTAGATACAGAATGCTATGTTTTCCTCCTGTAGTTTTTTTCTTTCCTTCCCTGCTCAGAAGGCACACAATTGTGTCTTTCAAAGTTCTTTTTATTGAAGACCACCTCAGTGTTTCTAATTTTTAAATTTTTCTTGGAGTGTAGTTGATTTACAATGTTGTGTTAGTTTCAGGTGTACAGCAAAGTGAATCAGTTATCCATATACATATATCCACTTTTTTAAAGGTTCTTTTCCCATGTAGGTCTTTACAGAGTATTTGAGTAGAGTTCCCTGTGCTGTACAGTAGGTCCTTATTAGTTATCTGTTTTATATATACTGGTGCGTATATGTCAATCCCAGTCTCCTAGTTTATCCCTCCCCTCCCTTCCCCCAGGTAACCATAGGTTTGTTTTCTGTGTCTGTGACTCTACTTCTGTTTTGTAAATAAGTTCATTTTTATCACTTTTTTTTGATTCCACATATAAGCGATATCATATGGTATTTGTCTTTCCCCCGCGTTTCTAATGGTAAATTTATTAAGCTTTACTTTAGGTGCACAGATTAAGTATCTGATGACAAATGTATCTAAGAAACGTAAACTGCTTCTCCACTTGTCATGAAGTTGCCTGGTAAAATTATTATGTTATTTCTTTAGAAATAGGCACTTCCACAGGCCTGGAATTAACTGATAACTTTGGTTTCTAAAGGTGGATATTTACTTCCATTGTGTTTTCAGAGGTTCAGACAGTTGTCCCTGTGCCTCAAACCCAAATAATAATTATAAGCTGGCTGCAAGCTGAAGACTTTTGTTCAATTTAAATTCCCTTCCGAAAAGAACCACATCCCCTCCTTCGGAGGAGATGGTAAATTGAAATAGTCCTGTCCACCCTGGACTCCATTCTCGTCCACACAGAGGCTCACTGTTTCAGTTATAAACCTGTGCTCTATTTGCCTGGATGTGTGGACACAGGAGAAGATGGGGCCCAGAACCAAGGTTGATCTCATCCCAGGAGCCAACCTCCTGCCGAAGAGGTGCACGTTAAACTGAAGAAGTTGGGGGGAGAAACAGCCTTTGTTGTGGCCACAGCACACGCGCGGCCCTCCCCCTTCCCGGCCCCTGGGCACTGGGTGGTGCAGACCAGGCACACAATGGATATCTCCTGAGTGACTGAACCCGTAGCTTCCTGTTTAATTCTGTATCTGGAGGTCAGAGATCACTGAAAGTTCCGGGGAGCTCAAGGTGGCCTCTGACTTAAATGGACATTTGCCAGGCGCTGTGCTGTGTCTCATTCATATCATCTCATTTAATTCTCAGAGCAATCCAATGAGGTCCTTGGCCATTTTACAGATGGGTAAACGGAGGCTGGAGACCATTGGATGCTGTGCCCGAGGCCCGTGTCTCAGAGCCGGGGGAGCTCGGGTGCAAATCCAGGAGCTGGCTTCTTCTGCTTACAACTTCACCAGGGTTCTGGGCTGCTGGGTTTCTTCTTGCTTCGGTGGGGATGGTAGGTGGGGTTCGGTGTTAAGACCTTCTCCCTAGAACTTTCAATAGTAACCCTCGTATTTACATTGGAAGGAGTAAAATCAACGTAGGATTTGACGGGGGTCGGGGGAGCGGGGGAGTCGGGGCTGCCGGAGGGACTCAGCTGTGTTTTCTCTGTGACGGCGCAGGAAGTTACCATGGCAACGATGATGGTGTTATGAATGCAGAACTATAACCTCGAGCGGGAAATTAGCAACCTAAGGAGACAGAGGCTGAGGAAAAGCAAACAAATTCAGCAACATGAGGTCTAAATGCTTGCCGCTTTCAGCTTTCCTGAAACACCCGTGTGAAATGATTCTTTTCGCTCTCCCTGGTTTTGTTACTACTTTCAGAACTTGATGAAAGTAAAATAATTCCCATGTGTGCGTATGTGTTTTTAGTTTAGCAGATACTGGTGTTTTTTTTTGTTTGTTTTTTTTTTTGGATCCTTCCTGCCCAGCCCCCTCTAATCCCTTCTTGAAGATATTCCCAGTGGATATAAACTGTTTCCTGGAGGTTTTTTTTTTTTTTTAATTTTTTTAAAAATTAAATTAATTTTTTTATACAGCAGGTTCTTATTAGTCATCCATTTTATACACATCAGTGTATACATGTCAATCCCCATCTCCCAATTCATCCTGGGTTTTGCATCACCGAATTACCTGTGGAGTAAGTTAGCCTGGGTATTTGTTAATTGCTAATGCTGATTCTGGCAGTTGGAGGGAGGAGGTTCATTCAAGAAAACATTCTTTTCCCAGTAGAAACTTCAATTCCAAATTCCGATGTTCCTGTCGCTGTTCAGTAAATGTAATCCTTTCCAGAAAATGCTTCTTTCAGAAACATTGGTCATACGCCTTAAATCTTGTCATAGAAAAGTTTTTTGGATCGCTGGGAATCGGAGGTGGCGAGAGTTCACCGCCTACTTTGTGTGTGTTTGGAATCCTCGCGTGCTCTGTCTCTAACCGGCCCTGTGTCTGCCTGGCTCCAGGGCACCCTGGAGATGTCTGTTCTCTTCTGCTGCCCTTTTACTGGGACGGGAGCCTCACCGTGGTTCTGGCCCCTGAAGCTCTAGAAGCTTGTCAGCTGACTGACTTGCGTTCGTACCACAAATTCGTGTGGGATCAGAAGTATCTTTCTCCCTGGTCTGTTCTGGGATCTGAAGTGTTTTCCTAATCTGTGATTAGGAAGAGACTAGTGAGTAGAAGTGGAGCTTTCTTTTAAATAAAAGAGGATTTAAAATGACGAAAGAAGTACGTAGAGAGTTGAATTGGTCACAGGTGTAAGTGCCTGTTATCAGATGATGGTAACACATGATGCCCAGGAGAGACCTTAAGGTGTATGTGTTATGAAACTTGCGTATATGATGAACCTCCTCTGTTGAATTGTCAGAGTGTGTGACCAGTACGAGTGAGAGGTGACGTGTGTTCTTTCACTGCCCCATTCCTCTACCAGGTTGTGTTTATTATTCACTCGTCTTGTAAAAATAGAGTTGTGTAAAATTTAGTACACAATTTGGTAAAGACCGAATTAGTACAAGTAGTTTCGAAGAAATGGAAATACACTAGTCATGATGTGTTTTTTTCACTCAATATTGTGTTTCTTATTCATCCATGTTGTTGTGAACTGTGGTTCATTCTCACTAATCTGTAAATTTCCTTTCCAGTCTTTAGTTTTCACTTATGGGTTATTTAGAAATGGTAAAAATTTTTTCCAAGTATAGGTATTTCAAATGTATCCATGTATTACTGACTTTTAACTTAATTGGTTTGTGACTAGGGGACATGGTCTGTATAATAACTAATCTTGAAATCAGCTAATCTTGAGAGTTCTGTGGCTTAGCACATACAAAGTTTTTGAAAACGTTCATGTGAAAATAATGTGTACTCTTATTATTGAGTGTACTACCTGTGTTTACTACATTGAACATGTCTTGGGATCTCCTACCAAGTGATGGGTTTATTAGTTTCTCCTGTGTTTTTATTAAATTTTATATCTACATAATTGAGGCAACTTTAATAAATATACAATATATAGATTTGTTATACCTTCCAGTTAATTTTTTGTCATTATGTAGAGGCTCTCTTTTTTTAATTGAAGTATGATTGACTTACAATATTACATTAGTTTCAGATGTACAACATAGTGATTCGTTATTTTTCTACATTACAAAATGATCACCGTGATAAGTCTAGTTACCATCTGTCACCGCACAAAACTACTACAATATTATTGACTATATTCCCCATGCTGTATATTACATCCCCATGACTTACTTATTTTATAACTGAAAGTTTGTACCTCTTAATCTTACCTATTTCACTCATCCCCCGCCACTCATCCCATCTGGCAACCACCAGTTTGTTCTCTGTATCTATGAGTCTGTTTCTGTTTTGTATGTTTGTTCATTTTTGTTTTTCAGTTTCCACATGTCAGTGAAATCACACAGTATTTGTCCTTCTCTGTCTGACTTATTTCACTTAGTATAATGCCCTCCAAGTCCATCCATGTTGTTGCCTGTAGCAAAATTTCATTCTCTCTTATGGCTGAGTAGTATTTCATGTTATATTTACATACACATACATACGTATATGTATATCTCTCCACAACTTCTTTATCCATTCGTCTGTTGATGGACACTTGGGTTGTTTCCATATCTTGGCTATTGTAAATGGTGCTGCTATGAACATTGGGGTACATGTATCTTTTCAAATTAATGTGTTTGTTTTTTTCACATCTGTGCCAGGAGTGAAATTGCTGGCTCATATGGTAGTTTTGAATTTCTTGAGGAACCTCCATACTGTTCTCCACAGTGGCTGCACCAATTTACATCCCCACCAACAGTGCAGGAGGGCTCCCTTTTCTCCACACCCTCTCCAGCACTTGTTTTTTTGATGATAGCATTTTGACAGGTGTGATGTCTCAGTGTGGTTTTTATTTGCATTTCCCTGACGATTAGTGATGTGGGGCATCTTTGCATGTGTCTGTTGGCTGTTTGTCTTTTTTCTGGGAAGATGTATATTCAGGGTCTCAGCCAATTTTTCAGTTGGGTTGTTTGTTTTTGGATGTTGAGTTGTATGAGTTTTGTACATTCTGGATATTAACCCCTCATCAGGTATATCAGTTGCAAATATCTTCTCCTATTTAGTAGGCAGCCTTTTTTTTTCCTGTTCATGGTTTCCTTTGCTGTGCAAAAGCTTTTTAGGTTGATTTAGTCCCATTTGTTTATTTTTGCTTTTGTTTCCCTTGCCTGAGGAGACATATTCAAAAAAATATTGCTAAGACCAATGTCAGAGAGAATGCTGTCTATGTTTTCTTCTAGGAGTTTCATGGTTTCAGGTCTTACATTTAAATCTTTCATCCATATTCAGTTTATTTTTGTGTTTGGTGTGAGAAAGTAGTTCAGACTGATTCTTTTGTGTGTAGTTGTCCAGTTTTTCCAACACCATTTATTAAAGAGGTTGTCTTTTCCCCATTGTATATTCTCACCTACTTTGTCACAGATTAATTGACCATTTGTGTATGGATTTATTTCTGGGTTCTCTGTTCTGTTCCATTGATCTATGTGTCTGTTTTTTGCCAGTACCATACTGTTTTGATTTCTGTATGTTTGTAGTATAATTTGAAGTCAGGGAGTATGATACCTCCAGCTTTGTTCTTTTTCAAGATTGTTTTGGCTATTTGCAGTCTTTTGTGTTTCCATACAGGTATTAGAATTATTTGTTCTAGTTCTTTGCAAAATGCCATGGGTGTTTTGGTGGGGATGGCATTGAATCTGCAGATTGCATTGGGTAGTATGGACATTTTAACAATATTATTTCTTCCGATCCATGAACACAGTATATCGTTCCATCTGTTTGTGTCATCTTTGGTTCCTTTCAACAAAATCTTAAAGTTTTCTGAGTACAAGTTTTTTTCTTTTTACCTCCTTGGTTAGATTTATTCCTAGGTATTTTATTCTTTTTGATGTAGTTGTAAATGGGATTGTTTTCTTAATTTCTCTCTGATAATTTGTTGTTAGTATATAGAAACAGCTGACTTCTGTATATTAATTTTGTGTCCTGCAACTTTACTGAACTCATTTATTCTAATAGTTTTTTTGGTGGCATCTTGAGGTCTTTATATAGTATCGTGTCATCTAAAAAGTGACAGTTTTACTTCTTCCTTTTCAATTTGGATTCCTTTTATTTTTTAATTTTGTTTTAGTTTTTGTCTGATTGCTGTGGCTAGAACCTCCAATACTATGTTAAATAGAAGTGGTGAGAGTGGGGCTTCCTTGTCTTGTTCCCCATCTTAGAGGAAATACTTACAGCTTTTCACTATTGAGTATGATGTAAGCTGTGGGTTTGTCGTATATGGCCTTTATTATGTTGAGGTATGTTCCCTCTACCCCCACTTTGTTGAGAGTTTTTGTCATAAATGGATGTTGAATTTTGTCAATTGCTTTTTCCACATGTATTTACATAATCATGCTTTTTATTCTTCAGTTGGTTAATGTGGTATATCACCTTGATTGATTTGCCAGTACTGAACCAACCTTGCATCCCTGGGATAAATGACACTTAATTGTATGATCCTTTTAATGTTTTGTTGGATTCGGTTCGCTAGTAATTTTTTGAGGATTTTTGCATCTATATTCATCAGTGCTATTGGCCTGTAATTTTCTTTTTTTGTGGGGACTTTGTCTGGATTTGTTATCATGGTGATGCTGGCCTTATGGAATGATTTCAGAAGTGTTCCTTCCTCTGCAATTTTTTGGAATAGTTTCAGAAGGATAGATGTTAACTCTTCCTTAAATGTTTGGTAGAATTCACCTGTGAAGCCATCTGCACTTTTGTTTGTTTGTTTTATTTTGTTTTTTATACTACTGATCTAGTTTCATTACTGGTGGTTTGTTCATCTTTTCTATTTCTTCCTGATTCTTTCTTGGGAGATTATATGTTTCTAGGAATTCATCCTTTTCTCTTCTGTTACTCATTTTCTGGGGTGTATGATTGTTCTAATAGTCTTTTATGATACTCTCTATTTCTGTGGTATTAGTTGTAGCTCCTCCTTTTTCATTTCTGGTTTTATTGATTTGAGCCCTCTCTCTTTTTCTGATACACACTAAAGGTATATTATTTTTGTTTATCTTTTCAAAGAAGCAGCTCTTAGCTTCATCAGTCTTTTCCTTTTTAAAACATCTCCATTTTACTTATTTCTGCTCTGATCTTGATTACTTCTTTGCTTCCACTAACTTTGGTGGTTTATTGTTGTTGGTCTTCTTCTGATTCCTTTAGTTGTAAGGTTAGATTGTTTACTTGAGATATTTCTCGTTTCCTGAGTTGGCTTATGTCACTAGAAGGTTCCCTCTTAGAACTGTTGTCACTGCAACCCACAGAGTTTAGAACGTCGTGTTTCCAGGTTTTTGAAAATTTCCTCTTAGATTTCTTCGGTGACCACCTGGTTGTTTAGTAGGATGTTGTTTAGCCTCCAGGTGTTTGTGTTTTTTGCAGTTTTCTTCTTGCATTTGATTTCTAGTCTCATGGCGTTCGTGGTGGGAAAAGATTCTTGATATGATTTCAATTTCCTTAAATTTATTGAGGCTTGTATTGTGGCCTAGCATGTGATCTATCCTGGAGATTGTTCCATGTGCGCTTGAAAAGAATGTGCGTTCTTCTCCTTTTGGATGGAATGTTCTATATATATCCATTAAGCTGATCTGATGTAATACGTCATTTAAGGCCAGTCTTTCCTTATTGATTTTCTGTCTGGATGACCTATCCACTGATGGAAGTTGGGTGTTAAAATTCCCTACTGTTGTTGTGATTCTGTCAGTTTCTCCCTTTATGTTTGTTAATATTTGATTTGTGTATTTAGGTGCTCCTATGTTGGGTGCATATATGTATTTGTAATTGCTGTATATTGTTGAATCGACCTCTTTATCATTATGTAATGTTCTTCTTTATCTTTTGACAGTCTTTGGGGTTTTTTTGGGCGGGGGTGTTTGGCCTCACCAAGTGGCATGCGGGATGGGATCTAAGTTCTCTGACCAGGATCAAACCTGTGCCCACTGCAGTGGAAGCGCAGAGTCTTAACCACTGGACCACCAGGGAAGTCCCTTTGCAGTCTTTGTTTTAAAGTCTATTTTGTCTGCTATAAGTAAGCTACCCCAGATTTCTTTTTGTTTCCATTTGCATGGAATACCTTTTTCCATCCCTGGACTTTCAGTCTGTGTTTGTCTTTAGCTCTGAAGTGAGTCTCTTGTAGGCTGCATATATGCTGTGTCTTCTGATTGCAACATTTAGTCCATTTACATTTAAAATAATTATTGATAGGTATGTACTTATTGCAATTTCATTGATTCTTTTTTGGTTGTTCTTATAATTTTTTGTTCCTTTCTTATTTTGTTCTTTTCACTTATGATTTGCAGACAGTCATTAGTGTTATGTTTGGATTCCTTACTCTTTTTTCTACTTGTATCTATTATAGGTTTTTGGTTTGAGGTTACCATGAGATTCACATAAAACAACATATACATAAATTTAAGTTGATGATCTCTTATGTTCGAACACATTGTAACAATACTGCATTTTACTTCCCCTACCCATGTTTTTGACATCACATTTTCCATCTTTTTGTTTTGTATATCCCTTAACTACTTATTGTGGATATAGATGATTTTACTGTTTTTGTCTTTAACGTTCCTACTAGCTTTATGTTGGCTGAGCTGCTACCTTTACTGTATGTTTGTCTTTACCAATAGATTTTTTTTCCCTATTGTAATTCTTTCCTACTTAGAGAAGTCATATTTGTAGTTCTTTTCTACTTAGAGAAGTCCCTTTAACATTTCTTGGAAAGCTGATTTAGTGGCACTGAACTCTTTTAGCTTTTGCTTGTCTGTAAAACTCCTTATCTCTCCTTCAAATCTGAATGATCGCCTTGCCAGATAGAACTGCAAACTCCTGGTCTGCAAAGTTTCTGCTGAAAAGTCAGCTGATGGTCTTATGGGAGTTTGCTTGTACGTAACTAGTTGCTTTTCACTTGTTGCTTTTAAGATTCTGTGTTTAATTTTTGCAATTTTTACTATAGTGTGTCTTGGTGTGGTCCTCTTTGGATTCATCTTGTTTGAGATTCTCTGTGCTTCTTGGACCTGGATGTCTCTTTCCTTTCCCAGGTTATGGAAGTTTTTAGCTATTATTTTTTCAAAAAAGTTCTCTGCCCTTTTCTGTCTGTCTTCTCTTTCTGGGACCACTATAATGCAGATGTTAGTATGAATGATGTTGTCCTAGAGGTCTCTTAAACTATCATTGTTTAAAGAAAATCTTTTTTCTTTTTTCTCTTCAGCTTGAGTGATTTCCACTACTCTTGTCTTACAGTTTGCTGATCTGTTCCTCTGTATCATCTAATCTACTGTTGATTCTTTCCAGTGTATTTTTTATTTCAGTTATTGTATTCTTCAGCTCTGTTTGGTTCTTATTTATATTTTTTAACTTTTTATTAAATTTCTCACTGTTCATCCGTTCTACTCTTGTGTTTGTTGAGCATTTTGTGATTATTACCTTGAACTCTTTATAAGGTAGATTTCTTCTCTTTGTTTAGTTGTTTTTCAAGGGTTTTGTCTTGTTCCTTCCTTTGGAAATACTCCTCTTTCTCCTCATTTTGCCTTTGTTTATTTCTGTGCGTTCAGTAGGTCAGTTACGTATCAGACTTGCTTTCTGGGAACATTTTTTTTTTCTTGAAGTGCCTCCTTTAGAAGCTCTAGTGGATGGAACTCTACTAGTCATAAATAATCTCACATTTTGTCTGTGTGACTATGTCTTTTTTTTCTCTTATACTTTTAATTCTAGGTTTGAAGTGTGGGTTGACGGCCTTTTTTTTCTTTCTTCCCTTTTTTTTTTTTTTTTTTTTAGCACTTTAAAGATATTTCCACTAACTTTTGGTCTCCATTGTTTCTGTTTGGGTGGAAATTTGTTTTCAGCCTAACTGTTATTCCTTTGTTATATGTTCTACCTTTTTTTCACTTTTAAATCTTATCTTGTGTTTGATGTTCTCCAATTTCATTATAATGTGTCTAGGCGTGATTTCTTTTTATTTATCCTCTTCTTTTATTTCAATGAAAAGAAATAAGGAATTTAAAAAGGAAAAAATATATCTTTGTGATGAGAACTCATAGGATTTACTCTCTTAACAACTTTCCTGTTTATCGTCTGACAGTGATGGCTATAGTCATCACGTTGTACATTAGTCTCTAGCAGTTATTTATGTTATAACTGGAAGTTTTTGGTGACCTTCCTCAAATTGCAGTCTCCCCCCACCCCCAAGTCTCCACCTTTGGTAACCACATGTCAGATATCTTTTTCTAGGAGTTTGGTTTTTGTTTTTAATTCCACATATAAGTGAGACCGTGTAGTATTTGTCTTTGACTTATTTCACTTATATGAGCATAATGCCTTCAGGCTCCATCCATGTTGTAGCTTATGGTAGGATTTCCTCATTTTTTTATGGCTGAATAATATTACTCTGTGTGCGTGTGTGTGTGTTCTCATAACTTATTTATCTACGCGGCAGTCAAGGAACTCTTAGGTTGTTTCCATGTCTTGGCTATTGTAAACCATGCTGAAATGAACCTTAGGGTTCAGCTGTCTTCTAGAGTTCAGGTTTTTGTTTCCTTTGGGTTTATGTCCAGAAGTGGAATTTCTGGATCATACGATAATTCTATATTTAATTTTTCAAGGATCCTCTATACTGTTTTCCATAGTGACTGCACCAGTTTACAATCCCACCAGTAGTGCATAAGGATTCCCTTTTCTCCAAGCCCTCACCAGCATTTAAAATGATGGCCATTTTAACAGGTTAGGTGATACCTCATTGTGGTTTTAATTTGCACTTCCCTAATTATTAGTGGCAGTGAGCATCTTTTCATGTAGCTATTGGTCTTTCATATATCTTCTTTGGAGAAATGTCTGTTTAGGTCCGTTGCCCATTTTTAAATTGGGTTGTATGTTTTTGGCTATTGTTTTATGTTTTCTTTATATATTCTGGATATTAACTCCATATCAGATATATAGCTTGCAAGTCTTTTCTTCTCATTCTATAGGTTGGTTTTTCACTGTGCTGATGGTTTCTTTTGCTGTGCAGAAGCTTTTTAGTTTGATATAGTTCCACTTGTTCATTGTTTATTTTGTTGCTTGTGCTTTAGGTGTTGTATCCAAAAAATCACCAAGACCCATGTCAAGGAGCTTATGAGTTTCATGGTGACAGTCTTACATTTTCATCTTTAATCCATTTTGAGTTAATTTTTGTGAGTGCTGTAAGATAATGAGTCCAGCTTCATTCTTTTATATGTGAATATCTAATTATCCTAGCACCATTTGTTGGAGAGATTGTCTTTTCTCTATTGAATGTTCTTGGCTCTTTTGTCAAATATCAGTTGACTGGGTACGATTAGGCTTATGTCTGGGCTCCTGATTCTGTTCCCTTGGTCTATTTCTCTCTTTTTATGCCAGTAGCATATTGTTTCAATGACTAGCTTTATACTGTAACTTGAAATCGGGAAGTATGATGCCTCCTGGTTTGTTCTTCTTTCTCAGGGTTTCTTTGTCTTTGGGGTCTTTTGGGATTCCATATAAACTTTAGGAATTTTTTTCTACTTCTGTAAAAAATGGCATTGGAATCTTGATAGAGATTGCATTGAATCTATAAGTGGCTTTTGGTAGTATTGACATTTTAACAGTATTAATTCTTCCAATCCTACTTATTCTCTTTAATATTCATTTTTGCATACTCTATATTTATTTATACATTTATAAAGATTTATACAAATTGGATGATCTAAAAAAGGTCAATTTAAAAATTTCTTTCCATAGGGAATGCATTATTTCTAATAACACAAATTTCTTTCCAAATATTGTACAAATCAGGTTGCATGTGTTGGTATGTATATGTGTGTGTGTGTGTGTGTGTGTATATATATATATATTACATTGAATATGATATTAAAAGTAGGGGCAAAAACAAATACATGTATTTTGGGGACATGTACAAAGGTGTGTAATTTTAAATACACATTTATATTGACCAGCCCTGTGGAAAATTACAGCATATAAAGAGTTAAGAACTTGGTGTTTTAATACTCTGCTATTTGTAGACATATATGCATTGCAGGAGAACACTAATATTAATATAACTAAGGATGTTACATATGTGTAAAAGTATTCATTTGCTGGTGGTCTAAACATGAGGCCTTTCATTTGTGGTTTAAAGTGATGAAAACTACAGTAGCTTGACAGTCAATTTTTGATTATAGAAAGCGAATGAAAGCGGGGGACAGAGGACCTTGTTTTTAACCTTTCCATTAGGTAATTTAACTTTTTCTCCAGTTCAAAAATATTGCCAGAAAGAGTGGAAAATCTTATCTGATGCAGTAACTTTGGGCCATTGGATTTTTCTAAACCACTATTATGGAACATTTTTATTTTTCCTTCAAAGGAGAACTTTCTCATTTTGAGGTGTCAGTTTTTATTTAGCAGTTCCAGCAGGCAAATCAGCTGTAGTTTTCTTACACAGCAAAGAAAACTGTTGGAACTTTTTATATTTTTCTCTTCCTCGGTGTCCTATAGTCAGGAGTTAACTTTTATTCATATTTTAAAAGGATATAATACTCTTCTAACCAAGAGGTGCTAGAAAAGTTTCATCATTTATTTGTGGAAAGAGTACCAAGTCAGTGATTTTAATATAAAATGTTAATAATTTCATTTATATTTAAAGGATTATTATGCCATTCCAAATTCAGTTTGTTTTATTAAAACATAAATACAAGCACAGTTACTATGCAATGGGCCTTCGTGTAATTAAAAGCAAAAGTTACAGAATTACAGATGATTTTTTTCTTTTCCTTTTGTTGTTTTTCTTTTTTTGTTTTTTACTTTCTTGGTTCTGGAGACTAAAAGTCCCAGGTCAAGGTGTGGGCGGGGTTGGTTTCCTGAGAGCCTCTCTCCTTGGCTTGTGGGTGCCACCTTTCATGGCCTTCACTTGGTCTTCCCCTCAGTGTCTTCTTGTTTTTTTTGCGGTACGCGGGCCTCTCATTGCTGTGGCCTCTCCCGTTGCAGAGCACAGGCTCCGGACGCGCAGGCTTAGCGGCCATGGCTCACGAGCCCAGCCGCTCCGCGGCATGTGGGATCCTCCCGGACCGGGGCACGAACCCGCGTCCCCTGCATTGGCAGGCAGACTCCCAACCACTGTGCCACGAGGGAAGCCCTCTGTGTCTTCTTTTACTTGACTTTTGTTTACTTTTGAGTGTTTCTTTTTCAGTACTTTTAGAATAAAATGGTCGAAACTATTTTAAGGACTTTAAATAGTTGATAATAACGTCTTGTTGAGTAAGACTAAAGTTGGATAAAACTACAGTTGAGAATAAATACCTTGTTAGATAAAACTAAAGCAGTCGTAGGCAAATTCATGGGTGAATATGTGGGTTGGCTTTGAGGAGATATAGTAAAGGATCTGCTTGTTAAAATAAAACACAGGTCTAGGGCAGTGGGCTGGGTAAGTTGGGTTAACCCTCTTGCTAAGGAAGACTAGGAAAGCAAATTAAAACATAACTGGTTGTTGGAGCAGCAAGATGTCTTTCAGTAGGTGCATGGAGAAATAAACTCTGGTACTGCAGGTGTTAGAATATTGTTCCGTGCTGAAAAGGAACAGGCTCTCAAGCCATGAAAAGACAGAGAGGAATCTTAAATGCATATAGCTACATGAAAGAAGCCAATCTGAAAAAGCTACTTACTGTATGATTTCAAGTCTATGACACTCTAGAAAAGGCAAAACTATGGAGTATAGAGATCAGTGTTTGTCAGGGGGTGAGGGCGGGGAAAGGATAGGTGGAGCACAGAGGATTTTTCAGGCAGTGAAAATAGTCTGTATGATAGTGTGATGGTGGATACACGTCATTGTACGTTTATCCAAACCCACAGAATATACAGCACCAAGACTGAACCTTAATGTAGACTGTGGACCTTGCATGATTATGACGTGTTCACCTAGGTTCATCAGTTGTAACACGTATCACTCTGGTGCGGGACGTTGATCATGGGGGGGCTGTATACATGTGTAGGGGTGGAGGGCATTTGGGAATTCTCTGTACCTTCCTCTCAATTTTGGTGTGAACCTAAAACTTCTCTTTTGAAAAATTGTCTTTAAATTAAAAAAGTATTCTACTTAGAGGCATTGGGGAGGTTATAAGATAGTGAAGAATTATGGGGCCAGGATCAGGGAGGATGGAGGCCCAGCTTCAAATGACCTCTTTCCCTGACATGAGATGGAGGTGATTCCAGAGTACTAGTCCCATAGGTGTCCAGCAAAAACAAGCTTAAATCCCCTTTGGAAGAATATAATATTACCCTAACCCTCAAATTATTTCTACTAACAATTTGCCAAAAACAACATCTGACAATCAGAAATAAACACTGGATGAGGAAGGAAACATTAGCACAACACAGAAAAACAATAGCAGTGGAAAGATGCAGAGAAGCGTCACAAATTGGTGTCATGAGAAACAGACTTCAAAATTATTACGTTCACTATTTTCGAGGAAAGAAAAGAATTCAGGGGAACTGGAAAGCATAAGTAAGAACCAAATGAAAACTCCAGAACTGCAAATTACAATAACCCAAAGAACAACTCAGAGGTTAGTTTGTCTTTTTTTTTTTTTTTTTGCGGTACGCGGGCCTCTCACTGTTGTGGCCTCTCCCGTTGCGGAGCACAGGCTCCGGACGCGCAGGCTCAGCGGCCATGGCTCACGGGCCCAGCCGCTCCGCGGCATGTGGGATCCTCCCGGACCGGGTCACCAACCCGTGTCCCCTGCATCGGCAGGCGGACTCTCAACCACTGCGCCACCAGGGAAGCCCCTAAGTAACATTTTTAAAAGCACCACAGAGCCATCGTGTTTAAGGATGCAGACTTAGGTAAGAGGCAGGATGGTGGATGCCTTTAGGAAAGGGGGGGGAGCTGGGTGTTACTAGGATCAGGGGGAGGCTTCCAGTCCTGACAGGGTCTGTCTCTTGACCTGGTGGTGCTCTGTGAGTGTTTCCCTTTGTGGTAAATCTTTGAACTGCATCTCTTGTTTTGCACATGTTTCTGCGGATGATTTATTTCATAACAAAAAGGTTAAAATACACAGTCATACTTGAATTATACAGAAAATATTTTAGATGGAGGACTGTCTTGATTTCATTTTCTCCGAGTGTGTCTGTCTTTCTTTTAATATTTTGGAGATTCTCTTGGGACAGGTTTTCAGGGGCTCTTGTGCTCGCTGCCAGGAGTCAGACTGTCCCCTGGTCCCCTTTACAGCTCTGGCCTGAATATGAACAAAATGCACATCCCTTAGGTTGCCTTAGCACAGCGGATAAAGATTTTTAAAAAGAGGATTTTACCAAACATCCAGGCAGGAGAAAAAAAACCCAGTAACATCAAAGGAACATAAACCTGGAAAAGACTCTTTCATTCAGATTTCCAATCCTGCAGCAGCTGATTTATTCCCAGAGCTCGTGGGCTGTCCTCTTCCATCACCGAGCGGATGGATGTCTGTTAACTTCTAAACGGAGACCTTGTCCTCGGTCCAGTCCCCAGGCCCAGGAACCTTCTCTTCCGGTGACGGGCAGGCCGTGGGGAGACCTTTCCACCTCCCCGTGTGCACGGCGGGATGTGCTCGCTGACAGGGCCCGCGCTGTAATGATCACTCAGCCACACCGCAGGCGCAGCACCCTTAGTAGCGGGGCAAAGTCTGTCTGTCCCAGAGGGAACAGTTCTGAATGACAGCTTTAACTTGCAGACTTAATATTTCTGTATACTGAAGCGGAACCTAGCAGCTCTGGAATAGCTACCGGCACTTCCTTATGTGAAAAGAAAAGATATCCCCGGGGGAGGAGTCCTCTGTTTGGTCTGCTGGAGGCTGACACCGTGTTCCTGCTGAAACTTAAACCTGAATGTGGCTGGGGGAGCACAGCAGCAATCCATAGCCTCGGGTGCTTTGCACGTTCGTCCTTGCTTCAGCCTAACAACACGAGCGAAGAAGCTCAGAGAGGTTGAGCGGTGTGTCTGAGAGCAAACAGCTAACTAAGCTTGGTGGAGGGGGTCCACGGCTCGTTCTTCCTCTACGCGCCCCACTTTCTCTGAAGGTACAGGGAGATACTGGTTTTATTTTTAACCTGGGGTATTGTGCTGATGGCCCTTGAAACAGAAAATCTGTGACTCGAAAGATCCGTAGAAGAGAGGCCGGTAGGGGAGCCGTAGCGTACATGCCGTGACCGAGTCCTCCCCCTGCCCGGATGCTGCCTTGTCTGGCTTTGCAGCCGGAGCTGTGATGGGCGGGGAGCTCGTGCTGGATCCCTGGCTCTGCCCGCTTGGCCCCATGTGGGGACCAGCTCTGTAAAGGAGGGGCTTTCGTGGGACTGAATACCAGCAGAGTATCAGCCCCGGGTGCTCCAGGCCGCGCTGCTCTACCACGTACCTGATTGCAGAGAGCCTCTCCTGAGTTGCTTTAAGTGGTTTGTGGAGGGCGTTGCGTTCATTGTTGTGATCAGTGGTCACTTGATTCTGAGGGCCCTTGAGTGTTGCATCAGTGGAAACAGAATTGAGAAAAGCACAGAGTGCTTAGACGGTTGGCAGAGCTTCCACTTGAACCGGTAAGAGTCTCTTCAGAATAACTCCTTAAGCCAAAGCTGTCTTTATGAGAATGAGACAGTTTCAACGTCTTCCCAGAAGTTTTCATTTGTGTGTGTATGTATAATTTTTTTCTTTTCCACAGTTTGTAATTTGTTGAAAATGTCAAGGTAGCTGCATAATTCCATTGAAAAAGTCAGTTACAAGTGATACATTGATAAAGTATTTCCCTACTGATGCAGCCACCAAAATGTTGGAGGAGAAAATAGCCTGTGTTTCACACTCCTTGCTGAAAGATTGATGCACACACTAGTGTGTGTATGTGTCCATCCCAGTCTCCCAGTTTATTCCCAGCCCTCCCCCCTCCCGCTTCCCCCCCTGGCAACCATAAGTTTGTTTTCTACGTCTGTGACTCTGTTTTGTAAATAAGTTCATTTGTACCATTTTTTTTTAGATTCCACATATAAGTGATATCATATGATCTTGATCTTTTTCTGTCTGACCTACTTGACTAAGCATGACCATCTCTAGGTCCACCCATGTTGTTGCAAATAGCATTATCTCATTCTTTTTTATGGCTGCGTAATATTCCATCATATGTGTGTATCCCATCTTCTTTAGATGATTAGTTTTCAGTAAGATCTTGACTGCTTTGTTATTGCTGGATACAGTATATGAAATGTATTCTCATGAAAAAGGAAATAAGCTTAAACATATTGCTTGCCAACCAGAAGAGAGAGCGAAAGAGATTGTCATAAAGAAAATAAAACTGTGTGAAACAAGCTAATTTAAACTTTAACCAGAAACTAGAACGGTAGTTGCTAGTAGTTCTCATAGTTAAAGAAATACCGAAAAGAATCCTTTAACGTAAAAGAGAGACCTTGAGATTTTAAAGAGAATCTTAATTTACCCTGGAGTGGAGAGGAGGGTGTATAAACCAGATGTAAAGAACAGATTATTTATTGATAGGAGAGTATATTTTAATAGTCAAGAAAACGTACCTGTGGAAATACTATTTTTATTAGTAACACTGGTATTTTCTAAAGCATGTTTTGGAATATATAAAGATAAAGGGTTCCTTTTAAAATTGTAAGTGCAGTTTTCATTATTTCTTCAGCCTAAAGGAACAGGATACTTGATAATAGAATGAGAAAGAAAATAGAATATGATATACACAGTCATTTCATAGTCAGTCTTTGAGAAGAAGTAAGTTCAGTGTTATAAAGAGAGGTACCTAAACTGCACAGATGCCTCGCAGTGCGTCGGGCATTCCCAGCGCTCTCTCTTAGGGTAAGCACTCGGGAAATAGGGCCATCAGGACCCGTGCTGGAAGGGGGAATCGTTGCTTTATTTGCACTAAGTTTTCTGTATAACCTCCAGATCCCGACATCTCTCAGCTCTGTGCTCTTTCCTTCCTAGTTACAGAAAACGGCTGGAGTCCCCATCCCATGGAGTTTGGGCGGCCCAGTATGTGACTCGTTTCTGAGGCTCTGGGGAGTAGGTGGGTGGAGGGCCCGTGTGGCCCTTCTCTGGCCTCTGTGGCCTTGGACCCCTGCTCCCGTTTGGCCCTGACTGTCTTGTCCCGTCTCCGTCTCCCCAGCCGTGCCGGCGGCCCTCTCTCAGCCACACTGCCTCAAGCAGGGGAAGGCATCCCCTCTCCTTCCTTCCCAAAGTACCACTTGTCCCAGAGCTGTTGTGTAACAGACTCCGCTGAGGGCTCGGGGATACAGGAGGCTGAGTTGGAAGCCAGCTTAGAACAACTCCTGGAACCTCGGGCTGGAGGCTGTGACCCTGGTGTTGGACTCATTCCCCCCTCTGCTCCCCACCTTGACCCGTCCTTCCCTAACTCTGGGCCTCGTCCTGCCCTCCCTCCCCCAGTCCCCCCTCCCCCCCTCGGAGTGAGCAGCGCCTGGCCTGCGTCCTCTGACCGCTATGTGGATGCCAGCTCTTTATTCATCCCTCTTGTTTCCTTTCCACACCAGCTTGGAGAATGGGGGTCAGCGGGTAGTAATCACCTTTCAGTTAATTTTCCTAGAAGAAAAGAACGATGCTCCCTGAGAGTCATAGTTCATTTCTGTGCCTCTAAAGAGGTCAGCTGAGACTATGACTCACTTTAAAATTTTTAGAATTCTTTCTCTCCAGCATATCTAGAATATTTCAACTGTTTGAGAAGGTCCGGAGTCGAAAGGTTCCCGGCCCTATCTCTCCTGGGATTTGTTGCTCCCCAGCTGTGGGCTCCCACCTGGAGAGGCCGTGTCTTCTTCTTTTTTTTTTTTTTTTTGCGGTACGCAGGCCTCTCACTGCTGCGGCCTCTCCTGTTGCGGAGCACAGGCTCAGCGGCCATGGCTCACAGGCCCAGCTGCTTCGCGGCATGTGGGATCTTCCCGGACCGGGGCACGAACCCGTGTGCCCTGTATCGGCAGGCGGACTCTCAACCACTGCGCCACCAGGGAAGCCCGAGGCCATGTCTTCTTCATTCATCATTTTATCTGCAGAGTTCAGCATGAGGCTGGGCACCCAGTGAACACTTGCGGGATGAGTGAGAAATATGAAAGTACAGTTTCTTTATATGTAGGAAAGGAAGTCTTGAAATTCCTACCCAGGCTTGTCCCTTTCAGTTGAAACATCATCGTAGGAAGCAGATAACACAAAATGCACTTAAAAAACGTTTGGAATAGGGAGGCTTTTATCTTGGTGGTCCTGCAACATTGCTGTTTAAAAACTAGGAGCCACCAAGATGTTGAGTCAGGAAGTAAAAGCCTTTATCTTGAAGATAATCCCTCGCGTGTGTGATCTTGTCCACCGCTGTGCGTTTTCTGCTGGTTTAGTTGGAGGAGGTGCTCTCCGAGCTGTAATTTAGTGCACACCCCGGGACACAGACCCTGTCTTGGCATATTCCCTGTGGAGCCAGCGTGCGAAAAATAGAATGGCCTCCCAGCCCGGGTGATCGGGAAGTTGGGGATCCTTTCTGGACCAGCCTCATCATCCAGAGATAGGCATCTCCTCCTCAGTGGCCCACAGGTCATGCGTGGTGGCTGTGGATTGATGGTGAAGGTCGGGAACCTTCACTCTCTTCAGGATGGCCTCATGGTGTTAAAGTTGAATGAATGGCTCAAAAGGAGAAGAAGAGCTCCCTTGTGTGAGGCCAGGGAGGTGAAGAAGTTGTGATGGGGGTGAAGCCTAGGGCTAACGCCCACCACTCGCAGCCTGCGTGGGTTCCCCTACAGGCCTCACTGTCTGTTATTCTAGAATCTTCCAGGTCAGACCTGTGTCGGTATGTGCACGTGTGAGGTGCCGATGGAGCTGGAAACACGTTAAAATCTAGGGTTGAATGCAGCGCGTTGCTGTGACGCGTCCAGCAGACAGTTGCTGGGAAGACGCAGGTGGCCTGCGGGAGAGCCCCTGCTCCAGCACGTGGGTCTGGGAGGCGGGCTGGGGGTGACGGTCCACCTGCTCGTGGGGCTCCCGGGTCTGGGGCCTCCGGGCGCGGCTTTCCGTGTGTCACCAAGGGCTGTGCTCGGGCTTTGGGCCCCTCACCCCACACCTCTGGTCTCAGATTTGGGCAGAAGGAGTGACAGGAGCTAATACTGCTTTCTGAATGAATTTTTTTTTTATTTGGACATGCTGAGAAGTATTTTAAGTGAATGAAAAAATCCACATATTTATTAATAACTTTCCTCAGTGCATTAACTTGCCTTGTCATTTCTTTCTTTCTTTCTTTCTTTTTTAACATCTTTATTGGAGTATAATTGCTTTACAATGGTGTGTTAGTTTCTGCTTTATAACAAAGTGAATCAGTTATACATATACATACGTTCCCATATCTCCTCCCTCTTGCATCTCCCTCCCTCCCACCCTCCCTATCCCACCCCTCTAGGTGGTCACAAAGCACTGAGCTGATCTCCCCGTGCTTTGCGGCTGCTTCCCACTAGCTATCTGTTTTACATTTGGTAGTGTGTATATGTCCATGCCACTCTCTCACTTCGTCCTAACTTACCCTTCCCCCCTCCCCATATCCTCAAGTCCGTTTCCAGTAGGTCTGTGTCTTTATTCCCGTCTTACCCCTAGGTTCTTCATGACATTCTTTTTCTTAGATTCCATATATATGTGTTAGCATATGGTATTTGTTTTTCTCTTTCGGACTTACTTCACTCTGTATGACAGATTCTAGGTCCATTCACCTCACTACAAATAACTCACTTTCGTTTCTTTTTATGGCTGAGTAATATTCCATTGTATATATGTGCCACATCTTCTTTATCCATTCATCCGATGGTGGACACGTAGGTTGCTTTCATGTCCTGGCTGTTGTACATAGAGCTGCAATGAACATTTTGGTACATGACTCTTTTTGAATTACGGTTTTCTCAGGGTATATGCCCAGTAGTGGGACTGCTGGGTCATATGGTAGTTCTATTTGTAGTTTTTTAAGGAACCTCCATACTGTTCTCCATAGTGGCTGTATCAATTCACATTCCCACCAGCAGTGCAAGAGGGTTCCCTTTTCTACACGACGTCTCCAGCATTTAATTTTTGTATATTTTTTGATGATGGCCATTCTGACTGGTGTGAGATGATATCTCATTGTAGTTTTGATTTGCATTTCCCTAATGATTAATGATGTTGAGCGTCCTTTCATGTGTTTGTTGGCAGTCTGTATATCTTCTTTGGAGAAATGTCTATTTAGGTCTTCTGCCCATTTTTGGATCGGGTTGTTAATACTGCTTTTAACAACAAACAACCCTTCCTGTGAGCCCTGCTAATGGAGAAAACCCGTCAGCTTGAGGTTTGTACACTCATAAATTGGTGATTTTACAGAAACAAAACATCCCTTTTCTACGTACCTCTTCTCTTGGCCAAGGCTTCCAACACACAGTCATGTCCTAACTCATTTGTTTCTTGTTGACGTCAAAAAAAACTTTCCGCAGTTATTAGAAAGTCTCGAAAAACCCTGCTAAAAGTCACCTTTCTCCTTTCCTTTTATGGTAGAAAAAAGCAGTGCCTTGCCTACTGACCTGTGTCGCAGTGTGATGTCTTTAAGGAGGTGGACGGGCCATCTGAGGTCTGGATCACTGCCTCTTCTCCGTCCTTCTGAAGCAAGAAAGGAGTGGGGTTGTTAACGGGGACCTAAATCAGTCACTTGTGTTCAGGAGAAACCTTTCCCGTAAGTCCTTTGTAAGTCATGTTAGACCAAGACTGCACCTAAAGATCCCAAATGAATCTGTGATAGAAACTAATAAAGTGTCTCCTATATTGCAAACTGTGGAGGTTGGTTTTTCTGTTATGTTAGTTTCCATTCTCTCAAAGTCTCTGTCATCGTATTTTTGAGGAATGTTGAACTTTAACGTTAGGAAATTAAGAATACTTTGGAAGAGAGAATGTTTTGGCATTCTTAATTATCTGTGTGTTGAAACATGGTCATGCTACATGGGTCCTCATGTCTAAGCACTTGCTCCAGAAGTGATCTTCTTGGTCAGCCTCTTTTGTAAATGATTGTGTTTTACCTGATTTGAACATGAAAATCAGCTGTATCTAACAAATCAGTTGTAATAACGTATTATCTTTCTTCTAATTTATAGAGTAATGCACAAGTAACTTTAAAATTATTAAATTGATTGTATTCAGTCAAGGATGTGTAGTGTATATGGTTTCCTTTGCTGTGCAAAAGCTTTTAAGTTTAATTAGGTCCCGTTTGTGTACTTGCTTTTGTTTCCATTACTCTAGGAGGTGGATCCAAAAAAATATTGCTTCAGTTTATGTCAGAGTGTTCTGCCTATGTTTTCCTCTAAGAGTTTTACAGTATTGCGTCTCACATTTAGGTCTGTAAGCCATTTTGAGTTTATTTTTGTATTTGATGTTAGAGATTGTTCTGATTTCATTCTTTTACATGTAGCTGTCCAGTTTTCCCAGCACCACTTATTGAAGAAATTGTCTTTTCTCCATTGTATATTCTTGCCTCCTTTGTCATAGATTAATTGACCATAGGTTTGTGGGTTTATTTCTGGGCTTTCTATCCTGTTCCATTGATCTATGTGTCTGTTTTTGTGCCGGTACCATACTGTTTTGATTACTGTAGTTTTCTAGTATAGTCTGAAGTCAGGGAGTGTGATTCCTCCAGCTCCATTCTTCTTTCTCAAGATTGTTTTTGCTATTCAGGGTCTTCTGTGTTTCCATACAAATTTTAAAATTATTTGTTCTAGTTCTGTGAAGAATGCCATTGGTAATCTGATAGGGATTGCATTGAATCTGTAGATTGCCTTGGATAGTATGGTCATTTTAACAATATTGATTCTTCCAATCCAAGAACACAGTGTATCTTTCCATCTTTTTGTGTGATCTTCGGTTTTGTTCATCAGCAACTTATAGTTTTTGGAGTATGGGTCTTTTGCCTCTGCAGGAAACCGTAAACAAAATGAAAAGACAACCCGCAGAATGGGTTGGAATGGGAGGAATATTTGCAAATGATACGACCAACAAGGGATTAATTTCCAAAATATACAAACATCTCATACAACTGAAAAACAAAAAGCAACCCAATCAAAAATGGACAGAAGACCTAAATAGACACTTCTCTGGAGAAGGCATATAGATGGCCAACAAGCACGTGAAAAGGATGCTCAACATCACTAATTATTAGAGAAATGCAAATCAAAACTACAATGAGGTATCACCTCACACTGGTCAGAATGGCCATCAGTAAAAAGTCTGCAAATAACAAATGCTGGAGAGGGTGTGGGGAAAAAGGAACCCTCTTGCACTGTTGGTGGGAATGTCTGTTGGTACAGTCACTATGGAGAACAGTATGGAGGTTCCTTAAAAACTAAAAATAGAGTTACCATATGACCCAGCCATCCCACTCCTGTGCATATATCTGGAGAAAACCATAGTTCGAAAAGATACATGCACCCCAGTGTTCACTGCAGCAGTATTTATAGTAGCTAGGACATGGAAGCAACCTAAATGTCCATCGACAGAGGAATGGATAAAGAAGGTGTGGTACATATATACCATGGAATATCACTCAGCCATAAAAAAGAATGAAATGCCATTTGCGGCAACATACATGGATCTAGAGGTTATCATACTAAGTGACGTCAGACAGAGAAAGACAAATGTCATATGATATCACTTGTATGTGGAATCTAAAAGAAAATGATACAAATGAACTTATTTACAAAACAGAAATAGACTCACAGACATAAACAGACTTCTGGTTACCAAAGGAAAGGGGGGGAGGGCTAAATTAGGATTTGGGGATTAACATATACACGCTTACTATACATAAAATAGGTAACCAACAAGGACCTACTGCATAGGACAGGGAAGTATATTCAATATCTTGTAATAACCTATAATGGGAAAAGAACCTGAAAAAAGAATATATATAATGTGTATAACTGAATCACTTTGCTGTATACCTGAAACGAACACAACATTGCAAATCAACTATACTTCCAAAAAAAATTTTAAAAAGGGTATGTAGTGTAAATGTGGCAGATATTTTGATTTTCTGGAATAGTCTCCATTTCAAATATTCTATTTCATTCTCCCACAGAAACTCCATTTATTCATTCAACAGAAATGGTTTGAATATTTGCATCATGCCAGGCACAGCTCTGGGCTGGGGATACAGCAATAGATAAAACAAATATGGTCCCTCTCCTCCTTCTTTTAATAGGTGAGGCACAGTAGACAGCAAAAATAGGTATGTCACAGAGTATCGTAGGTGTATAGATAGACATGCAGTGGAATGTGAGTACCGTAGAGAAAATTGAGGCCCAGTAAGAGGATTTGGAGAGTGGTGGGGGTGTAAATATCAGACCAATTTTGTCAGACCGTGGAGCTTAATTTTGAGTTTGAAAACTTGGTCAGGAAGATGGCTGGAGAGCTGAATGGAGAGATGGCCTCAGTCAGGCCCCAAGGCCACTTGCAGGAAGGGCCGACCAGCTGGGTGACCTTGAGGTCCCCGGGGTCGTGGTCTCGTGCTGGTCTCCGTCCCCTCTTCTTCAGCACCACAGTCATAGAAGAAGAATGGGAGTGAGTGGACCACAGCCGCAGAGTTTTGAAAGGACCGAGTGGGCAAGGGCGTGGGTGTAAGGGCGCACAGTTTCAGTGATGCAGGAAGGATGATGGTTCTGGAGCTGCTAAACAGACTGTGCCCTTTGTTATCAGGACTGCAGTGTGTGCTTGAAAGTGTGTTAACAGGGTAGATCTCATGTGAAGTTGTCCTACCACGATAAAATGAAATTAAGAACAAAAATTGGGGGAATTCCCTGGTGGTCCAGTGGTTAGGACTCGGTGCTTTAACTTCCAGGACTGGGGTTCGATCCCTGGTTGGGGAATTAAGATCCTGCAAGCTGTGCGGCACGGCCAAAAAAAAATAAAATAAAAATGAAAATCATCAACTTGAGATCTCCGTTTAAAAAAAGAATAAAAATTGAATGACATAAGTAGTTAAATTTACGAGAGTATGATAGATAGTTGTCCACATGCTATAGATGGAAGAGAGCTGGGACGAGGACTCTTACACACTCAGACATCGTCAGGGTGCCTCAGATTTCACCATTAGTTTAACTTCTTTGGTGCGTAAAAGATCTCATTAATCTTGATTAATGAGTTCTCTATTAAAAGGTTTGTCTAAAGGGAATGCTTGTGAAAAGAATTTTGGATGTGGGACACAGGTAGGGAGCAGGGAGAAGACGGTGGATGTACCAGGCAAATCGGGGAGGAAAGAAAGAGGATGAATTTCCCAGAAAGGCCATTATTTTCCTTGTGGCTCCCAGGATGGAGCCGGGGCCACAGCGCTGTTTCTGCCCTTGCCTGGAGCAACTCAGGAGGGTCTGGCCCAGCCTGGAAGGCTCCAAGTAGTAGGGGTTTGTGGCTGAATTGCAGCAGGGTAGGAAAGACACTGCACCTGTGTTTCTTCCGTAAAACAAGAGGAGTAGAAGAGGTGATCTCTGAACCCCCTCCCAGATAAGAGAGGTAGGGACCATGGTCCCAGACAGTTGCAAAGAAGCACCCCGCGTCCCCGTGGGAGGACTGAGCCCTCCTGCACAGGGTGTGCTTTCCCTGAGCCCCTTGGGTGGCTCCTTTCAGACTTGATTGACTTCACCCAGGAAAGAGCGCAGCTTCCTCTGTTTCCTGGAGTGAGCGTGTGATTAAGGACAGAGGCCGGGTTGTGGGCAGGTGAGACTCGAGCTGGTGAGGAGAATGCCCATGGGTGCCCGAGTCATTGGAAGATTTGTTTAAATTGTTTGTTTGTTGAGCTTAGAGATTAAGAGATTGAGGAATAAAAGTGCCTGAAAGCATTGGGTTTCAGTTGTTTTGGGGGAGGGGGCAGTGGTTCTGTTAAAATTGACGGAGGGGAAGAGTCACGTGTCTGAGTTTGCTTCGAATGCGCACGAATCTGATGTAAATTAGTATGTTTCACGATCGCACAGTGTATTTGAGGTGCTTTTGCTGAATCTTATTCACTTGAGTAGGCAACAACCAAAGGCTGAACCAAGTAAATAAAGACAAAACAAAGGGGGTCGGGGAGAGGCTGGGGGCTGGACCATGTGGGTCAAAAGAGCCCCAAGCCACCTGGCGCCCTCTGACTCTGCTTGGAGGCTCTGACCTGGGCAGTGGTTGGTAGCGTCCCCCGTTGTGCGGTGTGTGGAGTGCCCTGCACGGGTGCTGGCTGGTTGGGCGATGCCCACAGCTCAGCGGTGGAGGCTCAGTACTTACACGAGCGGGATTTGGGACTCGAGCCTTTGGAGGTCTGGTTGGCATGCTTTTCTCCTCCGCAGGTGTTCAGTTTGATTCTTTTCCTCCCCCTGCTTTATTCTTCGTGGACAACCCCGTCCCAGACCGAGCTGCACTGGGTTGGATGTTGAAAGGAAAGGACCACTTGTGGCCACCTGGGCGCTCTGCTCGGCCGGCCGTGCAGGGGCCGTGGCCAGGGGGTGTGCAGGCTGTCTCTGCGTGCAGGTGACGTGTCTTCTGGAGCCGCGCCGTCCTCTGAGACGCCGATTGCAGACTGGAGTCGAAGGGCTTTGCCTTCAAGAGGTGATCTGCAGTCACCACCAAGCCTCCTGATGTGACTCAGCGGGAGGAATATGTTTTAGGAAAAAATACAGAGTTCTGACAAGATGCTTTTTGGGAAGTCCAACCAGCTGTTTCAAGTAGAACACTGTAAAATCTATTCAGAGTAAATTGTATTTCACTTGGAAGCAAATGTAGTTCCAAGAATGAGCTCAAGTAAACAGGGAATGGCCTTGCCCAGCGTCTGTGCGGGGCTGTCTTTGGCCTGGGCCCCCTGCAGTCTACTCTCCCGGCCCGAGCCGTGCAGTGCTGCCCCGTTATCCTCGTGGGACCCGAGCACAGACGGGAAGTTCCGCACAGACGGACGTGATGTGAGGCCGGGCCTGTCCCCTGTGGCCTTGGACCTCGGACTGGCCCGGGGATGCGAGTGGTGGCTGTGGATTCGCGTGGTGAGTTAGTTTCCTAGGGCTCCTGTAACAAGTCACCACAGACCTAGTGGCTTAAAGCAACACAGATGGATGTTCTTACAGTTTGGTAGGTCCGAGGCCCCGTGAGTCTCCCTGGGCCGACACTGCAGCAGCGGCAAGGCTGAGCGCTCTCCGGATGCTCCCAGAGAGTTTCCTGCCGCTTCCACTGTCTGGAGGCCACGTGGGCCCGGACCGGGACCCTCCTCCACCTTCCCAGCTCGCGACGGGGCAGCCTGTCCATCGGCGTCCGCAGCGTCAGGGCTCACCCTGAGCACAGCTGCCTCTGACTCCCATCGCAGCCGGGGTGCTTCTGATTCTAATTACCCTGTGATTACATTCAGCCTGCTCAGTCCAGGATTAAGCACCCCGTCTGAAGGCTCTTAACTGCATCACACTTGCCAAGTGTCTTTGGCCCCATAAAATCACATCTTCTTGGGTTTTAGGGTCCTGGCTCTGGCACTGATCAGCTGCGTGATGTTGAGATAAGTGTCACCTTTTTTGTCTTGACGTGCCGGAGTTGGGCTAAATAATCTTGCAGGTTCCTTCCAGCCCCAGCACCCTGTGATTCTGTGTCTCAGAACAGGGGTCAGGCTCAGTGTTTCTGAAATTTGTTTAACTCTCAGGGACCCCGTCTGTGAGAACCAAGGCTTTAGCACCGTTACGTATCAGCTTAGTGAGTATCTGTCTGGATGTGTGTTCAGCCCATACGGACACACGGAATGCCTTCTATTCAGTCACGCAGGGAACTGTATCAGTGAACTATATGTTTAGGGTTTTTCCTCTGTCTTCCCACCCCTTACCTCCGTGGAAGCCGGTCTCCATGTATGTAAGCAACTTGAAAATACAGAGTTATTTTAAAACATTTGAATATTTTTTAAATAGTAGATTACACAGTTAACACAGTTAAAATGTGCCTCATTATAAAATTGTTAGCATGTAAAATAGCTTATATTGGAGTAATCCTCTTAGTGATATGGACATATACAGTGGATTATGAATGTTCTTCCATGTTTATTTTATAAACTTTCCTTGCATTTACAGATTTATCGTTCGTTAAGATCAGTGTGGAGATCTTTCAGTGCTTGATTTTATGACTCTGTTTCTGTCCTTGCAAATGCTGTCTTTTGTTTTGTTTATATCTCCTTATTTAATTAGAGGATGAAAAATGTCTCCTTGGTCCAAGTAGGTGTTTATAAAGATCTGTAGCGTACAGGCTGAGGAAATCTTTAATAAAAGATCCGTTTTCCAAAAGAATGTGAAATGGGAGGACAAAGAGGTGAGCAGATGCGCCTTATGAGAACACCTGTGTCCACCAGGTGGCCGGTGCAGGGTGACAGAGGACGGCTGACATCCCTTGTCTCATAATAACTAAACGAGAGACGCGCGCTGTACTTAGACGTGGCTTGTTGTCCTTTCCAGTGTACCTGGCTCACACCACTGTGAAGGGTTGGAAAAATGACCAGTGTTCTTTTTTGTGGGCTTGGAGTAGATGTTTGGATGGAAAAGGAGGCGTGTCTTGTTGAAGAATAGTGCTGCGAGGGGCCCAGAGCGCATTCAGGGCGGGATGCTGACGAGCGGGCAGCCTCCACCTGAGCCCTCACCTGCGTCCTTGCTGCTGACCAGGAGCCGCTGCTGGGAATATCCTTCCTTCCACTGCCCGTGAGCTTGGCCCATCGTGATGTCCCTTTGTTGTTCTAGTTTTAGGCCTGGGAACTATAAGGAATATCTTATTATAAAGAATAAGTCTAGGGCTTCCCTGGTGGCGCAGTGGTTGAGGGTCCACCTGCCGATGCAGGGGACACGGGTTCGTGCCCCGGTCCGGGAAGATCCCACACGCCGCGGAGCGGCTGGGCCCGTGAGCCATGGCCGCTGAGCCTGCGCGTCCGGAGCCTGTGCTCCGCAACGGGAGAGGCCACAACAGTGAGAGGCCCGCGTACCGCAAAAAAAAAAAAAAAAAAAAAGAATAATATTGCTCTGTTGCATCAAATGGTCGAGTTTTTAAAAGCTCCGTCCTGATGTGAGCGTGAGCTTTGAGGTCGAACCGCACCAGTCACCAGGGTGCGGCCTTGGTTTCTGCAGCCATTCAGCGAGAGTAGTAGTGATTCCTGCCTCGCTGGCTGTTGTGCGGGTGAGTGTGTGCACCGCACGTAGTCAGTGCTCAACTACTCCTGTTGTCATCTCCCCTTTCTACTTGTTTTCCCCTAGTTAAGTCCTTCTAACATGATTTCTAGACCATTCTTGTGTGTTCAGAGATCATGTTCCTAATATTCCCGTTAAACCAGGATACACAGAACCAGCAAGGTCCCCTGTGCCATCGATGAGTCAGTCGTGGAAGGACTGTCCCTCCCCGGTTGTCACCAGCATCGCACTCATGCAGACTAATGTCCTGATTAGCATCTCCATGGTACTGGTGGCTTATTTTGAACTTGCTGACAGCAAAGCCTTTGAGTCTTTTTCATTCAGTCTGCTGTTCAGGCAGGTCTTCTGTAGTTCCCTGTACCTGTGCGAGTGGTTTTAAACGATGAAGTACACAAATTTGCGTTCGTTCTAGTAAAAACAGTTGCTTGGTTTGGCCCATATCGATCATGGGTGAAAATCTTGCTGTCGTAGCGTATTGGCTGGCCCTCCCTGCTAGGTGTGTGTTGCAACAGATCCATCACACACTCAGCACCTCCATTCAGAGCGTCGATACAGATGCTGGCCACCCCAAAGGATGGGCAGGTGCAGGGCTCTGGGGCACACCTCAGCATTCTCCATCCAGGTTTCTTTCTGACGACTCATTCGTTCATTTCACCAGTGTCTTCCTCTGTTCGGGCTGCTGTAACGAAGTGCCACAGACTGGGTGGCTTCCAGAGCGATTCTGGAGGCTGGGGGTTCTGGTAGATTCCATCCTTGGCGGGAACAGAGTCTTCCTGGCTTGCAGATGGCTGCCTTCGTGCTGCTCACGTGACCTTCTTGGTGCCCACGTGTGGGGAGAGGAAGAGGAGGCAGGCTCTCTGGCATCTCCTCTTCTAAGAGCACTAATCCCATCACGGGAACTCCACCCTCGTGACCTCATCCAAACCTGTCACCTCCCAAAGGCCCCTCCTCCAGATACCATCACACTGGGCATGAGGGCTTCAGCACATGAATTTTGAGGAGGACACAAGCGTTTTGTTCACAAAAGCCAGCGTGCACCAAGTGCCCACAGCTTACCTGGTACGGACACAGGCCTGCCATCCTACCTCGAACAAGACAACGTGCTGTCCTTAGAGCTTACTAGCCGGTAGGTGACTAAGCAGTGCAGCTTGAGGCGTGATGAATGCGGGGCGGGTGGAAGGAGCCAGGGGAGATGGGGGCAGGAGGGCTCCCCTGCAGTGCCCTGTGGGAGACCCAGATGGTCTGGGGTGGGCCGGGGGAAGATGCAGGCACTCAGGAGGCGGGGCAGAAGAGCCTGGGAGGTGTCAGGCCGGAGCCGGAGGGAGCTGGGGAGAGCCAGAGAGGTGAGCAGGGCCGGGCGTGGAAAGCGTCCTGGTGGGAAGGAGTTTGTATGTTGTTTTCAGCGGGAGGGAGGGAAACCTCGGGGAGGCCACCAGGCAGGACAGCCTGGGCCGCAGGCTCCAGGGGTTCGGGGGTGGCCGTTAGAGCGAGGGTCGTCTTGGCTCAGGCCGGTGGCCCTGGGAGCGGTGCCGAGCACACCGGCCTGGGATGGAGTCTGAGGGCAGAGCCCCAGGCTTGCTGATGAGTGGGCTGTCGGGGACAGGAGCAGAGGCATCGTGGTGAGGCATCTTTGGGCCCGAGCAGCTCAGGGAGCCCAGGCGGGAAACACTGGTGGGATCAGGTGTTGGAAGCAGGCGGAGAGCAAGGGGTCTCCCTGCAAACCTGGGCGCACCTGTTAGACACTCAGCAGGGAGACGGGAGAGGCGGGCGCCCAGGGAGAGGTTGTGGCTGAGGTCGCGTTGGGGAGACATCAGTGTATAAATCAGCAGGTCTTGGCCATCTACGTGAGAACCATTATGGAGCTTTAAAAGAACCGACACTTCGGACCCAGTCCTGGAGATTTTTATTAAATTGGTTTGGGATGGGACCTTAAGCAACTTTAAAAGAAGGAAAATAACTTTCTACTTGATCCTAATATACGGTCAAGGTTGGTTGGTAACAGCAGATAATACGTGGTTTTAGAAGGCAACGGGTGAGATCACCTTGGGGTGAACTTAGAAAAGATTGGGCTCGGAGCAGCTGAGGAAGGAGAAGCAGCACAGGAGGCTGGGAAGGAGCCTGATCCGGATTCCCCCGCCCCGTGGGGAGCATCGTTCCTGGACCTGCAGCCCAGCACCGCCTGGGAGCTGCCAGCCCCACGCAGCCAGAGTGACAGCAGCGCTCGGTGACGGCCGAGCCAGGGGGTGCTCGCTAACGTCTGCAAAGCACCAGGTTTTATGTATTGTGTTATCGGGTATGAGCCCGGGCCCCATTGCTCTGTCTCTGTGTCTGTCTTTCTCTCTCTGTATATATATGCGTATATACACATACGCATACTCATATATATGTATATATAAAGTGTACACAGCATATCAGTAACATTCCCACTTTGCCCCCTCGTCATTCAGGCTCTATGTCTCATAATAAATACAGACTTTTTAGTTTGCTGTCCTAAGTTCCTTGATGGGTATAAAAAAGGAGCACATGTATACCGTAAGTCCAATTGTTTAAGGAAAGAAAAGGACCTAAACTGTATCCGCAGCCCTGCTCCTTGCTTCTTTACAAGAACTTGAGTGCGCTTATCAGTGTGATTTCACCCTGAGACCCAGGAGAGATTAAAATGAAGTGTGATGCGTGTCCTTGCAGTCAGATCAGTGATGATGGTGTGCTAGGACTGCTCTTACGTTTCCAGAAGGCTTTGAGAAAATAATGGCTTTATTTTAAACATAGAGAAATCTCGTCTCTCTGGTGAATCAAGTTTTTGTGACGGTGGTTCTAAGAATTCTTACTCTGTCAGCTTGCTAACCACCGCCCCCCCCACCCCGACCCCGCTGTTTGAAAGTAGCTTGTCAGTGAGTAGATACCCGGTCGTCAGGAACACAGTTTGATTTCTTAAGTTCACACAAGAAGTAGGTATTTTTGAAGGTGACACATCAGGTGACCGCCACGTATTTCACCGGTTCAGTAAACTAACCCTTTTTCATTTGAGGGAAGGTATGGATATTTAGGTTTTTATTTTCTCCAAAGCTGACATGTTTAACTCTGCTGCATCTCAGGGTCACCATCAACTAGACACATTCTCGGGGCGAAATCATGCTGATTAGCACATCCAAGTTCTTGTAAAGAAGTGAGCGTGGTTGTGGAGATAATTTAGGTCCCACCCCCTTCTTCTAAACTATTGGACTTACTGTATACATTTACTCCTTTCTTGTATTCGTAAAGGAACTTAGCCCAGCAAACCAACAAGTCTGTATTTGTCATGAGATAGAGCCTGAACGACAAGGGGGCAGAGTGGGGACGTTACTGATGCTCTGCTGATACTGCATTGAAGTATGAGAGTCGATTATTTATGCAACTGAATATCCTTACCAGTGAGGGGCGGGCCTGGGGCTGGCAGTGGGGGCGGCTGGGGGTATTTAGGGTTTACATAGCTTTTCTTCTTTTCATTTCCTTTTAAAGGCTACATGTGTTGGTGAAGAAAAATACAGGGGCACACTGCATTCCTTTTTCTTATGCCTTTTATTTTTTTATTCATGGTAGAAAATAGGCAACCACACAGAAGAGTCTAAAATAAAAAATACAAGTGTCTGTCCTTTCATAGCTAGTCCAGCTTCCAAGAGGTAGGTGCATACACTGTTTTCTCTTCTGTGGTGCTTTTTTTTTGGCGATATGCGGGCCTCTCACCGTTGTGGCCTCTCCCGTTGCAGAGCACAGGCTCTGGATGCGCAGGCTCAGCGGCCATGGCTCACGGGCCCAACCGCTCCGCGGCATGTGGGATCTTCCCGGACCGGGGCACGAACCCGTGTCCCCTGCGTCGGCAGGCGGACGCTCAACCACTGCGCCACCAGGGAAGCCCTTCTGTAGTGCTTTTGCTGGTTACCTTTACAACCTCAGATAATGTTTCCATTTCTCGATTGCTTAGCCTTAGTATCAATTCCAGATACCCAGTGATAAAATTTAGATTTCTTCTTCCACCTCCCACCTCCTCTTCCAGAACTCCTGGTTTTTGTTCAGCATATGACTTCTTGTATTATCAGAGTTTATAACATTCCCTTCTGTAGCTATAATTAATTCTTCTTTGCTGTGTCTGGAGATGGATTACAAAACAACAGCATTTGCGGTATTGCGATTATATAACCATTCATCACGGCCGTGGGTCTGAATCCGTGAGGGAGGACACGTAACCTGTGTCAGGGGTCCTGCACCGCGGTGGGATGGGTCCAGCTCCTGAGTCCAGTGGGTCCTCTTTACATTTGTTTTCCATCTTTGGTCCTACGGGGCTGTCACGTTTCTTGCATCACATGTCATCTCTTAGGGGTCTTCTGTTGGACGATGGATCCGAGGGGTCGGATGGGAGGTACCTCTTCCAGTAATTTTTTTTTTTTCATTTCAAATGCACAGGGCATAAACCTTCTGAGATTTTGTGTGTTCAAAGATGTCTCTGTTTTGTCCACACATACAAGTAACAGGTTAGCTCGCTGAGATTTTCTAAATCATGTTCCCTTAGAAGTTTAAAGGCATTGCTCTGCTGTCCTCTTTTATCCAGTACTGCTGCCAGGAAGTCAGACTTTAGTTCTGCCACGATAAACTCTTTTGCCCTGAGTCTTTTAGAATTTTTTCCGTATCTTTGAAGTCCTGAAGTGCTATAAGCTGTGTCTGAGTATGAATCTTTTTCTTTCTTTCTTTTTTTTTTTTTTTTTTGCGGTACACGGGCCTCTCACTGCTGTGGCCTCTCCGGTTGCGGAGCCCAGGCTCCGGATGCGCAGGCTCAGCGGCCATGGCTCACGGGCCCAGCCGCTCCGCGGCATGTGGGATCTTCCCGGACCGGGGCACGAACCCGTATCCCCTGCATCGGCAGGCGGACTCTCAACCACTGTGCCACCAGGGAAGCCCTGAGTATGAATCTTTGTTACCCTTACTAATCCTGCTCGGTACTTTGTGAAACTGTTGTAGCTGAGATCTTGGGTGTCTTCAGTGCATGAAAAAATTTTTTCCATTCCTGTATTTCTTTCCTGATGCTCCTTCCCCTTATTGCCTGTCTTCCTTCTTTGCGGATACGGGGCTTTGTAGAGCTCCCTTTCATCTCTCCTAGCCCCCCTCCCTTTGTCTGGGGACATAGCCTTGACTCCACAAGGAGGGCCATCATCTTGGCTGTTAGCCCTGCCGTATGCATTTTTCACTCCAGCCAGTGAAACTTTTCTGGTATCACTTGCTTTCATTCTTCTCGAAGTTCCTAAAATTTTCTGGTATGCTAATGGATGTTCTCCCTCTTTTTTTAGCACTGCTATAGTTTATTTAAAGAAAAACAACTCTTAGTAAATTCAGTATGACCTTGGTGGGAGGCCAGTAAGGCAACTAAATGCATGTGTTTAGCCACCACTGCACACCAATTTACGACGTCTCTTCCTTGCCTGGATCAGGTAAATTAACCATGAGTACAAGCAGGCGCCCGTCTCGCTGCCCTGACCTTTTGTTTGGTTGGTACGTATCGGCAGATACCACCCAGGCTGTCCCACTAACTTCCACCGCAGAGTTCCTGGTTGTAGGACACCCGACGCACGCTGCCGCCTTGGACACAGTGTGCGGGGTGGCGGCAGGTGAGGGAACGTCCTCTTCTCTCTTAGGTTTGTGTGGCAGGTGGGAAGGGGTGCCTGGAGGAGGGAGGGACCTAGTCATTTCAGTAAATACGCTTACTGTGAATAGGGCCCAGTGCTGCACCCTGCAGGTGACTCAGGAAGGCATCAGAGACCATCCCTACCCTCAAGGCGTTTTCAGTCTCTGTACTGTTATCAGTTAAGATCTCAAATGCATATTTTAAAGGTGCAGTAAAGCCAATAGAGAACTATAGGGAAAACCCTGTGGGGTCTGGACGGAGAATATACATCTGTATTAAGGAATAAGGAAGAGGTTGGACAGTGTGGTATTTGAGTTGTGTGTTGCAAGGTGCATAGGCTTCTGACAAGTGGTCTGTGGAAGAGAGCTCCTTAGGTGGAGAGAATGTTGGAAAAAAGTCCCAGGGCTTGGGAAAGAGAGACCATATTAGGGGAACTCGAGGGTCTCTAGTTTGGTTAGAATACTGGATACTTGTTGAGAAGGAGGGTGAGGTATTTGAGATAATCGTTTGGGGTCTCAAGTGCCAAAGAGAGGGGTTTGAACTGAGTTTGCTAGAAAGGGAATTAGAAAAAGGCTGATCAGACAGGTAATCTGATAAAAGCTATTCTTTAAGACAATTAATCTGGTGGGTCTCTGTAGGATGGAGTGAAATATAACGGGTTAATTTGGGGCAGCCGATGTGAAGGTGAGACCTGGCCCCGACCTCAAGGGGCTCGCGGCCTGGTGGACGTGAAAACCTGGTTGCTTTGCCCAAAGAAACATTTAGTTAAACAACTTTTGAAAGAGCATATAGATGTATAAAATAGATTGTGTGTGTGTATATATATATATATATATATATACACACACTATATATATATAGAAGTTAATCACTCTGCTATACAGTACAAATCAACTATGCGTCAGTAAGATAAATTAGAAAAACATACAAATGTAGTATATTACATTAATAGATTTTTAACTATAATTAATCTGTCGCCATAGCCATCTCTAATGATCAATTTTCTCATCATCTTAAATTATCTATTTTTATGAACGCAGTTAGAATGATCTGTTATGTTTTTATGCCGTATATATTAAATGCTTATTACAAGGAGTCTTGCTTAATTTTATATTCACTGCTAGATGTTTAATCATCTAGAAATATAAAAAATTATATATCTATTGATTAATGGTTCATTTTGGTTAAAAATACCTGTAATTCATATCCTACTGTTTAGTTATTCAGAAAAAGAAGAGTTAGATTTGGGCTTGTCAGGAGTGTCTTAGTTAGTAAATCTTTCCCCTTAGGTTTCTCTTATTTCTTATTTTTGGAGATCAATATACTTGAATTGGATTACTGGGGGGGTTTTTTTCTTCTTTTTTTGAGGGAGCGTCAGTAAAATTGCTTGTTTTGGATATTTCTTTTCCTCTTACATAGTCAGGTATTTGGAGAAAGTAGGGAATAAAGGCAGTTACTGTTTTTCAGTAACACTCATTTTACTCACAGAACATCCTCAAGTATTTTTCAAGCATCTTTTTACAACAGACTTAGTCAAAGGTGAAAGAGCTTAGCGGAAAGGGCTGTAAGGTTGTACTTTTAATGCTCTTTGAAAGCCAGAATCCCGAAGCGTATGCGCCTAGGTAGGGTCTGTGTGTTTGCTGTTTAAAGACCTTGACTGCACTCTCTGGGTTCGCAGGGTCAGCCCTCTGTCCTGATAATAGATGATTTCCTAGTGAGAGGGTGTCCGTGCTCTGTGATTACAGCCGTCTTTACGCTGCATCGGCCATCAGAGCGGTCCTTTGGAGAGCAGCGACGGAGACACGCAGGTTACGTGTTGCGGCCCACGGCCGAGCCGCCTCTGCTTTCCTGTGACCTGGACCCTGGGGCGTTGAGGCCCCTGCACTTGGGTCCTGCAGCTCCCTCACATTCCCAGATGTCTTCTTTCCACATGTGTCCTCGGTGTCACCCTCCTGCAGCTCATCTCCCTCCTCATCCCGGAGATTCCGCCCCTAAAAAACAAACAGAGACAGAAACTTCAGGAATAAAAGCAGCCTTTCGAATGACCTGGTGGCTCAGAAGTCATAGAGATCCTAAGTCATCATCTCTTCCGTTGCCTTTGGGCAGAACCCACCTCGTGAGAAGGTCGGAGTTTTCAGAGTCTCCAGTGACAGAGGTGTCATAACCCATTGCAATATTTAACGGCCCTCGCTGTCAGGACACTCTTTCATCCCACTTAAATAATGCATGCATCTGTGTTAGCCTGTGTGTTTTCTTCAGTGAATATGGAGCTGACTTACTCTCCCTGCGTGAGACTTTTCCGTTGTATTGGAAGACCGACTGCCCCATGGATACATCTCAGCTTCTGCAGCTCGTCTGTCATAGTATTTTCAAATATTATGTATAGAGAATAGTTGAGGGACTTCCCTGGTGGCGCAGTGGTTAAGAATCCTCCTGCCAATGCAGGGGACACAGGTTCGATCCCTGGTCCGGGAAGATCCCACATGCCGCGTTGCAACTAAGCCCATGTGTCACAACTACTGAGCCTCTGCTCTAGAGCCCGTGAGCCACAACTACTGAGCCCTGTTGTCACAACTACTGAGCCTGCGCTCTAGAGCCCGTGAGCCACTACTGAGCCCACGCACCTAGAGCCTGTGCTCCACAACAAGAGAAGCCGCCGTAATGAGAAGCCCGCGCACTGCAACGAAGAGTAGCCCCCGCTCGCCGCAACGAGAGAAAGCCCACGCACAGCAACGAAGACCCAACGCAGCCACAAATAAATGAATAAAATAAGTAAATTTATAGGAAAAAAAAAGAAGAATAGTTGAGATGTAGGCAAAATCATCTGTATCTGTCTCTCCCCACCGAGAACCCTGCAGTTGTGTGTTCCTTTTGTTTGTGGGATTCAGGCTGGATCCCTAGTTGATGGGTTCCTAGCCGTCTGGTGAGAGGCCCCCAGTGCTGGTGTGGGATCAGATGACAGTGGACACTTACTTCCGTGCCTCGGTGATGGGTTTCCTTCCCGCTGGGCCCCGATCTCCGTTTCTGAACCGGGTTTCTTGTTTTCCCAGTTTTGCCATTCTCTTGATGGCCGGGGTGGCTTGTCACTCACTGTGACGCTAGTGTGGTTTTTCCTCCACGTGCGTACATCGCCACGTATCTGGCATGTGTGGTCATCTCTAAGGTCTTCCCTCAGTGCCGCCACTGGTTATTTTTTAAACATTTTAATATTGAGGTAAAATTTACATTATGTGAATTACAGTGTGGAAACCCTTAAGTGTGGAATTACTGAGTTGTAACACATGTCCACGCCTGGATAACCAGCATCCCTGTCAAGTTATATAGAGTACATCTGTAATCTCAGGGATTTCCTCATGCCCTGTGAGGATTTATTTCCAGTACATGAGCTTTACCTGTTGTGGAAGTCATGTAGATGTAATTTGTATATGTTTATTCTGATACATGTTTATTCTGATTTCCCACGTGTACACATCAGTACGTTGTTCTTTATTTATCTACTTTAAATAGCTGAGGAGTCCAGTGCCCATCTCCCGCAGATGGACGTTTGGGTTTTCGGTTTGGGGTGTTGTGAATAGTTCCGCAGGGAGCATTTCTGTGTGGCTCTGTATGTGGACATGTCTTCATTTCTTGCATTAACACCCAGCACTGGAATTGTTGGGTTGTGAGTAGGTGCGTTTGTAACTTTATAAGAAGCGGTCGAGCAGTTTTCCGGAGTGGTTGTACCATTTTAGACTCAACCTGTGTGAGTTGTTCATTCTGTGATATTGACAGCATTTTCTGTTGTCAGTCTTTTTCATTTTAATCGCTCTGATGGGTGTGAAATACGATCTCCTTCTAGTTTTATTTTATATTTCCCGGATGACTGAGGATGTTGAGTGCCTGTCTACTTCCTTTTCGACGTGTCTGCTCAAATCTTTTGCCTGTTTTTCAATTGGGTTTGTTGGTTGTTGTTTATTTGCAGCTCTTTATATTTCCGAATTGAGGTCCTTTGTCATGTATATGTATTATAAATATTTCCCCCTATATGTAGCATGCATTTTTATTTTCTGAATTGTCTTTTTTGATGAACAGAATTTTTCGGTTTTGATGAAGTTCAATTTATAAAGTTTTATGGTTAGTTAAGATTTGTGGGGGGAGGTGAGGGAGGTCTGCCTCATCGCTAAGGTAGTGTCCTGTGTGTTCTCCTAGAAAACTGATACAGTTTTAGATTTTACATTTGATTCTGGGATCCATCTCAAGTTATTTTTTGTATGTGATGTGAGGTAGGGGTCAAGATGCCTTTTTCCTCCACGGGCTGCTAAGTGTTCCAGATCCATTGTTGAAAAGACTTGCTTTTCCCCAGTTGAATTGCCTTGACACTTTTGTCTAATTGTCCATATATGCGTGGCTCTATTCCAGTGTTGTTTCAGTTCTGAAACTATGAACTGTCTTTCACATTTGATGTCATGTTTAAATTATGTGAGCATCTCTCTCCACTGCATCAATGAAAACATTGGACACAAACATCTAAACCAGGCAGTTGAACTAGAGGTCTCACCTGACCTTCCCGTTTAGTATGAAAACCTGCTCCTACCCCCGCCCTGCCATGTTTCTGGCTCTCCCTACCTCCCTGGGTTTCTGTGAGGGTTGGATGGGGGCTCTGCAGAGCCCATCATGCAGGACCGTTCTTCCCCACGACTCCAGTGGCAGGTGGGAGGTTCAGGCAGGGCTGGGGCACGGGCCTTGCCAGGAATCTAGCTGTCTTCCAAATAGATAGAAAGTTGACTTTTTACCGGGAAGTGTCCCTCATCCTGCCATGAATCCTCAAGATGGCAGCTCAAGTTACTGCAGCAAATTTTCCCAGTAAATTTTCCTGCTCTCTGCAAAATATTATCATAATTATTAAATGTGATGAAACAGAGAAACTAATATTCAGAGCAATGAGCGACATGAATTTCCTGCATTTTAGTTCAGTGACTGTATTCTCAAGAGCTCTCTGCCCTTGGAAACATCCATAAGATTTGTTTTCTTTAATGGTTTGTCTGTCAGTTGTACACTCCCGGTTTAAAGGCCACCCAAGCAAAAGAAGCTGTATATCAGCTGTGTGACTGTTTGCTTATAACCACCAAAAGAGTCTGTAAGGAAGATACTTGTTTGCTGTGGTGTGCTGCAGACTTTGCTTCACGTTTTTCAAATGCCAGCAATTCACTCAGTCCAAAGCCCTCAGCTGCCCTCTTCCAGGGCATATCGCGTTTTTAGCTATGTTTCTAGCACACGCTGAAGTGGACACCAGTGAGCGGTAGCGGCTCACGCTTCTCCAGGTTCTCCGCGTGCACCTCGGTGTGCCAGGCTCCCCGGCAGCCCCAGGGGACGGGGAGTGACAAGCCTCCTTCCTCCTGCTGTTCCCCTGTATCTACCTCGCACTGTGCCCCAGAGGAGGTGCTAAGAACAGTCCACAAGGGTGGGTAGCTGTCCCCAAGCAACACGACGCACGCGTGGAGGCGTGTGGTCCGTGTGTTCACAGCTGGTGAGCCTGACCCACTGTAGAATCGCCTTATTAAGCGGCTTTCCCTTTGGCTGTGGTTTTTCCCACTTTGCCATCCACACTGCAGCACTCAGCCCGCTAGCGATGACGTTCATTTGTTCATGTATTCGTCCAGCAGGGATGTCATCGCAGGCACTGAGGCGGGTGCTCATGATGAGAGATGGCCATGCAGCTCAGGTGCACAGGTGTTGCGCTCTTGTGGGGACCAGGCTGTGAGCCGAGTGATGGGTGGATGTGAGAACCGTGTGCCCAGGCGCGGGATGAGCAGCCCCTTCTCCAGACGAGGGGCGGGGGGTGTCCTCCCCACGGAGGCCGCACCCGCTCTGGTCCTAAAGCAGGCGTGGCTTCTGCGTCTGGGAAACGGTCTGTCCTGTTGACCTGCACCCTGAACTTGGTCTTACTTACATCTGATTCCAAACAACAGAGGCATCCGTCCCAGACAGAAAACTGTAAGTGGGAGAAACCCGACCTCCTTGTCAACTAAGCACGTGTCCAGGGGCTGGGGGCCCTCCGGGTAGGAAGGTGGGGTTGAGGGGGGCTGCCCTGTGGCCTTCGGTGGAGGGCTGTCTCAGTCCGTTCGGGCCGCTCTCATAAAATACCACAGACCGGGCAGCTTGTAAACAACAGAAATGATTTCTCGCTGTTCCAGCGGCTGGGAAGTCCAGGATCAGGTGTCTGGTGGAGGCCCCCTCCTGGATCCACAGCTGGTACCTCTCACTGTGTCCTCACAGGGCAAAAGGGATGAGGGATTTCTCTGGGCCTCTTTCATTAGGGCACTGATCCCACTCTCGAGGGCTCCACCCTCTTGACCTAAGCACCCACCTCTACACCATGACCTCTACACCATCGCCTCTACACCTTCACCTTTGGGGGGACGCAGACAGGCAGACAGTAGCCAGGAGGCGTGGCACGTTCGAGGCCGGAGGTGATGAAAGCAGACTGCTTCGCTTGCTGAGGGTGGAAAATATGACGTGAAAGCATCCAAAAGGAGGTCCGTGAAAGTCACGGTGTAGCATGTTAATCTGATTGAAGAGGGTAACCGGGATCATCTTCAGGTTCCAGAGACACAGGCGGTGTGGCCAGGCCCACGCTTCCAGAACTGCTCCCGCTGCTGCTGTTGTGGCCCTTTGGTTCTCTTGTCCCCTCTCTAATTCTTAGGGTTTTAATTTTTATTTATTTATTCTTTATTTTTATTTTTTTTTGCAGTACACAGGCCTCTCACTGCTGCGGCCTCTCCCGTTGCGTAGCACAGGCTCCGGACGCGCAGGCTCAGTGGCCATGGCCCACGGGCCCAGCCGCTCCACAGCATGTGGGATCCTCCCAGACCAGGACACCAAGCCGTGTCCCCTGCATCGGCAGGCAGACTCTAAACCACTGCGCCACCAGGGAAGCCCTCTTAGGGTTTTTAATCCCCTAAATACAGGTCTTTCCCTTTGGCCTCCGTCTTCCCTATAGCACTGCCTATGACACTGTGCTCTGGACAGGGCTCTCCTGGACAAGTAGGAGAGGGGACGGGGGGGTGGGCCTGACTGCACCCCACACAGATGTATTTATTGATCCTCAGTATTATGATTCCTGGAGAAACAGTTAGCAGAGTCTCATATCAGTTCTTCTTAAGTTTGGAGAACTCTTCTCTTCACTTTCTCCCCGGATGTTTGAACATAATTACTTGACTCGAACTAACTTTGTTATGTCTCTACATTTAGTTAAGTACTGGTTAAGTCGCCAGTTATGTATCATCATTCGAGTCTGTAGCAGCGAGAGTGCAGTCCAGGGAAATTGGTGAGAAAGCTGCTGCTTCATCTCCTCTCTTTTTACCTTTAGTTTATTTTTTTTTTTTTCTGTCTCTCTCTCTCTCTCTCTCCCCGACCCTTCCCCTACAACGTTAATGCCACTAAAACAAGGCTGGAAAGTGTCCCCAGCTGCTTGCTTGCTCAGATGCTCTGGGAGGAGAGGAGTGTGGGAACGCGGGAGGGGTGTGAGGAAGAGGAAGGGGGAGGGTGGTAGGAGGAGGGACGGCCGCGTTCCACAGAAGCAGGCAGGCTAGCCTGGGCAGCCCTGTTCCATGGTGGGTGGAGGGGCCAGGTCTGGGCAGAGGAGACGGTTGGAGGCAGGGCCTGGGGACACTGGCCCAGCAGAATAAGGACAAACAAAGAATAAATGCGAGTGAAAAAAACATGGTTTTCTTCATTTCTGTCTATACGCAGCGGCTGTCCTCCAAGTGCTGGTAGATACGGTTGAAGTCAGTCTGATGAGAAAATGTTATGTGGCAAATGGAGGTGGAGGCTTAAGAAAGTGATCAGATCAAAATGCCCCGGCAGAGTGCTGTCCACATAGAAATATTAAAGGAAAGAGCAAGTAAAATGATGGGCTTTCGTGGGATTATGGCTTTCACAGCCCCTTCTGCTGTTGCCTTGGAAAAATACCTCGTAATATTCATCTGGGATGTTTGTTATATTGAAGTGGAAACATTTCAAGTTCTGATCAAGTCGTATTTGAGTGGTAATCCAACCCAGAGGTTCTGAGAACAGCACTTAAGACTTATTCACTATTAAAGAATCAGTATTTTAAAGAAATGCTGTTATGTCCAGAGAGATACTTCACTTTGTGGGGGGTAGGGAAAAGCCAACATGTATTTTGTGTACAAGGAACATTTAAACAGTCTTTTCCTAAACCATTTTGCTACCTGTTACTCTGTGTGCAGTGCTTAGTGCTTCCTATCTGGTTATTTCTTTGGGCCTCAGTTCTTTCTGGAAAGTTTTTGAAAGTCAAGTTGCAACCAGCCAGAGTCTATGCCAATTGAAATACAGCTAAACTATTAAATTATACACATTTTATGGCTTTCCGGTGACAAGCATATCTTCTAGATGTTCTTTTTAGTAGGTCTTTGAATCTTTTTTTACTTAATGGAGCAGTAAGAAACGCATGAAGGAATTTGAATTTAGAGAGGCTGTCTTGCATGTGTATCTGGGCGCTGGCATTTAGCGTCTGTAAAATCAATTGGCAGTGAATGTTTTATTTACCTCTTAGGATCTCAGCTAGATCATCAAGCAGCGCTCTGCCAGAGATATTGGAATACAGTCGATGGTACGGAAACGGAGTGGAAAGCAGTGAATCAGAAGTATTTGCGTGCCGGTCTCATGAGGATTTTAATGCCCTGTAAAATACCTGTGTATGTAATGGGGAAGCAAAAATTATTGGAAAAGTAGAAACGGGCGCACTGGCATACTACTCTTTTGTACACGAGCGAAATAGTCACTGTTTACCGAAACGTTATCACACCTCAAATTGCCTAAACTGCCCAGCTCTTTGCCGAGGCCTGAGTGGCAGCTGCAGGGCGAGGTTGGCCGCAGTGCCGGGCTCTCTGCAGCCTCTTGGCTTCTGAGCCTCCCTTTCATGTGTAGCCAAGTGAAACGTGAGCTCTGCAGATACTGCGGCCTTGGCCGGGCAGCAGCTTGGAAAGGCTGCCGAGGGCCAGGAGGCCAGGGGCCGGGCGAGGCCACGACTCCCAGGCCTTTGCAGGGCAGTGACCGAGGGGCTCTGAGGTTCCAGGCACGTTTCCCTGCGAGCCCAGGCCTGGGCTCTCTCAGGCGGTGGTTTTGGCTTCATCCTTCAGACGCTGCGTGAGGAATATGCAGTCTTTATTGCTCTTCAGTCGCTTAACCGTTTCTCCTTCACCTTCCACAATCTGTGTGGCGATCAGTCTTTTAAAAGATCAGTGCACTTCACTGGATTTGAAATCAGGGTGGGGTTCGTTTTATTTCATACAGGAAGCCTTCTTTGGGGAAGTCTGACACAATTGGATTTTCAGCCTCTTGGAATTTAATTGGAAAAGCACAGCAGAGAAGGACAGGGCCGGGTGCCCGGGTGTCCGCTGGTGGGTTAGGTGGCCCTTGACCTCGGGATTGCTTCTCTGTGGCTCCTGGTCACTGGGAGAAACCGATTCACAAATCAGTGTGAGTTGGTGCGTTTCCGGTGGCAGTCAGGGATGTAACCGGGCTGACCGTAACGCACATCACTGTTGCCTGAAGTTTTATTCTTGCTGCTCATGTGTTAAGAATGTTGGATGATTTTAGGAACACTTAGTAGAATTGCTTTGATGGGAATGTTAGTAAGTCCATCAGGCCGCCGGTGCGTGGAAATGATCTACGGAGAAATACATTCCTTCCCTCCCACACCAGCACATGAGAAAAGAGCCGTCCTGTGGGTCACTGGGGAGCTGACAGGTCTCCCCAGGGAGCAGTCCAAGCGGTCCTGAATGCCGGATCTGGGTCTCGGTGCTGCGTTTGGCTGGCCAAACAGAACTAATCGAGGTGGGGAGAAAACCGAGAGGACAGGCCCTAATGGTGCACAGAGCTCTCCGTCACCGAGCCAGTAATAGGATCTTCAGTTAATTCACACAGCCTTCCAGCTCCCTGCACTGGCCCTGCCAGGGTGAGATACAGCCTCTCACAGAACGCCACCCCCTACTAGACAGGGCGTGTCGGTGCGTCTGTAATTTCTTCTGTTCACCCAGAAGATGAAAACAAACGTGCGCTTCAGAAACGCCCCCCGTGAAGTCCCGACGCCTCCCTAGGAGGAGCAGGCTTTGGGTTGCTGCACAGTGAGTGTGCTCTGGAAATGCCAGTGCTGTGTGAATTCGTGCAAAAGGAGGCGTATACGGCTGCAGAGACGGACGTGTCTTCAGGTGCCCTGGGTCCCTGCTGACCCGCCCTTCCTGCTGGGCGGTGGCAGTGATGGCGCGTCTGCCCACCGGCCGCTTGCAGTGGTTTACACGCTTTGCTTCTCTTGGTCCTCATGGCACCCTGAAGGTGAAATTAGGCCCGGAGAGGCTCACCTGCTCAGGATCACACAGCAGGTGAGCAGCTGGGCTGGGATCCCGGCCGCAGGGCTACCAGTCATGTCGCCAGGGCTGTGTTCCGAGCGCCAGTTCGCTCCTCCGGCCGTGTCGCTCAGAGCGCTGTTTACTGCTTGTTTATTTACTGTCATTTCCTCCAGTGTGTCTTAGGAAGTATTGTTGAACTGTGACTACCAGACTTCCAGAAACACACGGTAAAGTAGAGGACGTGGCGAGGCCCTTCTGTGAGAGGGGACGGGACCTACGACCCTTCCCTGAAGCCAGCACGGCAAGACTGCAACCCCGGTTCAAAGGACTGGGCGGGGCTTCCCTGGTGGCGCAGTGGTTGAGAGTCCGCCTGCCGACGCAGGGAACACGGGTTCGTGCCCCGGTCCGGGAAGATCCCACGTGCCGCGGAGCGGCTGGGCCCGTGAGCCGTGGCCGCTGAGCCTGCACGTCCGAAGCCTGTGCTCCGCAATGGGAGAGGCCACAACAGTGAGAGGCCCGCGTATCGCAAAAAAAAAAAAAAAAAAGAAAAGAAAAAAAAAAAGCCAAAGCAAGGATCGGGCGGCATCAGCGTCCCACAGGGGAAACCGAAGGGCGCATTGGAGTAGTCGATGGGGTTCGGTCAGGCCTGGGTGACGGGGGTCGTGTCGTTAGAAGCAGGGTCCGAAGGTCAGAGGGCCTTTGCAGGGTCCAAGGACTTCTGGAAGGCTGGGCTCCGGTGTCCTCCGGAGCAGCTCCTGTTAAGCAAACCCGGCAGGCCACGGGCGAGGCTGGCCAGGCCCCCCGCCCGCGGCAGTCGACAGCAGCAGCCGGCTCTTCCTCTGACGCCAAGCAAGAATACCTCACCAAGCAAAGCTGGGCCAGACGCTGAATCTCTGACTGGAAGCTAAACTAATTATGCAAAACTATGTTAGGAAGTTCTGTTGCCATCAGGGTTTGATCCACTTCTTTGGAGGGGGCGGGGGCAGGGAGAGACTTTAAAATAGCTTAAAAAAAAAACTATCGCCGTCCCCCTGCCTGCCCGCCCCCTGCCCATTCTCTCCCCCCCCCCCACCCCCCCCCACCCCCCGGCTGGACTCGCCCTCCTGGCAGGGTTCTTCCCGCCTGGCGCTGCCTGAAGGACACAGCAGTTGAGACACTTCAGCCTGTCACTTGGGGCCCCTGTAAGCTGCCTGCCCACCTGTGTGCACTCACATGCCTGCTCCCTCCTGAGCATTGCGTTCTCCGTCAAGCCGGTCCCTCTGCCCCGCGTGCTCCTTGCCTTTGGGGGTGCTGCCCCCAGCGCCCTGCGTTTCTCTTTCTTTCTTCTTTTCCGGCTTTCCTGCTGGCTCCTCTTGTCTCCTTGAAGATGTGGCTCGTGTGTCCCTTCCTCCAGGAAGTGTTTCAATTTCCCACCCACTCCACCCCAAGACCTCTGCCCTCTGCTGCTGTCACAGCTCGGTCCCTGCGTCCCCGGGTCACTCAGTCCCTGCCCTCTGGCCTAACGACTTCTAGAGCCTTGTGCCTTAAGGGGAACGGCTGTGCCTGTCCCTCTTTCAGTCCTCAGCACTCGCACACCACCTGGGAAGAAGGGAAAGCTTGATAAATGTTTTCCGGATGATGAATAAATGAGTAAGTACGGAAAAAGCAGGAGCTCAGGAATCTCCTTCAGTGAATTACTTTGGCTGTTTGACGTGCCGTTTATCCTCTGAATCAGGGGTAGGCAGCCGTGACCCGGAGAGGCCAGAAGTCATCTTAAAGTGACACCTAATGCTCAGGAAGGGCACCTCCAGTGCCACCGGAGAGGGAGTATCATATCCAGTCCATTTGGTGATTAGATTGCCTGGGGGCACACACACGTGTTAAAGCCGTCACTTAAAACCATAATGCAGTGTGGTCACATCCAAAACCCCGTCTGTTAGCATCTCAGCCTGACGGTGCTCTCTAGGCAGGAAAGAGCAAAGGGGGAGTGGTCATATGTAGGTTGTAAAGGCTATGTGTGCATGATCACGGGTTATGACCTCTGAGCGGCCGGGAGCGGTGCCTCACCTCCTCACGGCCGTTCCAGACCCCGGCACAGAGTTGGCCCCAGCTCATCCCTGAGTCCACGAAGGAGAAGGAGCTGCTGCCCACAGTGAATGCCGTGGGAAAAGTTTTCCCCAAAAGCCAAACTCTGATGTTTATCTGTCAAGCTTAAGAGCAGTTAGTAAATGAATGAATTGTTCTGAGTTTTTCCTCCCCTTCTTTTTTTTTTGGTGCTTATCATTTATCCTGCTGAGTAAAGTAGTTAATAGCGGAAATTAAGTTTTTTATGAGTTTTTGAGTTTTACGCCAGGAAGCCAGACACAGCAGCACTTCCATGTACTAAAAACCCCAAATAAGGCAAAAGCCTCACTAAATTAGCCTTAGGAACAGAATGCCAGCTCAGGGGCCGGGGACGGTCTCCTGTTTGTTTTGTTTGCTCTTGGTGACACGTACGTATACAGTTTTTGTTTTTTTTTCCGGTACGCGGGCCTCTCACTGTTGTGGCCTCTCCCGCTGCGGAGCACAGGCTCCGGACGCGCAGGCTCAGCGGCCACGGCTCACGGGCCCGGCTGCTCCACGGCAGGTGGGATCTTCCCGGACCGGGGCACGAACCCGTGTCCCCTGCATCGGCAGGCGGACTCTCAACCACTGCGCCACCGGGGAAGCCCAGTATACAGCTTTTTAATGTGAGGTTTTCTTTGTAGGGCAAAGTGTGGAGTTGACCTTGACTTAACAACCATGATAATACAGTTGGATTTTCAGACATGTGGGGACCGTTCTTTCATTAAAACTCTTCTCTTTCCTTTAGGGAATACCTCAGTTACCATGTGCCAAAGCATTATACAACTACGAAGGCAAAGAGCCCGGGGACCTTAAATTCAGCAAAGGTGACATCATCATTTTGCGGCGACAAGTGGATGAAAATTGGTACCACGGGGAGGTCAACGGGGTCCATGGCTTTTTCCCCACCAACTTCGTGCAGATCATCAAACCGTTACCTCAGCCCCCGCCTCAGTGCAAAGCACTTTATGACTTTGAAGTTAAAGACAAGGAAGCCGACAAAGATTGCCTTCCGTTTGCAAAGGTAAAGTGAGAACAGCATCGCCTTCTCTGTACCTGACTGCATAGACTGTGGCTTCTATTTCCTTGTGCAAAAACATATGATAGTTTCATGTGAACTATCTCACTGTGCTTCTAAAAATATCTGGAAGCAGGCTTCTCAGAGTCACAAAGACAGTAATTTTGTGCACAGACTGTTCTCTGTGAAAGATAATTTTGGTTGATGTGCTGTGTGGTATCATTTTCGTATTTAGGGCCTAAATGTAATTCTGAGCTACGTTTCGGGGTGTGTGTGCGCCATTCGGGGATTTTAATTCCCTGAATTATGGATAACAAAGTGAAACGTCATTGCTTCCTTATTTTATATGAAAATTTCTTTGCTGCAAAGCACACAAGACTATCTACTGAACTGATAAAATGCTTTGGGATTTTGAGCAGAATGTTGTGTTTTTTTTGGTAAAGAAAAACAGTAGTGTGTACACTTAAATGGGTATTTGGTGTATTATCAGAGAAAAAGTGAAAAGAGCCTGAAAATTAATCTGGACCAGGGGTTCAGGGGGCCTGGGTGGGATTTGAGGTTGCAATTTGTGGGTCTAAACAAATTCAGCCGTCAGCCCCTCGGTGGAGGGGCTGGTAGTTTACAGCTGTCTGTTCTGATGGGGGAGGCGAAGCTGACTGCTAATTACCATTCAGTTCATCAGCTTCTTCCATTCACATCCTGAAGACACGTCATGGAACTTTTACTCATGTACTCTTACGACTTGAGTCCCATACTGAAAAGAAAATTAGGTGGCGAGCTTCCTGGGATGAGGTAGAGTAACGTTCCTTGTTTCTTCAGGATGACGTTCTGACTGTGATCCGCAGAGTGGACGAAAACTGGGCTGAAGGCATGCTGGCAGACAAAATAGGAATATTTCCAATTTCGTACGTTGAGGTAAGTCCGTCTGTAGAAACGTCAGTTGTGTTCGTGTTCTGCTTAGCAAATCAGTCTTCAGTGTGCAATTTGAGTATTCAGAAATCCTCAGGATCACTTCTCACTATGTACCTGCATCGCATCATTGTTGCACACCTTGAACTGATACAGTGTTACATGTCCATTATGTCTCAATAAAACTAGGGGGAAAAAAAGAAAGACGAAAACCTAATCGATTAATAAAAAAAAAAAGCCCTCATAGCACAAAGCCCCAGGAATGCAGCTGTTCTAAATCCTGGGATGGAATTCCTGTACCCTGCCCTACGATTCCTGAGGACCAGGAGACTGGGAAACGTTTGAACTCTGCACTTTGTCCCCTGCTAAGGGCATCGGTGTGTCTGTTGAGTGGGACCTTGGGCTCCCTGCCGGCCCCTGTGCTGTCTGCAGCCACTCTTTTCTGTCGGCAGCTGTGTGGTCAGAGGCTGGCGAAGGTCCCGACTAAGGTGAGAGACGCGTGTTTCTGTCTGTTGACGCGTTCTTCCACGTGCCCCACGTCTCAGAACTGCGACAGTGATTTGCACGGTAGCCTCCAGAAAACGTTAAATAAGCAATGAACCGCCTTCACCCCATCCCAACAATAACTAGCCACGCTGCCCCCTTTAACCAGCTTTACTCGGAAAGCCATGACCCAACCGATTCAGCGAAGTCTTCAGCGAAGGCTTTTTAGGAATATGTGTAAAGTAACATGTATTATTTTAAAGAATAACACAAATGAAGACTGAACTAGGAAGTTACATTCTGCCTTATTACATCATATATCATAAACTTTCTTTTTTTTTTACATCTTTATTGGAGTATAATTGCTTTACAATGGTGTGTTAGTTTCTGCTTTATAACAAAGTGAATCAGTTATACCTATCATAAACTTTCATGTCCTTTAGTCATGAGACTTTCATGTCAAAAACAAAATTTGAAGGGATTTTCAAAGAACGAAAGACCAGCCCAAACAACCATACAAGGTTAGCTGAGATCACAGAAGGCTTCTGGGAAGAAGCGATTTCTTAGTGATGTCTGTGTCCTGGGTAAATGTGCATGGAAAAGGTGCATTGTTATGGCAGAAAGGACACCCGAGCCGCACAACCAGCAGGTGCACAGGCCAGAAAGTAAGAGACAGCACAGATCGGGAAATTGAAAGTAATTCTCTTGTTTAAGATATCAAAGCATGGATCTTAAGATGTAAAAAAAGAAAACCCACACCACTTGTGTTCCCGTCTTTTCGTCTGAGGCATTTATTTTGGCGTGGTTCTGAGGACAAAAATGACAAACTGTGTCATCGTAGCCAGCCTTCAGTCTCCCCACAGACTGTGAGATGGCCAGCGTTTTCCTAGTAGAACTCCCCTGGACTACCATGAATCTGTGGAAAGGTAATTCAGACCATGTAAAAGCCTTGAAGTTTATCCGTATCCTTCAGGTGTTCCTGTTTATTAAAATATTTTTTCCTCCTTTGAAAGTAAACAGTAGAAAAAAAATTCTTAGCTCTCAGGTAATCCTTCCTGCACGTTATTTACGTATTCTAACTGCGGTCACAAAAAGTTACACGCGTTCCCAAGCATCTGAATCGTTACAGTGAGGAGTGTGGGTACCGCAAGCTTAGTCGTGAGAGCCTGTCTTCGTTTGCTGGGTATTAGCAATACTACTTGCTAGCCCTTGGCGTGTGAGGCGTGGAAGAGGATTGCTGTGCTTTTGTTACTGGGCAGGTGTAGAGTTGCGTGAGAGGCATAAGAGATCCACCCACAGCAAACCCAGAGTCACCGAGAGTCACTTGAGTCATGAGGATTATTTACTCTGACTTCGGTTGGAAAGATAAACTTCTGCCCAAGTGGAAAATACTTTCATTCTTCTGCCTCTTTTCTTTCACGAGAGTATTTTCCTCATTTGAACCACAGTTTTGCCAGTTGAGACGAGGTGAACGAATCATCTCTCCCGGGGAGACCGTGAGCTTCCCTTTGATGTAAGGCCATAGGATGGAAGTTTCTGGCACCTGGGGATTAGCATGGGGATTCAGCCTTTAGGGGAAGAAGGGGTGGCAGATTTCAGTAGCAACCTACCGAAATTCAGCCATTCATGTAAAGCGTAGACTGTCTTACAGGGCAGCCTCACATGGAGCGAAGCCAGCTAACCATGGGAATCAAAAACTGGGGCTTTTTCCTGAATAATGTCTTTCTCTTGCTCTGTAAACCCTTTTAGGGTCCAGACCATACCTCACTGTAAAAACAGACTGTGTTACAAAAATTCACTTGCAAGTTATTTTCTTATACCTTGTAGATATACATTTAGGTTTCCACCAGTGTTAGGTGCTTTTGCTTTTTTTTTTGCGGTATGCGGGCCTCTCACTGCTGTGGCCTCTCCCGTTGCGGAGCACAGGCTCCGGATGCACAGGCTCAGCGGCCATGGCTCACGGGTCCAGCCGCTCCGCGGCACGTGGGATCCTCCCGGACCGGGGCACGAACCCGAGTCCCCTGCATCGGCAGGCGGACTCTCAACCACTGAGCCACCAGGGAAGCCCCGCTTTTGCTTTTTTCATGGTGCTGCTCCCCCAGACTGTTACCCCCCAAGGTGTGAGAAGGTTGTGTGTGATGGTGTGTCTCAGAGGGCCTGGCCCTGCTATGTCCTGTGCACCATGGTTTGACGCTCAGATCGGACCGTGACCCAGAGGACAGCAGTGGTCCTATAAGAGAATCTCAGCGCCACGTCTTGTGAGGAAGTGAGTTCAGAACTGAGTCTGCAGAGTGGCATCTGGGCTTGTCACAGCGGAAGCTGGAACCCCAACTCCTGCTGGGTGGCTGGTTCGTGGAGATGCCCGCGGAACTTGCCTGGGGCAGAAACTCTGAGCAGGATGGGCTAGGGGGTGGGATGCAGGCCTGGAGCAGGACCTCTGGGGTCGAGTTGGGAGCTGAGTGTCAGCGGTGGCTGAGCAGAGAGCCGAGTCGGGGGACCCAGGGCATGAGAGGCAATGGTGGGGTGCTGTGCCCTTCCCATCCCTGCTCCCCACCTCCCTTCCGCCTTCCCCTCCAGCACCAGGACTGTGCACCGGGCTCCCCACCTGTATCACGGGAAGTGAGAAAACGGTGACCTGCCGACAAATGACCTCCGATTAAAGTACCAGATTCTTCAGAGTTTGAGCAGAGAAGGAGAGTCTGGCTGGGGGTGACTAGGGAGAGAACGGCCACGTGAACGTCCTTGAATTCTGCCCCTCGGGTCTCTGTAAAGGTGAGGGGTCTCCTGCCTTGATCACCATCACGCTCCCCTGGACACTCTCCCATCAGAGCCCCGAGGCTGTGGGTTCTGTTCTGTAGGGAAGGTAGATGTTTCTTGGGGAAACCCAGGGGCCTCTTGGAGACAGCGTGTCAGGATATGTGTAAAAGGGTGTATTTGTCGAGGAGTGAGTGCGCTTTTTTTTTTTTTTTTTTTTTTTTTTTTGTGAGTGCGCTTTTAAAAAGGAATCAGTAGCTTGCTCTTTGTTTTGTTCAGAAATATCGGGCTTCTCCAAAACCGAACGATTTTAACACCCTCATTAATTCAGAGCTGACTCATTCACATTTCCTGGTCATTTGGACAAAGATGACGTAATTCCTAGCAAGCCCAAAGTTTGAATGAAGTAAGTGCTGAATATGGCATTTTGGATGAATTTCAAACATTGTTGTGTATTGTAGGCTTATGAGCTATACATTTTTATTAAATGTGTCGTACAATATTTTGATTCTTAGTCATTCATATAAACTATCACCCAGTTTTTTCAACAAAAAAAATTGGTTAGCAACTCTGCTGCAGATAGAATGTGAAAGTGAGCACTCCTCGCGTGCAGGTGGCGTGAGGTGGGCGTGGCCTGGTAGGCAGCTGTCTGGCTCTGTAGTTAACTGCAGGAAGGAAGGGCTGCATCCGGGTTAGATCGCTGCCCCGATGTCACCTCTGTGGGCACACCTGCCCTCACCACCTCGTCTAAAGAGGTCCTTCCTCTTCCACCTGCTTTGCCTCACCCACCAGGTGCTGTGATCCTGGAAAACCTTGGGCTTGGAGCCCAGACGGCCTGGATTCCAGTCTTGGCTGGACCGGTGATTGTGGCGTGACTGGTCTCCTCATGTGTGAAATAGTAGAGCCCTCAGGGTGAGGTCGTCCAGCGGTGCTGTGCGCTGCCTGCAGCTAGTGAGAGGTGTGTAGGGGGGACTATGGCCGTCACCACCGCTGTCATCGTAATCACTCCACCGCATCTTGTCACCTGTAGTTGTCTCATCTGTGGATGCTACTGTCTCCCAGTGTCCGCCCTGCATGGAACGTGAGCTCCCAGGGTCAGCATCTTGTCTGGTTCACCCGCTCTCCCGAGGTCCCCGCGTGTCACCTCCCCCTGGTTGACCCTCAGTAAACATGGGTTGAATGAGTGAGTGAGCAACCCAAGGACCTTTTGAGCCGACATCAGGAATGAACTGGTTTCAGAGGTGGCCAGCTTTGACATTTTTCAGCCAGAACGCCCAGCATTCGCTACCCAGCCATGTATTTTCTCATCGGTTCGTCTTGGTGATACATCCGGACCCCACCATCCTCAAAGCACAAGGTCTCTCCGGTGACTTTAGGGAGATTGTTTTCTAATGAAGCTGGGTGAATCTTTGGTTATGCCTAGTTTAGAATTTTCCAGACGGTGGCCATACTCTGTGGATTAGATCCCGGAGCCTCTACGGATGATCTCCTCGATACGTGCTGACATGAATTTTCACCTGCTTGACACTATTCCTTTGGCTCACTTTGAGCAGACGTAGGGTGGCCTAATTGTTAAGGATACTCATTCTTTTAAAATAACTTTATGGAGTTATCAGTGACATATAATAAACTGCACGTATTTAAAGTGTAAAGAGGTTTGCTGTTTTCAACTTTCAGAATCAGACAAATCTTGGGAGATATTTCTGTGCCCAGGGAACAGAACGGTGTCATCAACTTTAACTGTGGAAAGTCACGTGTGTGCGTTTCCCGGAGCACCAGCGGCCTTCAGGGGGATGATAGCTTCCTTTTCTGTGGACATGGGGACTTGGGAGATGTCATCTGTGTTTCAGGGAATTACAGGTGCAGGTTTAGGTATCGGGTTTGAAGTTGTCAAGGTGCCCCTTGAAGGAGCTAAGAAGAGCATTGTTCACTTTACTTCTTAGAGTCTTTGTGCCAGAACAGCGGTCCCTAACCTTTTCGGCACCAGGGACTGGTTTCGTGGAAGACAATTTTTCCATGGACTGGCGGTGGGGTGGGAATTGTTTGGGGATGGTTCAAGCGAGTTACATTGATTGTGCACTTTATTTCTATTATTATTACATTGTAATATATGATGAAGTAATTATGCAACTCACCATAATGAAGAATCATTGGGAGTCCTGAGCTTGTTTTCACTTGCCACTCACTGATAAGGTTTTGACCTGAGTCTGCAGTTGATTTATGACGGTCTCTGTGCCGTCAGACCTCTCTGCTAAGGATAATCTGTATCTGCAGCCGCTCCCCCGCACTAGCGTCTCCGCCTCAGCTCCACCTCAGATCACCAGGCATTAGATTCTCATAAGGAGCGCGCAACCTACGTCCCCCGCATGCATGGTTCACAGTAGGGTTCGGGGTCCTGTGAGAATCTAATGCCACCGCTGATCTGACAGGAGGCGGAGCTCAGGCGGTGACGGGAGCAATGGGGAGCGGCTGTAAATACAGATGGAGCTTCGCTTGCTGGCCCGCTGCTCACCTTCTGCCGTGCAGCCTGCTTCCTAACATTCAGCCAGTTGGGGACCCCTGCTCTGGAGAGTAATGAGAACCGAGGATCAAAATCGTCGTCTTTGATCTCTTAATCAGAGAGAGCGGGTTGAACAATGTAAAAAGATATTCTGTCATTCGTATTTTGGGATGTATTCTTTTCCTTTTAAATGCAAAAGTGAAATGTTCAATTCACTGAAATCTTTTCTTTTTAAACGAGAAATGGAGGAAAATTGGGGGCCAGTTGGAAAGAGAATTATGATATTGCTTGGCTTCCAAATACCCCTTCAATTCTGAAGTGAAGTAATTTTTATAAAATACATTTAGAGACATTGTTGGCAAGTCAGGAAGGCAGTTGCTTGCCGCACTAACTTTCTCCCTCCGTTTTTGAGGTAAATTAATTTCTATAAATGAAATCTAGAGCTGCTGTTGAGGAACTGGTGAGGGAGGTAAATTAATGTCTATAAATGAAATCGAGTTGCTGTTGAGGAACCGGTGACGGAGACTTACCCCGTGCCCAGTGTAATACATTCGTTCACCTCCACGTCTACACCGGCCCTGCTTTGAGTAGGGCTTTCAGCCCCATGGGCTCTGTCCTGCGCTGCGCTCGTATCTGAGAGCTGTCAGCTTGGTGCAAGTAATAGTTGCATTTTGTTTTGCCACAATGACGGAAGGGGAGAGGATCTCTGGATTCCGAATTTCTCAGGGCAGAGGCAGGTCTCTGGACTCGAGGAAAAACCCCTGCTCGCTGCGGACAGCTCGAGGCAACCTGGCCAGACCCAATCGGAAAAGGAGCCCTGTAGATTAGGAAAGGATTTATTTAGGGCAGTTTGCACCCCATCTGTTATGCAGCAGCCTCTTTACAATTTAAGAGTTTCCTTTTGTTTTCCATCAGGAACACACTCTGGGAGCTGAGATTCCAAAGATGGGTTAATGTTTATCGACTTCTCGCTTCACGAGCAGGCAGTTTCCAGCACTCTGGGTAGTTTCATAGAACATAAACCTGCAGGCGTCCCGTGGAGCCTGGAGCAGAGGCCAAGGGTAATGACTAGTTGGTGTCTAATGTCCGCAGCGCTTTCCCCTAGGAGTCCTCAAATTCTTTAGCCTGGCCGCATTCCCCTGGGCCCTCACTAAATTGGTCTGATGATTGTTCCTGGAAAATTCCATACCTGGGAATTTTCCATACCTTTACAGCTCATCGGGAATGTTTCTTGGTCCATGTGTCTGTGGAAAGCTCACCCTTTCTTCAGGGTCCTGATGAAAACTATCATTTCTCATGAAGCCATTCTTCCCTGATCCTCCTTTGCAGAAACAAAACAGAGCAGCCCTCTCCTTGTGTCAAACTTCCATCGTTTGCAGCTTGTCCGTTCTTAAAGCCTGGCGCGTGCCAAGAGTGTAGTTACGTGTGTATAGGATTCAGTGTTTTCCTGGGAGCTTCGTAGATAAAAAAACATTTTTAATGATTTTATGTCTATGGTATAATCACATTCCAGAAGAGTTGGAAAGGAAAGAAAGAACCCTTAGGCCCATCACATATCATTTTGGTAAATATCCTTCCATTCTTTCTCCCTATGCTTTATTTAATGAGACCACACATATGATTTTGCCTTTCTCTACACTATTATAGTGCTACTAACCATCAGTTTTTGTGACTGCATAATAAACGTTTTAGGAGCTAAACTGTAATTTAGTTAATTATTTTTCCATTTTTTAAACAAGTGTCTTGTTTAGGGACACCCAGCCAGTAATTGAGAGGTGAATTGTGGTCTTTCTCAGACAGCCTGTGTCTGCCCTAGACCCCTGCCCTGCAGTTGCCTCTGAGGATATGTGATGATGGCTAGTCTTCCTAAGGTTGGCACAGAATCACTGTTATTACCAAGCTTCGCTTAAGAAGTGTTTAGTTCATTTTGATTTTTCATCAAGACTAGTGACAACTTTTCAGGTTTGAACACGCAGAAGGTTAATTTTCAGAAATGATGAACCATTCAACAATTTCAAAGAACTGAGGTTGCCTTTTTTAAGAAAAAAATCACACATTCATTAAAACCACAGTATTTTAAGGTCTTAAATTTTATTATTTGAAATTTTTATCACATTGCTTATACACCCTAAATTTGGTAGTAACTAAGGTTTTTTAAAGAAGTGAAGTAGGGACTTCCCTGGTGGCGCAGTGGTTGAGAATCTGCCCGCCAATGTAGGGGACAGGGGTTCGATCCCTGGTCCGGGAAGATCCCACATGCCGTGGAGCAACTAAGCCCATGAGCCATAACTGCTGAGCCCGCCTGTCACAACTACTGAAGCCCGTGCGCCTAGAGCCCGTGCTCCACAACAGAGAGAAGTCACTGTAATGAGAAGCCCGCGCACCAGAATGAAGAGTAACCCCCGCTCGCTGCAACTAGAGAAAGCCCGCGCACAGCAACGAAGACCCAATGCAGCCCCCCCCCCCAAATAAAAGCAGTGAAGTAGGTGCCGTTTAATTAAGCGAGGGTTGTCTTGTGTCCTGGAAGAGACAGAATGAGTGTCCTGCATATTTGTGTGCATCTGTGGCACCTTGATGAAGCTCCTGGGAAGAAGCTTCCCTGTAGTGAAGTAGACGTGTTTCAGGAAGGGTGTCGGGAGGTGGTGTGGAGCAGCTGCCCTGGTGACAGTGGAGTGGCCTGTCCCCCAGGCCTCTCGGGTGTGTGAGCAGGCATCTCTGCAGGCGGGAAGGGGGAGGAAGGTCCCAAACCCCTGTGCGGGGTCGCCGCATGGCCTCTTCTGTGCCAACTCCTTCCTGGCGGTCTCTCTATTTCCCACCCGCTGCCCCCAACACTTTGGGTTCCAGGGGAGGGGGGCGAAATATCGTTCACTGGTTTATTAACTGATTACGTATCAACGTGGGATTTCTGTCCGTGTGTCCTGTCACATCAACAAATGCTTGCTTAGAATTTAATGGCAGTTCCATATTCTTATCCTCCTGAGATGGATGTGTGTATATTTCTTCCTGCATCTACTCACGAGGTCCTTGAAGACGGAATGTGTTGTTGATGGTATCCTTTAGGTTACCAGACGTTTCTTGTTTACTGTGTGTGTTTGGTGAGAGAGAAACACACCCCAAACCTGGTGTCTTGTCAGATCCAGGAGCACAGGGCAGTGAGCTGGCCCAGGTTTTAAGTCATCCATTGGGCGCTCTCCTGGGTACCGCGATTGATCTGTCGCTGCCGAGGTAATGGTGGGCCTGCCCTTCAGCCTTGACCTTCGGGGTCCAGCTCCCCCCGCCCTCCCTGCGTGGTCACTGTTGGCGTCTCTGTCGTCCTGGGGTCAGGGCTGCCCCTCCGCACCTGCTCCCCCAGACAGGGCTGCATCCGCGCACCTTTGCTGGTTTCCATTTCCAGTGTTTGCTCGCCCAGGCTCCCCTTCCTGTTGGAGGAGGGTCAGCCTCTCGCCGTCTTCGGGCTGTACGCTGGCTGCACGCCCCTCAGTGACGGTGCCACTTCCCTCCTCCTCTCCTGCCAGAATCCCCAGGGTCACTGGCTGTCCCTGCGGTCATCGCCCTCCGGGCTGCCGGCCAGCTGCTGTCGTGCTTTACCCTCCCGCGATGGGGACCCCAGCCGTGATGCTTGCTTCTTCCTTTCCCTGCAAAAGCCCCCGGCCCCCGCCCCGCCCCCGGCCCCCGCCCCGGCCCCGCCCCCGGCCGGCCCCGCCCCCCTGGTCTCCTCCTAGCCGGCGGTCCTGGGCGCCGTCGCCCCCTCCTGGCCCTGCATGTTCTTCACGCTTCCTGCCCTGTCAGAGCCCACGGCTGGCATGGCCTTTAGGACTTCCACGCTTGGCTTGCAGGGTGCTTTCGTTTTAATTCGTTGTTCAGATGGAAAATCAGGAGATTTTACATAGGCTTAAATGTCTAGCTTTCCTTTAAAAAAGAATCAGCTGACACTGGCAGCAGCTGCAGAGAGAGAGAGAGAGAGAGAGAGAGATGGGAAGAGAGAGGGGGAGAGAGAGAGCGAAGGAGAGAGGGGGAGAGAGAGAGAGAGGGAGAGAGAGAGATGGGAAGAGAGGGGGAGAGAGGGGGGAGAGAGAGCGAAAGAGAGAAGAGAGAGAGGGAGAGAGAGAGATGGGAAGAGAGAGGGGGAGAGAGAGCGAAGGAGAGAGGAAGAGAGGGAGAGAGAGAGAGAGAGAGAGGGAGGGAGAGAGAGAGAGAGGGAGGGAGAGAGAGAGGGAGAGAGAGCAGAGAGAGAGAGAGATGGGAAGAGAGGGGGAGAGAGGAGAGAGAGAGAGATGGGAAGAGAGGGGGAGAGAGAAGAGAGAGAGAGATGGGAAGAGGGGGGAGAGAGAGAGCGAAGGAGAGAGGGAGAGAGCAGAGAGAGAGATGGGAAGAGGGGGAGAGAGAGAGCGAAAGAGAGAGAAGAGAGAGGGAGAGGGAGAGAGATGGGAAGAGGTGGAAGAGAGAGAGCGAAAGAGAGAGAGAGGGAGAGGGAGCGAGAGGGAGAGAGAGAGAGATGGGAAGAGAGGGGGAGAGGGAGAGAGAGAGAGGAGAGAGAGGGAGAGAGAGGAGAAGAGAGGGGGGGGAGAGGAGAGAGAGAGAGAGACCCTCCCTAGGTCGCTGAAGCGTCCACCATTGCTGCCGGCGTCCCTTGACCTCTCCTGCCCCAGCTCTGCAGACACATGATGGCACAGCCCCCGATTACTGCTAGAAACCCAGGTGCCGCTTCCCTGGACCTCTTCTCTCCCGAGTCGAGGGGATGTTTCTCTCTCCCCGCCCGGCACTGCGCCCCGCTTATAACAGTCGCTCAGAGAAAGTAGGGGTGAGGGAAGGTGTCCACAAGCTTTAACTCCGGTCACCGTGGACCCAAGGTCTCGGCCTCTGCCTACTGTGAAGGGGGTCTTTCTGTTTGGTGTTGAGAAAAGGCATTTGTCCCTTGTATGGGCATAAGACTTTCTAGATCGCAAAGGCCAGCCTCATGTGACGTCTGAGAAACAGGAGACACGCACCCGCATCCCCCCAGGCGACGGGGCAAGTGAAGGGCAGGCTGGGCCTCGAGTGATGGTGAGAGTAAACCACATTCGTGTGGCGCATCGCACGTGACAGGCCTGTCCCCGCGCCCCCTGGCGCACAGGACAGAGGTTCCCGTCCTGGTGTGTCAACCTGAAGCCAGGGCATTCGAATGGCCCCACTGTTCCTCAGCCGGCTAGGATGGGGGCCTGAGACCGCCTGGGCCTTTCACCTCCAGGCTCGATGGTCCTTTCCTCAGCTCCCCTGAAGGAAACTTCTTTCAGGGTTTCGATGACGTGCTCCCTCCCTTCATCCCTTACATTTCATAGTCAGAAACCCGGAAAAGAACATGCTAGCGTATTTATTTTCCAGTCACCGGGGCCACCGGAGGGGAAGGTAAGGGACTGGTCAGCGAAGCAGCTCCTCCGAGCGTGGGGCTGGCAGTGCCGTGTTCCTGGCCAGCTGTTCGGGCCCAGGACGCTGCAGAGACGCGGCATGGAGGCGCACGTCGGTGTCCTTCCCGTTCCGCACGTTCTTTGCGCTCGATGAACTCAGGAGAGATGAACTCAGGAGACGGGCCCCACCCCACCCACCCGCGCGCAGTGAGCTGCTGATGCGCCTCCGGGGACACTCTCGCTGTGCCTTGTCCCAGCTGGGATGCAGGCGGGAGGCCAGTGCCCAGCGGATGGCAAAACTCATACCAAACAGAGGGCGTACCTGTCTCCGTAACTTTGTACTGATTACATGCCGAAGGGATGACATCTTCCGTATGTTCAGTAAGATACGTTATTAATTTTACCTGCTGCTTTTTATGTTTTAAAATGTGGCTACTGGAAAATTTCACATCACACTTGTGGCTCTTTTTCTACTTTGGTGGGACAGTGCTGGTCTTGAGGCAGTACTCCCTTCCCTCAATGGTTCTGAGAGGCCAGCGCGTCTTTATGTCTTTGTTCGTTCAGCACATCTCTACAGACGCCTAAATGGAGCTGCTACCTGGGGGAGGCTTCCGGATCCATTAGAGAGACTTCTGACTACGCCCTTCAGTCTCTCCGTTTATTCCTCTGCTGTGGGGAAGTCTCCTTTTATGAATGAAGACTAAGCTTGCTTTTGTATTTAGATCATCCCAAAACAAAAGCCTTGTTACCCAAATTGCAGGGACGGAAAAGCAAATTCCCCGTTGCCGTTGTGTAAAAACAGTTTGCAGAGGACTGTGACGTGAGGCAGACACTCATTTCTGCTTTGAAGGGGTAGTGGCTTGAATTTCCACCCAGCAGCATCGTCCCTGGGGACTGGGCACTGGGCCTGGCAGTGCAGCAGAGGGTTCTCCCTTTGCCCCGGCTTGTGAAGGTGGCTTTTCAGAGCTGGCAGGAGGGGATGGGCGCTCTACAAGCTGCTGGGCCCCTGGAAGAAAGAACGCACTGTCTCTGCTTCAGTCTTTACACATCCTCGTGGTTCAAAGACACGGACAAAGGGAGGAACCATAAATATACTAGGAGAAAAATGATTTTATTTTTAAAAATGATTGTAGAAAAAAGATTTTTAAAGCATGATGTTAGCTTGAGATGCCATAATGGAAAAGGTGAATAAATTTGCCCATCCAAGAAAAATGTATATATGACAAACATATCAAGTGAAAAAACAAATTGGAACAATGTTTCTAACTTAATGGAGATATATACACATTCATACACATACATGCATACATAGTATATTAAAGAACGATTTTTGTACTTTGTAGAGAGCACTTATAAATCTATAAGAAAAATACAACTCAGTCGAAAAATGGATAAAGCGTGGGAATAAGGAAATCCTAGGAAAAGAAAAAAGATGCTTAATCTCATTAATAGAGAAATACAAATTAAAAGAAAATACAAATTTTCTCTTCAACTGATAGAGTTCTTTAAAAATGGTTGATAACACCTAGAGATTTTAAAAAATGATTGATAACGTGTAATACCGTAACTGATAGAGGTAACACCTAATACTGTAACTGATAGAGATTTTTTTAAATGATTGAGAACACCTAATACTGTAACTGGTAGAGATTTTTTAAAATGGTAACACCTAACACTGTGAACAATGTGGGGAACAGGGACTTTTATTCGCTCTCAGAGATGATGAAAACGACACATTTTTGGAGTGCAATTAGGCACTATCCTTCCAAATATGCTTTAGGCTACACTTGGACCTGACAGCTTCCCTTTTGGGAGTCTGCCTTGCAGATATGGTTGTTCGGGCAGGGTGCACAAGAGGGGGATGCAGCGGGTACCATGCGACCAGCCTGCTCTGTTCGCAGGAAGGGCTTTTCATGAGATGCTGTGAGAGGAGAGAATGTATGTGCTGCTTGGCTGCATTTGTGTTAAAATTAATCAAGCAGGTGCTTAGTGAACAACATCTACATAGAAAGTACATGGAAGGGTATGTTCCAAACTGTCGAGTGTGAGAGAACTGGGAAACAGGTCGGCGGGGAAGACAGAGGCAGAACCTGGCTGAGGCCCGTCACTTTTTACTCACCATAAAGCTACACTGTTTCCTGTTCAAAGTAATGAACGTGTATTACTTTTGTAATATATATTTTAAAGTCTTTATTTGCCTTTTATTGAAAAACCATCATGTTGAGGAACAAGCACCCTGGTGGGTTATGAATTAGAAAAGGTCCCTCTGCACAGACCTGCTATGTGTAGCCTCTGATGCTCAGAACCTAGAGGCCGATTCCTCTGCAAAGCTTTATAGAAAACAGTGACTATTCAACTTAGCTCTCATTAAATTTTTTTGCTCTCTTTTAGAAAAATTTAAGTACTGTATTTTATTTATTTATTTATTTATTTTTTTGCGGTACGCGGGCCTCTCACTGCTGCGGCCTCTCCCGTTGTGGAGCACAGGCTCCGGATGCGCAGGCTCAGCGGCCATGGCTTACGGGCCCAGCCGCTCCGCGGCATGTGGGATCTTCCTGGACCGGGGCTCGAACCCGCGTCCCCTGCATCAGCAGGCGGACTCTTAACCACTGCACCAGCAGGGAAGCCCTAATTACTGTATTTTAAAAAGACTGTATTCTCTTTAGCAAAGAGGCCAGCTGCACACAGAAAATATCTTGATGTTTCTTAAATTGCCTTGTTATGACTGTTGTTATTACTATTATTATGTCAGTATTTCCTTCCTCGTGTTTATTTATGCTTCCGAAAGTTCTCAAAGACTAATTCCTTCTAAATTTCAGGGTGTCCCAAAAAGGGACATTTACAATTTTAAGGTCAGCAAATCCTGCGGCTCCCTGCTTTGTGCCCCAGCTACTGAATTACCTGGTGTCCACCCTGAATCTTACCAGCTAGTTCTCACCCAGGGCTGGGAGGAAGGTGTTTTAGGGCACGGATTTGTTTTGCGGGTGGACAGTGAACTTAGGTGTTGTGGCTAGAGAAGGTCGTGGAAAGAAAGCCACACTGTAGCTCATACAGAGTTCCTCGAAATTCCGTGAAAAGCCGTCGGGTCCTTGCTTTCCCGTCGAGGTGAGCTCACCCTGGAAGGAGGCATGCCCAGACCCCTGAGCTCTGGCATCGCAGTCCTGCTCTTCCGTCTCACTGGGTGATGGGTTTGGGGTGAGGGCAATGAAGGGACTAGTCTGTCTGCTCCAATTTCAGACCCTCGTCCCCAGCCTGTGCAGGAACAAGGACCCTCGCCCCACACAGTCTGCCGCTCTGTCCCGAGGTCTGGGCCACTCCTGCCATGAAAACAGAGCCATGGCCTTGCTTCCTGGGGCATATGATTCTCTTGGGACCAAGGCAGCATTGTGAACACGGGGTCTCCGGGCCAAATGCCGCTCCTTCCCAGCAGCCCACCCTTAGTCCCTAACACCCGCTGGAGTCCTGATTCCCCTCCCCCTGCCCCTGGCTCTCGGGCATCGCCCAGTATTACTGGGGCGTTACTGCCTGCGAGTCTTGAAAGTTTTTACGTGGATAGAATCTCTGCAGTCTGAAGGAGGGGTAGGCTTGTGATAGAAAAGCTGTCAGGCCACGTGACGGCGGGTCCCCAGGAACCCTCTGAGTCAGTTTTCACCTGGAAGCACTGGCTTCAGAGCTCAGTCACCAACTTCCTGAGCCACGGGTGCCAGAGCAAGTTCACATCTTTCAGTATCGCGACAGGATTTCCATCCTTCTGGGAGGACGTCCTCGTCCACGGTTGGGGAGACACAGTTCTAAACCAGTTAGGTGCGAAAAGAGCATTTGATGAAAGAGGCATGTGCGAAGTGCTGGGATGGGAAAATCCCCACCATCCTTACTGTTTCCCCAGTTCTCTTCGAGGAGCTTATTGTTTTTCATCTTCATGGTTGTTAAGAGGTTAAACTATGCCTGATGTTTCCTGTGACTGTACTGTCTGGGTAAGTACATATGCGGCTGCTTGTCATGCAAGCTTTCTAGAAATGTTGCATTTGACCTCAGGGAACAGAAACACCCTGTGTTCTTTCTTGCTGGCGTTCCCAACGCAGTGGGCAGCTTTTGACAAACCGTCGGGCCCCAACTTTACACTCAGACAACTTTTCAAACAGGCCAAGTTCACTTGGCAGCAGGACTTGGATTTCAGGTCTCAACGTGTTATGATTCAAAATTTAAGCTCAGGAAAATCGCGGGCACGTGATTTTCAAAAGTAAAAGTCATCAGGAGTTTCTGCCGACACTTCTGTGAGGGCCCGCACAGGACAGGGAGGTAGGGGGCGGTGATTCCTGTGGAAGTGTGCCAGGTTCATGGTGGCGGTCCTGCCCGCAGTCACCGCCGGCAGCAGAGCCCAGCTGTTACCAAGCAGTAGAGGCTGCCCTGAGACCACACGCCCTGCTCCCCACTGTTCCCTGCATTTCCTCAGGGGCCGAAATAAATCTTCATTTGTTAACTGGCAACGTTTAACATTAGACACTCTGAAGATTCTTGGGGGAGAAAAATGTTCTTAGTCTTGCTGGTGTTGCACTGGAATTGTTTGTCCTCGGCTTAGCATCTCTCTGTGATGTACGTACAGTGCAGTCCTCGTATCGAGAGAAAAGACATCTCACGTGGGAGGAAAGGTGTACTTGCACCCGCAGACTTTAAAGTGATGATGCTCAGCTTTAGATACAAGGGTGTCGAGAATCCCTGTCATCTGACCTTCTCGTGTCCTCTGCTGGTTTGCAGTTTAACTCGGCCGCCAAGCAGCTGATCGAGTGGGACCAGCCTCCCGCGGGGGGCGTTGGCGCTGCGGAGGGCGCCCCGGCCGCTGCCCCGAGCAGCGCGGCCCCCAGGCAGCCCGAAGCCAAGAAGAACACGAAGAAGCGGCACTCGTTCACCTCCCTGACCACGGCCGGCAGGGCGTCGCAGGCCACCCAGCAGCGCCACTCCGTGGAGATCAGCCCCCCGGTCCTTATCAGCTCCAGCAACCCCACGGCCGCCGCGCGCATCGGCGAGCTGGCCGGGCTCTCGTGCAGCGCCCCCTCCCAGGTACCTGCACTGCCCCGCCCCGGGGCCACCATGGTGTCAGCCTTCGGGGGACAGCAGCTCTCCCAGGGCAAAGCCCTCTGCATTTGTGGGTGGAAATGGCGGGGTGGGGGGGGGAACCAGCCTGGACATCCCCAGGTCGGCTCAGTCACCTCCAAAGGGCAGAGCGGCAATTACAAGATGACTCCAGTCACGCTGAGTGCTTTCCCCACCAGGTCCCCATTCAGCGGGACGGAGCCTTCTCGCCCCCTGAAACCTCATCTCCACCCAAACTGGAGGTGCCGTGGTCACGGTGTGGGGTGTGCAGCTGCCTGCGTCTGTGTCACTCACCGTGGTGTCTAGGCTTCCAGTCAGGGTTACAGGGAGAGGACGGGAAGAAACATTTAGTTTAAACTAGAAATTGGCCTAGCGTTTTTTTGATTTTTTGTTTTTTTTTTTGCGGTACGCGGGCCTCTCACTGTTGTGGCCTCTTCCCTCGCGGAGCACAGGCTCCGGACGCGCAGGCTCAGCGGCCATGGCTCACGGGCCCAGCCGCTCCGCGGCATGTGGGATCTTCCCGGACCGGGGCACGAACCCGTGTCCCCTGCATTGGCAGGCGGACTCTCAACCACTGCGCCACCAGGGAAGCCCCCTATTTTTTTAACTCGTTAGTCCATCAAGACTTTGCATGGCCTTAAGACATAGCTACATGTTATTCTTGTGTTAATAAAAATACACACGATGATTGGGAACGTTGGTAATTCATCTGGCAAACAGGTCTCGAGTGCCTTCTTACAGATGCTCTGGGCGCCGTGCATGCACCGTGGACCCAGGATGGAGAAGACATAGGCTTCTGTGCGTCAGACCCTAGTTGTGGGCAGACTGAGCCCCGGGCCGGGGGGCCACCCAGGTCACAGGCAGCTACAGTTACCCAGGCAGAGGAGAGCTGTGTCCTCTACCACCAGAGGCCAGAGAGCCGGGTCCTGAGCAGCCTGCCGCAGCGGGAGACACTGCTTTCAAGTCTTGTGTTTCATCTTAAAATTCATGCAGGTTTTATATACATTCCACTGTGCTTTGTAAAAACAAACATATACTACACAGGTTGACGCATGCCTGTTTTGGACCACGGGATAAAAATGTGCAGTGCAGCGTTTGGCCTTCCTTAGCAAGGTTAGCGCAATGCCACCTGACCCCGTCCTGCAGGTCCACACGATCTCGTAGTTTCTGAATGGGATTGTGGCTCAGCAGCGTTTTTTTAGGTCGTGTGTCCGTGGCACGTGACCCTGCAGGGGGAGTAGGACACCGACACGCAGACAGAGATACACACATGGACACACACACACACGGAAGAGGGCAGAGGGCTTTGTGTGTTCACTGCTGTTCCCAAGCGTCAGGCAGACAGTAAGCAACATAAACATGTGTTGAGTGAGTGAGTCAGTTGGACAGTGTATAGAGGAGAACCAGGAAGGGGTCAAGCCTGTGGAAATAGACCCGTTCCAGGTCTGAGCAAGGAGTACGAGGGGGGTGACCCCTGGAGGGGTCAGAGCTGCAGGTCCTTCTCTGAGGGAGGCTCTGACGGAGGGGCTGGTGACAAGGGCTCTTCCCTATGGAAAATTGGGTCGCGGGACTGTTTTTCATTTCGTGACCTTAGCAGCATTCACAGTGATGTTTTCTTGAAATAAAAGGTGAGCCTCTGCTGGGACTCGGGGCGGCTCAGCAGGGCACAGACTTGGAGGTGTGGACAGCCGTCTGTGGCCGTGGAGAAGGTGGAGGGGAAGGCGGGTCACCCAGCGTCTGTCCGAGAGACCCCGGTGTCGGGCATGGCGCTGGGCGTGGGCACGGGAGGGCGGGGCTGTTTGTGTCTTGGGTGCAGTAACTGGGGAAACGGGCTCTCCTCTCTGTTTCCATGAAGACGGCCTCCCCGTGTTCTAACAGGTTCTGTTCTCAGTGCTAACATGTTGCCTCAGGGAGAAGTTATTTCTAGAAGAGATGAGAGAGGTTTGCAGCGCTGCCTGGGTTCTCCAGCCTCGGCTACGGCACGCACGCCCGGCCCCAGGTCCTGGGCCCATCACCGGGCACTGTGGGCCACAGTGAAGCAGGACCAGCCCAGCCCAACCCAGGACGGACCTGTTGTAGACGTGACGGGCCCTAGGCTGGATGTGTCTCCTGCTTTGGGCCTTGTGTCCTTCTTGCTTTTGCTTCACGCGGTTTGGTTGCTTTGATGAGAAAACCCAAAGCACGGGGCCTGCAGCAGTGAACATTCATCCTCTCGCACCTGAACGAAAGCCACGTGGAGGGGGTCAGGCCACTGTGATGTCGCCTCCGGGTCAGCTCCCCTGTCCGGGCTCGTCCTCGTGTTTCCGGATGGCACTTAGAGATCACGCTGTCACGTCGAAATCCTGCAGGACAGAAGGGAGCAGACAGCTTGCTTGTTATCGTATCGGTGACTCTGGCACCGTCAAATGCGTGAATTGGAAGGTGGTTTGTAGGCTGTGCTGTCAGGCAGGTCCCCAGCACAGGTGTGCACAGATGTCTGTGATGGGCGTCTGTGAAGCACGTGGTGTCACAAGCAGGTAGGCGTCTGTCTGCTCTTCCGGCCGCGCCCTCAATGTTTGTGCCCTCTGCTAGCTGCAGGAGTGATTCGTGATGTTCAGTGCTTTGTAGCATTTTTGTGTTGCCAGCAGCTTCAGGGGAAGCAAGAAGGTCCACCCACTCCTTCCTCTTTGCTTTCCCCGCTCTCCACGTAGCCCTTTCCCGGGGAGGAAGCCAAGCCAGTGTGCAGCCCCACGGGAAGGAGTGAGCACAGTGGAAAGCCAGGCTGCCCTCCCTGCTCAGGGCATTCGTTCTGGAGACCTGCCCCGCTCGGCCTGGTCACTCCTGCCGCTTGCTTCTGCCTTTAGTCATCCTTTGGTGACTCTGTCTCTTCCCTTACCTGCGTGGAACTGGGGCCTGCAGGGTCCTCCACGTCCAGGGCCGTGCGGGCAGAGACCCCAGGCGGCCTGTGGTCTACCCCACGCCCTCACAACATGACTGTACAAGTTCACGGACTCATTCGAGCTCATCACCCTGCCTCCCGGTCTGGGGCTCTTGGCGAGACGTCAGACACTAGTGAGGACTTCCTCCGCGGCTTGTAGGGTCAGGCCCTGGAAGCTGAGTTTTGGCAAGTTTTTCCCACCCCAAAGGTTCCTAGGTAACAGCGTGCACTTTGAACGGAGCCTCATTTATTTTCGAAGAAAGACTCGTGTTTCCTGTGATGCCAACTTGCATCAGAGTACGTACTTGTCCTCAGAGTACATACACAAACGCATTTCTTGAATAGGATAGCTAGAGGCCGCTAGGTTTTATCCTAGGATGAAAAATCCATGTGCATCTCATTAGAAATTGAATGGAAATAGACTTTGGTTCACAGGAGAGACCGAACCTGAGGTTTGGCGGGGAGCCTTTGTGGAGGTGCCCCTTGGCTCTGCCTAGGTTCAGTCAGTGTATGAGCTGCCAGGTACAGGTGTAGCTTTACAAGAATGTGGATTCCACGTAGCTCAGACTTGACCTGTGAAGATCAGCTGTGTGCTAGCATGCTGGTTTTCCTTGCCTGGGAGGGAATGAAAGTCCTTCAGGCCATCTGGGAACTGATCTCTAAGCCTCTCTTTGTCTTGATAATCTTTTTCCTAATTATTGGGATTGAGGAAACTAGGTTTGGGGTTAAGTTTTTGTTACAAAAAGCCCAGCAATTTTGGTGGAACATTGTTTCCTGGGGAGACGAGGTAGCAGCCAGCCACATTCCTTTAATAGTGGAGGAAAGACTTCCCGTTTGTGCAGGAACCCACTCCCGCGGTCTGTAGTCACACCCAGGGTGCAGCGGGAGCGAAATTGGTCAGGTAGCCGAACACCTGCGATGAAATGACCTGAGTAACTAATCAGTTAATCTTGGGTAGTGTTATGGCTAACACACCCATTCTTTTTTTTTCTTTAAAGACATTTTTTATTTTTTGATGTGGACCTTCTTTTTTTTTGCCTTTATTGAATTTGTTACAGTATTGCTTCTGCTTTTTATGTTTTTGGTTTTTTGGACCCGAGGCTCGTGAGATCCTAGCTCCCTGGCCAGGGATCGAACCTGCACCCCCTGCATTGGAAGGCAAAGTCTTCACCACTGGACCACCGGGGAAGTCCCGATAAGACACCTTTGAAAACAGCTAGTTTGGCCTGACCCTGTTCCCTGAAAGGTTTTAGTTGCCTGCGATCGGCGGTCCGGGCAGCTGCATTTTAATTACGCATTCCCCACGGGAGATGATCCTGAAGGTGGCACGATCCCTTAAGCATGTCGTGTAGATTTCACGAGTCGGTGGACTGGTGAGCGTTCAGGACAACCCACCGGAACAGGATCCTTGGGCAGGTGTTAACGGGCTAGTTGCAGGCCAGGCAGGTCCCGGCAGCACTCGTGTGAGGCAGCGGCTGTCGGGAAGGCCAGCAGCCGTGGATCCTGTATGTGAAACGTTGTCGTGACCAGTGTTTGTCAAGTGGCTCCCTGGCATCTCACACACATTAGGGCCTCAGTACGTTTGGGCTGGATAACCTGAAGGGGATTCTGCCTTCCCCCAGTGACGGGAGCTGTGCGGGTCTTGAATGTTGAGCTGTGACTCGGTGCCCGGGGCTTCGCTGGTCTCATCTGTTGCGCGTGCGTCCTCTTTTATTCACTCTGTTTTCTTTGGCAGGTCCACATAAGTACCACCGGGTTGATTGTGACCCCGCCCCCGAGCAGCCCGGTGACCACCGGCCCCTCGTGCACGGTCCCGCCAGAGGCCCCCTACCCGGCCGCCCTTTCGGTGAGTGTGCACCACCGCCTCCCGCCGGACCCCCGTGCCTGCCGCTTACAGGTGCGCAGCCCTGTGGGCTGGCTGCCGCCCTCCTGACACCGCAGCTCACCATGATGCTTGGTGAGGGTGGGGTCTCCATCTCTCATCCTCTCTCTATTCATTTTAGCAAAAAATCACAGTCTCAGGCCGATAGCCAGCACTTTATTTTAATGGCAAGGGTCGGTGGCCTGAGGCTACAGGAAGAGCTCCGGGGAGAACTTTTAATTTTCATTAAAGGTCAGCCTGATTTTCTGAAGGCTTAACCTTTGCTTCTTTTGGGTTTCTAGACCAGGCGTATTTATCGAAGTACTGAGGGAGCTGGGATCCTAGAGGCCGTATGGTTTGCCTCGGGTCACGCGACGGGCGGATTCCTGTCTCCGATTACAGTTCCTTTTGGGTTCCTGGTCTTCTGTTGGTCTGTGTGACTGGCCTCCCTGGAGGTTATCAGATGTGTGATTCTCCAGAAAGCCCCGCAGCCTGCAGACAGTCTGAACAAAACCGCTGAGTGCTTTCAGACAGCCTAACGGGGAAATGAACAGGAAGAGTGAGGGCAGTCGAGGGAAGCTGATACGAAGAAGAACTCTGTGGGGAGAAAACTGAAAAGGAAGAAACAAGAAATTCAACCTCGGGAAGCAGCGGCACAATGGCTTAAATCCATGTTTCCTAAACCTGCAGGGGAACTGCTAGGAACCAGCCTCTCTCGTCCGGGCCGCTGCCTCGCTACACTTTCAGACTGTTTCTTCCAGTGCTGAGTTGAATGAGGATAGAAAAGATCACTAAATCCTTCTCCCCAGTGGACCCCAGCCCTTAGCTTGCTTTACAGAATCTCTCCCAGTTGTGATGCTCTCAGAGGAAACAGTGTGGTCGGTGATGGGGGTCCAGCCCAGCCTCTCCTTTGTGATACGGCAGTGAGGTCACTCAGCCTCTCTGAGCCTCTGGCCCTCGCGTATAACGCGAGAGTCGTGTCTGCTTCGGGGAGGCGGCACTGCCTGGAACTCAGGGAGGTGACCGTGAGAGAGCATCCGCCTCTGCTGAGGGCCACGGCGGGTGCAGCGTGCTCACTGGTTTCCTCAGAGCCCCGGGGTCGGTCTGGCTCATTGCTGGGGTTTTCTCCGCTGTCTGTACCGGGAACAGGGAGGCTTCTCCGCGCTGGTTTGTTTTCAGGCTGTGGACTTTATATATGTTGCCAATTCTGTTTCTCTCTCCTCAGCTGCTTAGAGACAGATGTGCACCTCCCCTCACCCCCCAGCAAGGACCTCACTGCACGTTAGTCAGGTTGTTGCCTCCATCTGGTCCTGTCCCCCTCATTGACCTTTTGCCTTGTTTTCTTACGTTATATTTATCTTGTCTTGATGCATTTTATGAATAACTGAAAGCCGACTTTGAAATAAGGTGGGATGTATAGTACCTAGCTTGATGTAGACTTTTGAAAGCTTTTCATAGAGTTAAGCATGTTCCTGAATTTAAATGGACGTTAATAAGTTCCAGTTAGAGTTAAAGTTTTTTGTTAATATTTCTGGAACAATGACAGCTTCCTTGATAGTACAGCTGTTTGGGGTGGGAGAAGTTGCATTGATTCCTTTAGGGAGAGGGTGAAAGTCAGGTAATTTTTATGAAAAGGTGGTTCCCCTGAGGTTCTCTTGGCCCTGGGTGTTTTGAGCAGAGCTGAGTTGCCCAATCTTCGTGCCCTCTCATCTCCAGAGAAGACCCTTTCCTCCCTTCCCTCCCTCCCTCTCTTCTCCTTCCCACCCCAGGACATTCACAACCTGTTGGAATTTCCATCTCCAGATGACTACTTCACGTGGAAAAATTCTGATTTCATTTCTTAAGGGAAAAGAGACTGACTTTTCTATCTTAGAAAAATTAATTAGTGGAAAAGACGAAGCGCTGTCTGAGTTTCAGCCCTTGTGGGCCAACAATTTTACGATACAGTAAATTACCAGTTGATCTTAGCTGGGCGCACTCTAGGGCGTATAGATGCGACAGGTCACGAGAGAGCATGAATACACAGAAACTAATTTACATTCAGCCATTTTATCCCAGGATTATACAAGAGAGCTGCATGTCCAGCAAGAGGACGGTTTATTAATGCTGCGTGTATGCCAATTCCATTTAATGGAAAACTAATTATAAGCAGATCTGTTGCCTGTCACCCCGGGAGATGTCTAGATCTCAGAGTCCCTGGTCGGCTGGCAGGAATGCTTTGGATTTACTATGTCAGGTTTAAGTGGAAAAATCTCGGTAACATGTACCCTCTGTGTCTTCCATCAACCTGGCAAGTATCCTGTTTAAAATGTGAAACCTTTCCCAAGACTTTGAGTGCGATCACAGCAAGCGTAGGTGGCATGGTGGGAAGGAAACCCACATTTTATTTTATTTATTTATTTATTTATTTATTTTATTTATTTATTTGTTTATTATTTATTTATTTATTTTTATTTTTTATTTTTTATTTTTTTTTGCGGTACGCGGGGCCTCTCACTGTTGTGGCCTCTCCCGTTGCGGAGCACAGGCTCCGGACGCGCAGGCTCGGTGGCCATGGCTCACGGGCCCAGCCGCTCCGCGGCATGTGGGATCTTCCCAGACCGGGGCACGAACCCGTGTCCCCTGCATCGGCAGGCGGACTCTCAACCACTGCGCCACCAGGGAAGCCCCCTATTTATTTATTTTAATTATTTATTTATTTGTGTTGGCTGCACCGGGTCTTGGTTGCGGCGTGCATGCAGGATCTAGTTCCCCGACTAGGTATCAAACCCGGGCCCCCTGCATCGGAAGCGTGGAGTCTTACCCACTGGACCACCAGGGAAGTCTCCCGGTGTGGATTTTCGGTGATAAGCACCTCTGCTGGACTAGGACGTGAACATTATTTCCAGCACCTTTTTCATAAGTTGAGACTTTTTAATCTTTTATTCAGAGTGGAATTATGAGCATATTGTCCTGTACCTCTCACAAGTAACAGTTAAAATGTTAACTATCTAATAATAGAAGCAAAACTGGTATTACATCTATCGCATTCAGACATCAGACTGTTCATGGCACGGAGGGTTTTTTCCCAGCTAATCCTGTGAGGGGAGGTGGATGAAGAGCTTGCTCTCGTGTCCTGTGCACAGTGTGAACTTGTGAAACAAGTGATGGCTGATCCCTGACCCTCTGGACCAGCTGAGAGGTGTTTAGCTACAAGATGTCACAAGGTAGCCAGGTCAGAAAAGGCCAGATACAGTCCATGGCCAAGTTGAAATCAGATTGCACCCAACAGTGTGTAACCATAACGAAAACAAGTGTGTGCGTGTGTGTGTGTGTGTGTGTGTGTGTACACTTAAAGAAACAGAATTAAATGATGTCATGTTCTCAGGATAGCCAAGACGTACTGAGTCCATTGTCGCCCGTGGTGGGAGGGTCCGGAGGGTCAGGGCAGGATTCTGCACGTAGGGACGGGACCGCCCAGCTTGGCAGCGTGAGAAGCAGAAGTTAAGCGTTTGGAATCGGCAGCAGTTCTGACGACCAGAAGGGGGACAGGATGTGGACAGAACCTCTATAGCGACCACAGAGAAGGACCCTGGCGTCGCAGGAACCAAGGCCCTTGATCCATATGAGACTGCCCTGAGGGCGGCAGGCGCACGGGACGCTTTCTCGTTCGCGAAGCCCTCGCTGAGGGTCTGTTACCTCCCGTGGACAGAGCTGGGTGATGGGGACACGAGGACAGCGAGACGGTGTCTGACTCTGCAGCCTCCATCCTGAGCCTCCGCTGTGCCCGGGGCGCCGCCAGGGCCGCTTCCCGGACCTGCTGCTGCATTTCTGCAAAGTCGGTGAACGGTGTGGGTGTGTCTCCTCACATGTCAAAGGCAATTGGTGAGAGAAAGTCCATTCCCAGAGAGGTTTTTTTAATCTACCAAATTCTTAATTACATCTCCCCTTCCGACATCATCTTCCAAGCATCTGTCTCTGGCATTTTTAAATATACTCTAATTTTTTTTCTTTTCTTCATAGCTGTGCCCACGAGTGACTGACTGAGTTCCTGGGAGTGTCCAGATGAGATGAAAAACTCACTTTTCCACCTTCTTAATCTTACTGAATTCTGACACCTGAGTGTTTCTTTTGAATCGCTGGTTATAAGTGCTTCCATTTTTCTGTTTCCTACTCATTGTAACACTCAGGTGTCTGCACGCATGTGGCCGTGTACAGGCGGTGATGCTGTGGGAGTTGGTGGCACTGCTGCCCCGAGAAGGGATGACCAGCCGCCCCTCCTGCTGTCCCCTGGGTGGCCAAGCACCTGTGTGAGTTCACGACACAGGAAGACCCTGGAGAGAGGTTGAAAGTGGGTTCATTGGAATTGGATGTTCAGGAAGAAAGGATGACGGGATTGGGGGATATTAAATGGTCTTTGCTCAGAGGATCAGAAATGCCCATAGTCTGTGCCACCGGCCACTTTTCTACCCTGGAGAAGAGGGAGGGGCACACGTGAGGGCAGACACACGTGAAGGACGGTCGGAAAGAACATGGACCTTTTACCGTCAGAACCTCAGGCTCCATCCAGGCAAAGCGCTTTCCTGGTCAGCGGCCTGCAGCCCTCGCCCAGGGTGAGGACCTCGTGGAGCTCGGCCCCCAGGCACCTCGGGGCTGGGTGTAGGGAGGGGAGAGAGGAGGGGGCCACAGTCTGGCCTTGAACTCTCTCCGTCCACTAGCAGATGTGGCCCGTCGGTGGCCTGGAACTGGTCACTCATACAGGACATTTCTTGGAGGGAGCCCGAGGGCGGCCCTCAAAGGCTGAGCCGGCGCTAGCTAGGATCTACGTTTCTGACCCCAAACCCTAGGCATCCTCCACGGTGTAAAGCTATCTCTTCCGAGAGATCAGTGGGTCGGGGACAGAACCTGGGCAGGGCAGACGTGACCATTTCCCACCACAGACCCTGCCCCCGAGCCCTGGTTTTAAGCAAAGTATTATTCAGAGACTGTCGTTCTGGCCTCAGACCATCGCCCCCTGGAGAGGGTAGGAGAGGGTCTGGATCTGCAGAAGCACAAGCAGAGGCCCGCTTCAGCGACAGCGTGGCCAACGTCTGGTCCCCTGCGTTGGACCCTGGAGGCCCGGCCCCGCTCCCCTGGCCCTCAGCTCCTCCCTGCGGCTCAGCACGGGCGCGCTTCCCAGCCCCGCTGCTTTAGATCAGTGTCTGGTGACGGCAGTGACAAGCGTGGTGTTGGCTTCTGAACGCTGTCGTGACCAGAGGTGTCCTGCGCTCCCAGCAGCCCGCAGGTGCCTTTGCTGCGGCAGGAGGGTGTGTCCTGGCCCCCGGCGCCCAGCCGTGCGGTGACGGGAGGACGCGGTCGCTCCCGCGCGTCCACGTCCCCAGATTCTCTCGGCGTGGGGTCTTCACCAAGCGGCCCATGGGACCTCCTGGCCGGCCCAGTCCTGGACACGCTGGGGCCCTGGCATCTGACCGGCCCCAGGGGGCAGCCACGCTGGGGAGCCTGAGTGTAATCGCTAGTCTTTCTGTACGCTTATCCCCCCACGAACGCGCACACACACGTGCACATGTCTCCGAAGATACGCAGCCCAGCGATGGGGAGAAGTCTGCCCAGTTTGACCAGCACCACCCGTGAGAGAGCGAGCTGCGTTCTGCCGCAGCACCACCTTTGGGATCTTCGAGACCCTCCTCTCTCGTGCCAGGTCTCAGATGCCTCCTGACTCGCTCTTCGTAAAAGTCACCTACACCAGACATTCCCTTACTGCATTCTTTAACTCTAAGAGGTGATGTGTTCTTACATTCTGTCACCACCAGCGTGGCCTGTGTTTTTATCAGGTCCCTGGATTGTCTTTCCTTTTTTTTTTTCCGTCTCTTTCCGCATAGGGCCAGTTTAGTACAGCCTCTGTGTCACTGACGTGAAGATGCAGCAGACAGTTTTCCTCTCCTCCGTTTGTCAGTGGAATTCTACTCAGAGAGCCGAGTGGGCCCTTGGCTCTGCTCTGAGTGATTCCAGGGGTGGGTGGCCTGGGCTCCTTTTGTCCCCTGTGTCACCTGCCCCCCACGGCTCCACGGCTCTGAGGTGAGGCCTGGGGAGACTGGAGGAGACAACTTGGGGGTGATTTCACGCCCTCCGGCTGCTGTTCTGTTCAGTGTCCTTGCCCAGGACCCGCCTGGGTCACGTGCGCTGAGTCTTCTACCAGGATTATCTCGATTTGTGTCCACTTTGTCTCTGAGACCAACAGCATGAGTGCTCAACCTTTCCTGGTTAAAGGTGGTAAAGGCTGCAGGGCCCTGTGTGCCTCCCCGGAGCTGCCCCCGGGGCGCAGGGCGGCCTGCTCTGTGAGTGTCGCCACGACCCCGCCCGCCCTGGGACTGCAATGCGCCGTTTATCCTGCACTGGGTGTCCTGCCGCGGCTGCAGGGTGGAAAAAGCCTTCTCCGAGGTGGAAAAATTAAATATAATGTGTGAAACGGGTGCAGCATGTGTCTGGAAATTTGATATCCTTTTCTACTCAGTTGCTTTTGTTTCTGGAACTGTGTACATTAATAGGCAGATGGAGGACACGTTGATGAGATTAAATTTTTTTCCAAAAAAATAGAAACAAATTGCTGTTCCCTATGTTTAGAAACCGTGGGTTTTTCTTCTTTTAAGCTGATGTGGAGACGCCACGCACACCTCCCAAGGGGCAGCCTTCAGCCTCCTTATTTCTCCTTTGATTCGGTGTTTACGTGGAACGGTTCAAAGATTTGGGGAGGGCAGGCGAGGTAGGGGTTTGGGCAGGTCTTTGTGTGCCTGTTTTCCCAGGAGTTTCGGTACCCAGACCCTAAAGAATTATCCGGGGTGTATAGATCAGAAGGTAACAATTGCTCCATTGATTCTGAAAAGGCACGGAGTCCTGTAGGCAGAGCCCATAAAGGAACCAGCAGCTGCTCACGGTGTACTTGTTAAAGATTACCAGCCTCGATAGTCCTCAATTTCAAAAGCTGGCAGAGCTAAGAAGAGAATAAACAAAAGTAAAAGCAATGGCCCAGTGATTGTGGCTTTCTATTGTGTGTGGTTTTGGGAAACCAGGCATCAAAGGAGATTTTCTTTTGCGGGGACGGTTTGCCATACGGTGCAGCTAAATTGTTTTCCGTGGTGTTTTAAGTTTCGGGTTGCAGAAACAATCACAAATTAATCCCTAGCAAGCAGGGTGACATTATAGCCGCCCCCTTGAAAGGCATTTGGATCCTGGTCCTGGTTTGCAGCCATCAATCTTGAAATTACACGCAGTTGTGTCATTTTTTTCTTTCCCTTCTCCCAGGTGTGATGGCTTACCTGTTTGGGGAAGGGGTTGCTGTGGCTCTGAGATCTTAAAGGGTAACAAAGAGGACTCTTTTCCAAGGAGGCTTTTGCCCAGGGCAGCTGCTTCTGCTCTGCGTGGATTCCACCGATGTCTTTTTTCATGGGTTTCTGATTCCTCTTCCCTCCTCTTTGCTGTGAAAGATGTGCATAAGTCATTTGTTTCTTCTTTTTTCTCTCTCTCTCCAGACTATGAATCCTCCTCTCCCCCCGCCCCCGCTCCAGGAGGCCACCCCCATGGGCGCTGTTGCTGCTCCCGGGATGGGCTCCAGACCCGTGGCCGGACCCGCTGACCAGACCACACACTCACGGCCGCAGACGCGCCCCAGCGTGTAAGTGCGGCGTCCCTTCTGGCCACGGACGGAGCCCGAGCAGAGACGCGGGGAACGGCTTTCTGGGGGGCGCTGGTGCCAGGGTGGTGTCGTATGCTTGGTCGTGCGTGTCGTTCATTAGGAAACAGAAACTAAGTGGGTCTGAGGATGGGCCACCGGGCAGCCGGCCTGCTGAGTGCGGGTCTTCCCGGCCTTCCTCTGCCGCTCCTGCCAGGGCTTTGTCCCCACCTTCATCCCCTGCGTAAGGGTGCTCGGGAACAGGGAGGGACTGGGCAGAGGCCAGACCTAGCAGAGCGAGCGCGTGAAAAGCTGCAGGTCCCCTACAGTGAAAAGTCTGGACATTATCCCGTCCAGGGGCTCCCCGTGGCCGAATGCAGCTCGCATTGGCGGCTTTTCCCCGGTGTGGACTGACCCAGGAGATGCTGGGAGCCTGGTTCACGTGGCCCGCTGATCTGTGGGCTCCATGTGTTGGGGCACAATCCCGCGCACAGAGGAGCTGTCGGGGGCTCTCTGCGATCTGCACTCGCCTTGCCTTTGACTCATGCAAATTCCACGTCTTCCCTGGCTGAGCGCTCGGATGCGGGTGCGGCCGGCCTTCGGGTTCAGCCGTGTGCCGAGCTTCCCAGCGGGATTTCGGGCTGTATGTTCCTGCCGGGGCTGCTTCCCAAGTCTGACCAGGGCCATCTGAAGGGCTCAGTTTTCCCCGTGGGCACCTGACGCCCCACAGCAGGCTTGCACCCTGGGAAGCTGCAGTGATTCCTTCGCACCCACGAGTACCGTTTGGAGGGACCGTCGCCTCCACACTGGGAGGACCAGGTGTGCAGTTCTGAGTCAGGAGGCTTCTGTCTTTTCTATGTAGGTAGCAGTTCAGTGGACAGTGACCAAGGCTGCTCACAGCTTAAAGGATTGTATTTTCTGTTTACTTTTGTATGAAACCTCCAAGGCTTTGTGCCAAAGAAGAGTTTGGAGCATCTTGTGGTCTGTCTGTTACTCAGCTTGAAATCAACTGTGTTTTCCTCTTCTAGGTATGTTGCCATTTATCCCTACACCCCCCGGAAAGAGGATGAGCTGGAGCTGAGGAAGGGGGAGATGTTTCTCGTGTTTGAGCGCTGCCAGGACGGCTGGTTCAAGGGCACGTCCATGCACACCAGCAAGATAGGGGTCTTCCCTGGCAATTATGTGGCCCCCGTCACGAGGTAGGGCTCTGAGTTCTAAACAGAGCAGCTTGGTCCTTTCCCATGCTGTTCAGCCTGTCCAGGATTCCTCCTCCCACTACAGTTGCTTGTTACACAGCCGGCATTTTTTTTTTTTTTTTTTTACAGCCGGCATTTTAAAGATCTCTATCTGTATTTGCCAAAATCCCTTCTAATTCTCCAAATTTTAGCTCACTGTTCACACGGATGTATGTGAAATTGTACGTTTCTACCAATAAACGTACTGGGTTTTAAATTATTTGCTTTAAGTTACATGTGAGGAGACTCAGCGACACCATTTTCAATATTTTTCTGCCAGAAAATTAAAAAGGTAGCATTTAGTATAAATAAAAGCGATATTATTAATACTCCAATGTTTACGTTATGCTTACGAGATGCCAGACACGCAGATTTCTAAACGCGTTACACGCGTTAACGCCACGTCCTTAAACAGCTCCCTGATGATGTATGTGCTGTCGCGATCCCCACTCAGCCGTCGAGCCCGTAGGGGTGGAGAGGTTAAGCAACTCGTCTGAGGTCACCTGGTGAAGAGGTGCTGAAAGCCAGCCAGCCATTCCAGTAGCTTGGCGGTCACCTCTGAATTCTCACAATTATTTTCTGTAACACAGAAACAGAATTCCTTCAATATGACATAGCTCCTTCACCCTTCTCAAATGAGGGCAGTTTGGCTCCCCAGGGGAATATGGCAATGGCTGGACACATTTTTGATTGTCACGATGGGGGGTGGGAGTGCTACTGGTCTCCAGCGCACAGAAACCAGGGACGCACGGGACACCTGCAGGGCACGGCACAGCCTGCGCAGAAAGGAGCTCTCTGGCCCCAAGTGTCACCAAGGTTGAGAAACCGTGTTTGAGGACAGTAGAAAGCAAGACCTTTAGATGTATAGATATATAGTCTTCACTTTATTTAAAGGTAGTCCCCTTTCTGGGCACTGAGGAAAATAGCTCTGGAACGAATGCAATGACCTATAACGGCATCATCATTGAGGAAGCCCCAGTTTGGGGCCACCTGGCTCTTCATAAATGGGCCAGCTTCACTGTGTTAAATCATTTCTCAAAGTCCCTGATTTTAAGTAAATAGTTGAATGAACTGACATGTTGTCAGCTGTTGGCCTTGATTCAGAGGCTGGCCAGCAGCCTAATCAGATGACAATCATTCTCTTTGCAGAAGGTGACAGCATGTTAGCTTTCATTTGACTTGCAGATTTTGCATCACTATAAACCTTCTCCTCGGTGTGTGTTAAAATCTACGCTCACATCCAGAAGATGGCAGCTAGGCCTTCCCTGGTGGGAAGAAAACAAACAAAAAGCCACAACAACTGAGGGAGAGAAACCAAAGCAACAACAAAAAATCAAGTTAGCGAAGGAAAACATTTTCATAAGATTCAAATACAAATTATCCAAAAGGCTCTGGAGAGATGCTTACTGACAGTAAATTCTCTGTTCCTCCTCATGGTAAATAAGGAGGTTCAAGTTAATGGAGTATCCTGCTTGGTAGAAAGTTACTATAGAATTGTTGTTTAAGTGAATTTAGAATATTAAAAAAATACGTTACGTAAAGCTACAGTGAACCTAATTTAGTTAAATTCAACCAGTAAATATTTGTTGATAGCTGGCTGTACCCCTATAACGGTGCATGTACAAGAGGAATGGAAAAGAACCATTGCACGTGGCCCTGCTTTCAGGGAACTTTTACTGAGTCAGGAGTATTTAATAAGGAATTTACTAAAAAAATAACACACCGTACTTTGTAATCAAGGGTCACAGAAGGAAGAAATCCACCTGAAACAGTAGAATCCCGAGGTCTTAGGCCTGAGCCTTCGGCCAGGCTGCTGGGAATGACAGGATTGAAACATGAATGAGATTAAGGTAGTTCGAAGGAAGCCAGAGGGGACGTTGCAAAGTGTGTGCACACACGCACGTGTACACGGGGCAGTTAGGGAGGAGGGCAGGGCACGTGGACACAGCCGTGACAACATAGACCCTGTCGTCTAACAGAGCGGCTTCTCCAGGGCCTGGAAGCTGGTGGGGATGTTTAGCTTCAGGTGGGAGCTGAGACCAGGAACGGTATGTCCTTTCTCCGACGCAGTTTCCAGACCGTCCTCTGCCTCAGGGCCGTCGTTCTTTGAATCTGCTCTTCTTACCCTTGGGCAGATAGTTCCATTCACTTCCTAACGTGTCCTGTTTGTAAGCTCTGCGTCGTTTTTCTGGTCGTTACTTGTTCTGTCTCCCGTCTTGCTGATGGACTGGGCTTCTGTCTCGGCAGGGCAGCGACCAGCGCCTCCCAGGGTAAAGTCCCCGTGTCGACCGCTGGCCAGACAAGTCGAGGTGGGGGACCGGCCAGCACTTCCCCCGCAGGAGCGCCTGCCCAGAAGCCCCCGGGGAACGGCATGGCCGGCGGTCCCGGGGTCCCCACCGCCGTGGTGTCAGCAGCTCACATCCAGACGAGTCCCCAGGCCAAGGTCCTGCTGCACATGTCCGGACAGATGACCGTCAACCAGGCGCGCAGCGCTGTGAGGACAGGTAGGGGGGCCGGGCCGGTGGCACCAGGAAGGGGGACCCGACCAACATCAGACCTTTTACAACAGATGCTGAGAAGGACAGACGGAACTTTAAAATCAATGAAGAGCGTTAGGAGACAGGCAGGCACAGTCTAGTCACAGCCACTCGACTCCGCCTGCGTGGCTCGTGAATTCAAGCCTGATCTACAGGTGGAGAGTCTGAAGGAAGTTAGGTGGACCCTAGCGATGTCCATAGTACTTGAAAATGTGACTTTTGTGCTCGAGATCAGGTGGTCCCGAATCCCACTGCTGCAGCGGCGTGGCGCCCTGAGGATCGCCGTGCCGAGCGTCTGGTATGAGCTTCACCACAGCTCTGCTTCAGACCCAGCGGACCTTCAATAGCTTTCTTCTTTCTACAGCACTGAAAAACCTCCCAAGAGTCTTAGGTAACAGTGGTGGAGAGCACTGTTCAGTTCTGTCAGAATAACCAAAGGAAGGAAAAGGGTTACTGAGAAAAGGGAGAACAATGATAATAAAAAAGCTCTGGGGCCAGCCTGACCTGACCCTGTAGGGGTGTCGCTGGGTCCCTGGGTGGAGTGGGCTCACAGGCACTCAGCTGACGTGGGGCTGATCCCGGGATCTGGAAGGGTGGTGTCCAGGCACCCCGCCAAGACCAAGTAAGCGCCCCTAAACCACCGTGGTTTCTTAACCATCGTGACAGGCGCGCTGGTCTGGCGCGGGGTCAGTGAGCGGCACGCAGCCAAGTCACACTCTGCTCTTCTCTCCCGTTCTCCAGTCTCGGCACACAGCCAGGAGCGCCCCACGGCGGCCGTGACGCCCATCCAGGTTCAGAGCGCCGCGGGGCTGCCCCATCACCCCCTGGCCTCGCCCCAGCCCCCCGGCCCGATGGGTCCCCCTGCCCACGTGGCTGCTGGCAGCCTGGGCCGGGTCGGCGCCCCGCTGGCCTGCGCTGCGGCCCCGCCAAGCCTCCCCGCCGCCTCCCTGGAGACTGAGCCTGGCGGTCGCCCAGTGACCGTGCTCCCCGGGCCGCCCACCTCTCCCGACAGCAGCTCAGCGGCCAAGCCAGACAAGGACAGCAAGGTGACCACCCCAAGGGCCTGCCAGGCGACCGGGGCCCGGCCCTCTGCAGTTAGACCCTGGTGTGGGAAGCTGGGGTCTGCGTCCGGGGGCTTCCACCCCACCCCCTCGCTGACCTTAACTCCTCCTGTTTAGTGAGCTTTGCTTCTGGTTAACAGTCCTGCAGAAATGTACTTAATATAGTAAGGGCTAGAAACGGTTGATCAGAAGTGTTACTTGTGGCTTTATTGTTCCTACACTGTGTTTGATTTTAATCTGTGTGGATAGGTTTTCTCTTGACTTGAAATACAGGGGGGAAATTATTTTCTAATTTGATAGACCTTTTTAAAACCTCTCCTTTGGGCCTGAATTTGAAAGGAGATGTAAGTGGGAAGCTGTGTTTGAAAGACTAACTTCTGGTTGCGTTTGGAGACAAGGGAAATGCCTGCTGATTAAACATGCACAGAAAGAGCAGAGTGACAGCAGATTCTGCGCAATTGTATTGTAATCACGACTTGCCCCCCAGCGTTCATGCCTTTTCCCCAGAGCTGGCCTGCAGCTCTAGGGTCATCACCAGGTTCCGTGGTCATGTATGTTGCTCTCTTTAAATGGTTAAGGAAGCCCGTAAGCAGGGGTTTGCAAGGAAATAAACTTTACAGGCTACTAAAAAGTTAATATTTAATTGTTGAGTTAACATGAGTGTTTTTGCAAAAGATTGGTATCTGTTCCTTGTTTATAATTAACTACGTTAAACTTGTACTCAAGCTGACATGGTCAACTTTGTCAGTATCTTCGGAAGAATTATTTTACAGTTTAGATCTGAAGGTTCCGGGACGGTGTGTCAGGGCCATTGTCACAGAGCAGGACAGACTCTTCAGCCGCAGGCCTCCCAGGGAAGCATTCACGGAGTCTCTGAGGCTGAAGTAACGCCTGTGCTAGACAGAATAATGGCTCCCGCAAGGATGTCCATTTCCTGATCCCTGACGTCCGAGAATGCATTTCCTTACATTGCAAAGGGGATCTTCCGGATGGGATTCAATTAAAGGTTGAAAGGTGTTTGAATTATCCGGGTGGGCCCAGTATAATCACAAGGATCTTCATATAAGGGAGGGAAGAGGATCAGGGCCCGAGGAGATGTGAGGTTGGAACCAGGGAGCAGAGTGACCTGAGGAGGGGACCGCAAGCCAGGAAACGCAAGCAGCTCCTGGAACCGGGAAGCGGCGAGGAAACGCTCTCCCCCGGTGCCTCCAGGAGGACCCAGCCCTGCTGACACCGGGTTTTTGCCGTGAAGTTTGGGGTGATTGGTTACAGCAGCAACCGATAAGGCCCTTACATTTATCCTGCTGAGTCCCCATCCTTGACAAGTGGCCACTGGCCCCTGCTTGGACCCCTGTGGCCCCTGTGCCCTGGCTCCCTAGCATCCTTGCTGTCTTCAGGCACCTCCGACTCGGAGAAAGTCGCTTCAGCACACACCTGTCTTCTGTGACTTCAGACCCTCGCTCTGTGTTTTGAGGGGCTATGTAGAAAATGATGATCTCAGTTCCTTGGTGGTCCAGTGGTTAGGATTCCACACTCTCAATGCCAAGGGCCTGTGTTCAATCTCTGGTCCGGGAACGAAGATCCCACAAGCTGTGCAGCAGGGAAAAAAAAAAAAAAAAAAGAAAGAAAATTGACGGTCTCTTTTCTACATGACGGTCTCTTTTCTACATTATCTTCTTTTTTGAAAGGCTATGCTCTACGGTTTTTTTTTTCCTATTCCTCATGTCACAGATTTCAGATGTCCCTTTCTAAGTCTCACCTCATTTAATGTTCCCAGCTCACTAAAGAGACTGTCCCAGTCACTCTAAACTCAGTGATCCCATGATTCGCACGAGTGTCACGCTGCCCACATCGCTCCATCCTGTTGCCCAGGACATCCAGGGGGAGCTTGACGGATGCCAGATGAGGTCTGAGCGTCTCTCATTCCTCCATCCAGACTGTTCCCCGGCTGCCCCATCATCTCTGCTGTAACTGACTATAGCCAGCATCTCCTGGAAGAGACTCTTCCTCGGTCTCACTTCCTCTCCTAAGTCAGCCTTTCATCGAATACACTGTTCTAGGATTTTCCACGTCTGCAAGGCGTGTTGTTGTGTTCTTTATGAAAATGAGGACTAGATGTGCCCTTCTTTGGCCTGTTGAGTTGACCCTGATCCCAGGTTCACCAGGATCTGTCAGATTTTTTTCTTTTTTTGCAGTACGCAGGCCTCTCACTGCCGAGCACAGGCTCCGGACGCGCAGGCTCAGCGGCCACGGCTCACGGGCCCAGCCGCTCCGCAGCATGTGGGATCCTCCCGGACCGGGGCACGAACCCGCGTCCCCTGCATCGGCAGGCAGACTCTCAACCACTGCGCCACCAGGGCATCCCGATCTGTCAGATTATTGGTTGCATTTCCTCTGTCCGCTGGGGTGGGTTCAGCCTGTGAGGAGGAGTGGTTTGATCTCTAAATCCCAGTCTCCTCCCCCGTTTCCCTTCTGTCAAGGGGCTTTGTTCTTCCTTTCCCGTCGGAAGGTGGCCCTTCCCTTTCTTCCTGTGTCTGAGGACCTCCATCCACCCCAAACGGCGGCTCCGCGTCTCTCTCGTTCTTCCTTTCTCGAGCATAACTTGAGGCAGCGCTCCCTACACACACACACTTTGTTTTTGGTCATTAGCATTTTTGCCAGTGTAATTTAAGCTCATTCTGGTCTTCAGCTTCTTGAATTGCCGCGGCCGTGATATGTTCTTCTTAGGGCCCTTCTCCCGATCCCTTTGTAGAGTCCTTTCGGCCGCTTCCTGGGGCATCACATCAGTGCCTTTGGGTGGCTCTGCATTTTCATCCGCTGAGGTAGTTCGCATTTGTGTCCTTAGAACCTCATTCTGGAAAGCCCTCCCACTGCTCTTGAAGCATCTTTCCTTTTGAGTTTCCGGTCATGCATATATTTTCTGGGAACTTTTAAAATCAGTTCTTTTACCCTTCGGAGTTCAAGCCTGACCACGGGCAGTCTGTCTCGTGGGCACGCACTTCGGAGTCCTCACCCGCTGGACATCTCTGCCCCTGGGCTCTGCCTTTCCCCCAGGTGATCAGAGTTAGACCCTACGTTGCAGTTAGCTCGGCTTCCTGTGAGATTAAATTAGCGGCAAGTCATGGACTTCCCTGGTGGTCCAGTGGTTAAGAATCTGCCTTCCAGTGCAGGCGATGTGGGTTCGATCCCTGGTCGGGGAACTAAGATCCCCCATGCCGCGGGCCAGCTAAGCCCAAGCGCCACAACTGCCAAGAGAGCCCGTGTGCCACGATGAAGAGCCCGCCCACCACAACAGAAGATCCCGAGCGCTGCAACCAAGACCCGACGCGGCCAAATACATAAATAAATAAATATGAAAAAAAGTTATCAGCAGGTCAAGGGAAAAGTGTATCCGAGATTCTAAGTGTATCAGAGATTCTAGTTTTTGTTGGGACTTGCAGCCGCTATCTAGGTTTTTGACAATTCCCTCATTATTTCTGTCTCCCTTGTCATTCTGTGATCGGCATTCCCCATATACATAAACTGTCCCCCATGTGAGGGTCCATCCATCGTGCCCTTCTCTCTGCACACGGGGGCCCTCTGGGGGGCTGCCAGGCTGCCCCACATGGCGGGTCACTCCCACGTGTGCTCAGAGCTGTTCCTCTTGAACAGTATTTTGTCTGGAAGTCCTTGCTCACCCACTCTCAGAAACGTGTTTTTGCCCCGACGTGAAATCTCTAGCTAACGCTGTCGGTAACTGTGTTGTGTGGTTTGATAAATAGGTATTGGAAGGTCTGTCATATGTTTCCAAACATTATCTCAGTTTTTTCTTGTTTGAAACTCTGGGCGTTTCTACCACTGTTTTTCTTCTTTCTGTAAGACCTCTGATAGCTTTTACGGTTATCAGTTTAACCGCTTATCTGGACATTTTTCGAACTTCATGCTCCATTTAAAGGCTTCATTATTTGATCAGCTCGTCTCCGGGCAAATGTATTTCTCAGTCCTTATGAGATACTCATGTATATGTATATACATTTTTTATTGTTTTCTAATTATAAACTTTTTTAACTTCTGCATATTTATTTAGAAGTTAGAGAAGATCCAGACATCTAAAACCTAAATGTGATCCAGGGTTTCAAAGAAAACCACTAATATGGTGGCGTATACATGCTTTTTTCCCCTAGATACTAAAATATAGCAGATATTATTTTGGTCTATTGAGCTTTCATCTAGAAATAAAATCTTTTTCATTAGCACCAATTATGTAATCGGCTGTTCTTATAAACTCTGAGTTCCGTTGAAACATAACTGAGGCATTTAAAAAATGTAACAGTTTGATTTGAGCAAAATTCTGTTCAAATCAGGCAGTGCCACAGTGGGAGTGGTCGGGAGACACCAGCCAGGAGCTGAGGGCCAGGCTTTTATAGAGAAGATGCAGAAACAGAGCAGGGAAATTACGTGATTGGCTACAGGTTAAGTGTCCCCTTATTTGGGGAGGGTTAGTCCTCTGTGACTGGTTGTCCTGGGTGTGGATTTCTCAACCCTGAGGCGTCTGCAGGCGGAGGCCTGGTTTGCTTAGAGCTTGTCTAATGGTCTCTGATTAAAGCCTGATGGTTTAATTAACTCAACTGTCCTGATCGCACAACAGGAGAAGAGAAGAACCCATCTCTGACGCCCTCCTCTTCTGCCCACCTCCCTAGTCCCTCAGGCGCTGGGAGCATCGTCCCCATATTGTCCTTTGTTCCCGAGCCCCCCAGCCGAGTGGTGCTGAGCCCCAGGCTCCTGGAACACCTTCCTAGAAGGTGGCTTTCCTACACGTCCACTTTAGTGCCCCGGATCCCTAACGACTGTCCCCTTCTTTGTCACTGTGCTGGCTGATGCTTGAGGACCCTTGCTGTTAACCTTGGGTTTCTTTTTTTTTTCTTTCTTTTTTAAAATTTTATGTTTTGCCCTCTGGATCTTAGTTCTCCGCCCAGGGATCAAACCCACGGCTCCTGCATCGGAAGCGCGGAGTCTCAACCACTGGCCCACCAGGGAAGGCCCATTCTTGGGTTTCTTGACTGGAGCATCCATCTCGGGTTTAAGTGCCCGTTTCCTTCTCTCCTGAACGTTCATCCTGAAGTCCCTGCTCGTGGCTTCCTTTGCCCCGCAATCTTCCTTCCTCCCAGCTCGTGTTTCGCTGTCAGAAACAAGGGAGTCTGTGGCTTGGCTGTTTCATTGTCTTAAGGAGAAGAAGTTCCTGCCGAGCCGGGTCTGGAAGGTCCAGACCCGTCCGCAGAGCTGGGCCCCCTGGCCTCTGTGGCCTGCAGCCCTGGCGGACGGTCCCCAGGGCAGAGGTGCTTCCAGAGATGTGGCCACACTGAGCTCAGAGCAGAGGGTGGGCTCGGGTGAAAGCCCACGTCACCCCTGACAGTGATGACCATTGATGAGCCTTAGGCGATGAGGACAGTACTGATTCCTGTTCCATCAGGTTGGTGTCAGGAACAAACATGGAGACTTGTGGACGCACTGAGCAAGGTTCTTGAGCCCATTGGTGTTTAACCACATCTGGAATCTCACGTGGCCTTTCCCTCTCTCCATGCACGATGCCTCTTGAGCCACGCGTCCACTGGGGCCAGCACCCCGTCGTCCTCCCCCGGCCCTGCTGTGTTTCCTGTGAGCACCTGTGTGCCCGCAGGGCTGCGTCTCTGCCGGATGGTGTGAGCTTCTTGCTGCAGATTCACTGCTGTGATCCCAGAGCCCAGGGCACTGAGGCATCGTATTCGATGCTCAGTAAATACTCGCTTAAGAAACGAGTGATTATCATCAGACGATGGTGTGAATTAGGTGTCGGAGGTGGCTTTCCTGTGAACAGCACCTCTTATCCTTGGGAGCCTGACGACGTAGATTTTTGATACCAAAGGCCCAGAAGCCTCCCTCTTGCAACGTTCTCTGTGCATCTCAGGGCACAGCAGACCAGAGAAGAAGACCGGCTCGGGTGTGGGTAATGGTGGGTAGTTCAAGTGCGATTCATTTCTGCTTGGGAAGGAGCTCTGACGTGGCGTTTCCATAGTGTCCCCCGCCTCTGCTGTGTGACTAATACAGACTTACTGACTTTATGTTCAGACATTATGTTTATATGTGAAACTCTTTCTGGCTATCTGGTGATGATTTCCTGACCCAAATAGCTTTTTGTTTTCATATGAGATGTGATTTTAAATGATGAAATCTTCTGAAGAGGAATTATGACAGCAAAAACATTATACATCTAGGAATAGTTTCTTGGAAAAACCCACAGGAGAAGAATTATTAAGATTTATGTTAAAAGATATGCCCTTTTCCGTGCATGCTAACATGACATTTTAAAAATTGCTTTGCTGAAGTGTATCTGTTATTAATTCATCCGTAGTTTTCATTTCTGCTGTTGTGTTTTGAGAAACAAAGGTGCCCTTAATGATACATGTCTGAGTTTGCAAAATTCTCTCAAGGGGCTCAGTGTTCTGCTAACATGGAAACACTGGAATATGGTATTCACAGCCCGGCTACTGGACCCTCCATGCCAGTGCCCCATCCCTGCCCACATCCCCCCATCCCAGTCCTCGCATCCCCACCCCCACCCCATCCCCACTCCCACCCCCTCCCCAGCCCCAGCCCCACCCCACCCCATCCCCTCCCCCATCCCCTCCCCACCCCCACGCCATCCGCACCCCCACCCCACCCCCATCCTCACCCCACCTCCATCCCCACCCCATCCCCTCCCCCTCCCCCATCCCCACCCCCATCCACACCCCCATCCCCTCCCCACCCCCACCCCATCCGCACCCCCACCTCCATCCCCACCCCACCCCATCCCCTCCCCACCCCCACCCCACCCCATCCTCACCCCCACCTCCATCCCCACCCCACCCCATCCCCTCCCCCTCCCCCATCCCCACCCCCATCCGCACCCCATCCCCCAGCCCATCCCCACACATCCCCTGGAAGTCACTGGAGCTGCACTTCATGTGTGTGACCCTTTAGAGGAACAGAGTCATCTTTCTTCTTAATCACTTTCGAGGCTGTTCCCCGAGAGGCATCCAGTTAACTGTTTTCCTGCCATGAGGACTGAGCTTTTAGGAAGAGTCTTTAGCCGTGGTTTCCTGAGACTGAGTTTATCACCGGACTGTGTTCTCAGTAGACCTGTGGGGCCCCGGGGCTCTCGTGTGCCTCCTTATGTCCCAGCGGGAACCACTGAGGACCTGCAAGGCTGGACGTTCTTCCCAGCTCACGTATCAGCCCCGAGACCCCAGGCTCCCTCAGAGGAGGGGCAGATGTGCCAGCAGGTGTGTCCTTCCCCCTCACAGGCTGCCGTGTAGATGGAATCACCATTGCCCTGTGGAGTGCAGACTGTCCTCTCCTCCTTCCTCAGCCCTGGGTCCGGCCAGCTTGCTTCCCATCCCCCGTCCTCTGCCAGCTCATCTGTGTCCTGCTCTCGGCACTGGCGCCGTAGGACATGCAGGCTCGGGTACCTGGCCAAGGAATGTGGGACCGTTCACTGCAGTGCACACATGGCCCTACGGAAGGTGAAGGGGTGAAGCAGAAGTCAGAGAGGTGTGGCTGAGGCCCGGCCTGACTAAAGATGCAAGAGAACCTTCTTCGGGAGGGAGGGGAAGGGTTGGGGGGCTGATGCGCCAGCTCTGCAGCCTGAACCTCCGACAAACAGAAATGGTCCAGCACAGCCTGCCCCTCTCCACTTCATTCCTGCCCCGGGGGTTACAGGTGCTGTGGGTAGCGATAGCTAAATGGGGCCTGGGGGTGCAGACCCCCTGGGACACTTGTTCATCTGCTACATGATTACTTTTGTTTCTTCCTCTTTCTGCCAGCCTGCCTCTAATGAAACTGTGTTATTATGCCTCCCCCTAAGGGACTTCTACTGAGTCTGAACTAATCAGTGTTCAGGAAAAATTCCTCAGTGTTCTGTCTCCTTAAGGGCCCCTCATAATTCTGCTTCCCTGTTAGTGGACCTTAATAATCCCAGCTTGCCTGGAGAATGTTCTAAAGAATCATTTCTCTGAAGTGTTTTATTCTCAGGCCATGTTTTGAGTCAGAGGACCTGATGGTGTAGTTGACATCTTAGTAAAACAATTTAAAGTGATGATGGTTAACCTGTGCTTGGGCATCAGAAGAACACGGACGCTTGGGGTCTGGGCACGGAGGAGAGCCAGCCCTCTCTCTGGTTTCCTAGCAGAACAAAGCTGTCGAGCCACGAGGTGGCTTCTGTGAGACGGTTAGGAAAAATTCTTACTTGTATGGTTGCTTGCAACAAAGAGACATAACAATGGTTTTTATTATACTGAAGCGCTTTTTTCTAATTTTGTGGAGTTTGTTTTTGGCTTTTTGATCAAGGAAGTACTTGCGCAATAGAAATGGTTTGACTTCTGTTATTATTGGTTTGTTTAATTTCATCAAGGTGGTGACAAGTGAACACTTTCATCAAAACGTCACCCATCCCCTCCATGGACTTCCCTGGTGGCCCGGTGGTTAAGACTCCGCGCTTCCACTGCAGGGGGCGCGAGTTCGATCCCTAGTTGGGGAACTAAGATCCCGCGTGCCGCGCGGCACGGACCAAAAAAAACAGACATCACCCCTATAAATGATAAGCGTCAGGTCTGTGGCTGTAGAAATGGGAGCAGGTTTATGCTAATTCAGCACACAAGAATTAGAGCTAGGGTAGGCAGAATTTCAGGAAATTAAAGCCATAATCTGAAATTTCCATTTTGTCCTAAAGTGCTGCTTTGCCTTCACCAAGCCTGAGAGGTGAATAGGTGGGATTTGGGTTTCACATCATTTTTCTCTGCTTGTCTTACCTCCTCCGTGGAGGATGCCGATGAGCAGTGGAATGTCCAGAACTAGGGAAAATGCCCAGGCAGGTGCGGGGGAGGCCAAGGGCAGGTGAACACACGCCCCCGGGATCCAGACCGAGAGTCCCCAGACACCCATAGGCGCCCCTCGAAAGCTCACATCAGAACTTGAAACTGCAGCAACAGAACCATGTCTTCGACTCTTGTGCTTTTTTCTTTTTTCTAGAAAGAGAGAAAGGGGCTGTTGAAGCTGCTCTCCGGGGCCTCCACCAAGCGCAAGCCGCGGGGGTCGCCGCCGGCCTCGCCCACCCTGGACGTCGAGCCGGGGGCTGAGCTGCTGCCCGGGGCCCCTGGCGCCCCCTGCGCCTGCCCCGGGCCCTGTGATGCCGACACCCCGGCCCCGGCCCCTGCCCCCGGCCCGCAGCGCCGGACCTGCTCCCTGGACTCGGCCCCGGTGGCCCCACCGCCGCGGCAGCCCTGCTCGTCCCTGGGCCCGGCGGCCGGTGACGCGAGGCCTGCGGTCTGTGAAAGGTGAGTCCATGGTCACGGCTGCCGGGGAGCCGGCAGGTCTGTGGCGTCCGAGGGGCCTCACGTCTCCTTCACTGGGTCCGTGGTGACGGCCAGCCTGGCCCCCCTGGGGTGACGGGCTCCCCCTCTGCCGTTCGCTCTGTGTTCTCGCCCCGTGGGGCTGTGACCCCCTTTCCGTCCGTGTCTCCAGCACTGTCCCCGACGGGGCTGTGGGTCACCGCCGCCCTGGTGCCGCTCCTTCTCGTTCCTCGTTCAGGGCCAGCCCTCCGCCCTCATTTCATGTTTGGCATTTTCATCAGAGGTTCACGTCACGACCTGCTAGTTGTGAAGCACCTGGAGCATCTGCCTACTCACTTTGGATGCTTCCTGAGCCAGAGGGCGTCCGAGTTCTCCCCGCCTGACCCCCGCCTGACCCCCTCCTGACCCGCTGACTGGGTTCCGATACCCGCAGGACGACGAGCCCCGTTCCGTGACTGTGGCCCTGAGTCACCGTAATTTACACACGGGAGCCACCCTTTCTGATTCCGCTGCTGGGGCTCTTAGGGGCGCATTAGGAGAGAAAATCTAGTAAATAAGACAAAAACCTACTAGGATCGTATGAATTAGAAACACGGCACAGTACACTAAAAATAGGGGACTGTTTTCCCATAATGCAGAAATATATAAATACGTGCTTTAAAGGTGCCGTCTGTCTCTGTAAGCTTTATTCCCTCTGTCCCTTCATCTCATAAATAAAGCAAATTTCTAGTTTGTGGAGGTGTTGCCTTTGGGGCAGCATTTTCTGTTACTCATTCAAAAACTTCTAGAAAGTGTTATACTTTCAAATGACTTAAATTCACCTTAACTCTATTTCAGGGGGACACTTATACCCACCAAAATCTGAGGCTTTCATTCAGACGACTTGGGGGGGGGCACACTTTATTACTCAAAAATAACCTGGGAAAGAATTCGTCAAACAATCTACGCGCCTTGAGTACAAGGTACACAATTTACTGTGCACTTTTACGGGGAAGTGAAGTAACTTCATGTATTTCTGACCCTTATGAAACCAGTTATGAAATGAGACGTCACCCTAAAAAGTGTTTCTGTCCCGCCAATAAAATCGTTGTGTCTTTCCCCTCACCTGTTGGGCTCTCAGTAAAGCTTTGAAATCCTGCCCCAAATTCACGTCATCGTTTATTCCGAGAGTCTCGCTCTTCTCTGCGGTGTTTCTCTGCTTTCCAGGGATCGCACCTGTGTGCCAGTCCGGCAGCTTACTTTCTTTCTTTCAGTCTCAGGCACTGATGTGCAGTTTCCCTCCGAGCCGTGAGCCTCTCCCCTCCCCTGTCATTTGTGGTGGCGGCGTGACTGTTCCAAGTGACACTTTTCTTCCCCGAGCACACATTCCTTTCCAGATGCCACATGTGCCCAGTCTGTGAGCTTCTGCATCCCAGCTCCTTCCTCCTTGCTCACAGCAGGCTGCTGCTGTCCAGAGCATCTGCAAAGGAGGGGCCGCCGGTGCAGGCAGGTGACAGCGGTTCAGGGGCAGGCTGCCCCTCAGACGGGGAGCGGAGAGGATTTACTGGTGGGACGGAGGGGGCACGGTGTGCTGGAATCCTCTTCCGGGTGTTGTATAGCACCATTTCCATCTTTACAAGTGGGAAAGTGCTCTTGGGAGAGAATGTCTGCCCCGCGTTTATATTTTTATAATCCATGTGTTCACTGGAATATTGAATGTAATAGCCAGCCTGACCGACTTCTCCCAGCCCTTCTGCGTTCATACAGCGCGGCTGTTGTTATGAATCTGACTTGGATTCTTAGCTCTGCCTGACTATAAAAACAACAGGAAAATGTGGGGAAACAAGCAGAAGAGGAAAACAGTCTATTATCCTGTTGTCCACTGGGAATGAAATTTTTTGGTTACTCAGAAGCTACCGAGGACATCATTTAGGGATTGCCTGTTTCAGTATTTCAGAACTTTCAACATCATAAAAAGTACTTCATGCTAAAAATGCAGGGAAGATTAACTGTCACATTAGTCTAATTCAGGAAGCATTTCATGATCTCAGAGTCCTCGATTCACAATCTAAAACTCACGACTCCAGCCCCCACAAAGCGCAGAAGCCGGAGGTTCTTTTGGTAGAATTTTTCCTGGTAGAATTTCACTGAAATGTTTTTCAGTGTCTAACATCGGTCCAGTATGAGATAGGATTCATCTGCAGATGAGAATGAGAACAGGAATAAAATTTCCTCTCAAACCATGACCCTGCCCCATAAATCTCAAATGAAAGAATGGGACCAGGGTGCCCAGTGCTGTCAGGCGGAAGAAGCATTCTCAGGAGAGAAAGACATAAGCATCTCACAATAAGGAAGGAGGAGCCTGGAGGTGTGTTGACAGATCTTGGTGTCAGCTGAGACTGTTCTCTGAGGAACAAAAGGATTCTTTAGTGTTTGTTGGAGAGACTGAAGAAAACAAGCAAGAAATGTTATATCCTGGAGGCAGAATAGAATCGATGACAGTGGAAATAACAGAACAGATGTTTTAGGCTCTCTTTGGGAGGGACTGGGAAAAATATAATTAGGAAATTGCAAAGAGAAAGCAGAAATAAAATATTTCAGAAGGAATGGCAAATAAAAGAAAGGGCATGTGACAGGTTTTTTTCCTACTAAAAAAAAAATTACAGATAAAGGGCTTAAGGAGACACAGCAGGTCATCTCTGTATATTTTTAAGTTTAGGAATTAAACTGATAAAACCACATACCTATAAGCCCATCTGCTGAATTGGCAAAGAACCTCTGATCTTTGATGAGGGATTTTGCTAGAATGCTTAGAAACATACAAATTGGGTAGAGATTTACAGAAAGGCAGTCGGGCTTAAACAGCATGATTAATTTGAGCCCGTGACAGTGAATCCACTGGGTGAAGCAATGGACATAATTCACTCGGACTTCAAGCAAACTACAAAGCGAGTGAGTTTGGTTTTGCCAGTGAAGTACTTAATTGGAGAGCAGTTTGCTGTCGCAACTGGCAGAAAGCAGTGAAGGGCACCCCCAGGCCAGGGAGCTGGACAGGGTGCTTCCCAGAGTCACGGGGTGCAATTTGGGCTAAACCAAAAATGCACCAACTACAGAGAACATGAGAGAGACCAGAAAAATTAAGGAAATAGAAAATTCGTGCTAATAAAAGACTGCAAGTGCTCATCTAGTCAGAAGCCAGATACCTTAGCCCAGAGCGGGAGGACTGCCCTTGGGATGTCAGCGAAGCTTCTTGATACAGCAAGCGTCTTTTTCTCAAATTCCACCCTGGTCATTATCACCAAAAATTTATTTAGTGTCACACAGCCACCAAGAGGCCGAGGCCTATTTAGTGCCAGGTCTGTGAGCCACTCTGTACGTCCCACAGTGACCCCAGGGCTCTGTCCAGAGGGGGCAGGAGATGCGTCCCAGCAGCCAAGCACTGTGCAGCTTTGGGTGGTTTTTCCTCTTTCTCGCTTTCCTTTCTTGCTTTCTCTCTCCCTTTCCCTTCCTCCGTTCCACCCTCCCTTCCTTCCTTCCTTCCTTTTCTTTCTTTCTTTGCTTTCTTTCATCTTTCCATTAAGTTTTAAATTCACTTAATTTTTAAATTGTGATCAAATACCATTTTTACCATTTTTTCCAAGTGTACAATTCAGTAGCATTAAGTACGTTCACATTGTTGTAGAACCATCACCACTATCCATCATCCCATTCAGCACTAACTCCCCGTTCCGTCCTCTCTCGGCCCCTGACAGCCCCCATTCTACTTTCTGACTGCATGAGTTTGTTCTGCAAACCTCACAAGTGAAATCATATATTTGTTCCTTTGCGTGCGGCTTATTTCACTTAGCATAATGTTTTTAAGATTCATCCACGTTGTAACCTCTGAATGTCAGAATTTCATTCCTTTTTGAGGAGCTTTGTCCATTTAAAAAGTAGTTTTCCTATACGATCAGGACTTTTATTTTTGTCATTCGGCATGCTTATTAAGAATGACCATATGGGGCTTGCCTGGTGGCGCAGTGGTTGGGAGTCCGCCTGCCGATGCAGGGCACACGGGTTTGTGCCCCGGTCCGGGAAGATCCCACATGCCGCGGAGCGGCTGGGCCCGTGAGCCATGGCCGCTGAGCCTGCGCTTCCGGAGCCTGTGCTCCGCAACGGGAGAAGCCACAACAATGAGAGGCCTGCGTACCGCAAAAAAAAAAAAAAAAAAAAAAAAGAATGACCATGTGTATGTACTGTGTTCGGTGGTATGAGGTGTATACGGTGAGTTTACCATCACTTCGCCCCTGAAGCAGCTCATGTTTTGGCCGAATGCATGAGGCTGGGATGCCAGTGCGAAGTGCCGAGGCTTCTGGAATCTGGTCAGGTGTGAAGTTACCTGCAGCCGCAGGGCAGGTGGGAGCCAGGCTTTGAGAGGCCTGTCAGGCGTGGGCGGGCGCGGAGGTTGTCTGAGAGAGTCCCCAGGGGACCACATGAGCCAAGACATGGGGTGGGGAGAGAGGCCACGCCTGGGGGAGTGTCCCCGTGTGGAGGCGTGCTTGGCACATTTGTGGGGATAATAGTAGCTGTAGCTATAAAGAGAGACTGAGGCCGGTCACTGAGGGCTTCACACACCAGGCTGAGGAATAACCTAACTGAGAGGCGCTGGGAAGCCGAAAGGAGTTTTGAGCCAGAAATAGCTACAAATAGAGCTGGCAGTTAAAGTTAGTATTTTGCTTCTTTGCAAAATGGAATGGGGACAGGAGGAGATTGAGGCGGGAGGACAGGCAGGCTGTTTGGTCAGGTGGGAGGGGACGCAGCGGCGTGGCCGGAGTGCAGACTTGCAGGTGGACCCCAGGTCCCGTGGCGGCCACGGGAAAGAAGTGTGGCCCCTGAGGCTCAGGGCTGCCCAGCGTCCCTGCTCAGATCCAGCCGAGCGTCATCCGGGGGCCCGACGGCTGTGCTCTCATCTGCCGGGGGTTGCTGAACGTCCACTTGGCAAAGCTCCTCCACACCTGAGACGGTGGCCGGCTGGGCCCATTGTTGGCCTTGAGCGGCTGCATTGGAAACCTGGTGCAGACACCCTCGAGGCACATCCAGCATCTGAGCAGAGTCTCCGCTGCACCGGCTGGTCTCCCTACACCCCGAGGTCGCAGTTCCCACTCATATCAGCCCTGGAGGCCCGTCCCTTAGCGGTGAAAATCCACTGCCCTGGGGGCTTGGCAGGAAGATCGTGGTCTTAGCCTAGCAGCGATTCTAGTTCAGGAAATGTTTGACAAAATTGGTTTAGTACCGTTTTTAAAATGCAAATATTAGAACTATTCACTTTTTTCAAGAAATGTTTTTGTTCCATTTCACCTGTAAGGCAGCTGGCAGAGGACCGGTGGGGATACATTTCATCAGAGAGCTACTGTGAATATGATTTGAGTCACTTGTACGCTTCTTTCCATAATTATAAAGTTTTGCTCAAATTTCAACTTGCCCCAAGTGGCAGCTTGGATTTTTTTTTAAATTTTTTTAAATATTTATTTATTTGGCTGCATCGGGTCTTAGTTGCGGCACACGAGCTCTTCGTTGTGTCGTGCAGGCTCCTCTCTCGCTGTGGTGCGCGGGTTCCAGAGCTCCAGAGCACACAAGCTCAGTAGTTGTGGCGCGCGGGCTTAGTTGCTCCACGGCACGTGGGATCTTAGTTCCCCGACCAGGGATCGAACCCGCGTCCCCTGCCCTGGAAGGGCAGAGTCTTAACCACTGGGCCGCCAGGGAAGTCCCGGCGGCATGAGCTTTCACGTGGATCTTCAGCCTGTTGGCATCAGAGTTGAGAAGTCTTCTCATCTGGGTTCCTTCCTTCAGGTTAGTCCACAGTGGGAAGCTGTCAGAGAAGGGGTTCCAGAGCCCTAACTCTGCCGTTCTAAAGTTTGTCAGTGTGTTGTCTCAGTGAGTCGTTCCTGGGTAGAGGCGGCTGTCGGTCACCTCCTTGCAGCGCCAGGCCCCCGCCCGCCCTAGCCGGAGCCCCACGATCGTGCTGCGGGCTGGCACTTGGGGTATCAGCTCTGTGATAGACACCATGCTGGGTGCGTCCCACCTGTGTTCTCCACACATCACCTGATGCCACCCGCTCTGGCCCCTGCGGCCCTAGTTCACAGATGAGAACCCCGAGGCCCCTGCGGCCCTAGTTCACAGATGAGAACCCCGATGGCCGCCCACGGTGAAGCTGCTCTGAGTGGCCCCAAAGGCTGCGTGGACCCCAGGCCCACTTCTCCCACGAGGCCAGGCCTCCCCCACCTCCTCCAAGCTTGACTGAAGCCTGTCGGTACTCACGTTGCAGTTTTCTGGACCTTTCTTGAGATAATCAGGCAGCCTCTGTGCCACGCTTCTGCTCCAGACCCTGGAGGATGGTTTGGCTCCCGAGCCCAGGGTTGCTGGGAAATGGTGTGGGTGGCCCCTGGGCCTTTGCAGAGATGCCTTTTTTTAATAGAGTCATAGCCTGGGGCTCTTCCTCAGGTCTTAACATGAGTGGATTCTGGGTTTTATGGAATAGAGGCTGGTGAAACTAGCAATCTTCCAAAAGGACCGGGCTCAGATGGCTTTCATGAGTTTAGGGCAGTTCTGTAGAATCGGTTCTGATGACCAACTCTTCACCCATGACGTTCTCTACTTGCCGTTAAGAGTAATTCCTGTGAGGCTCTAAATTCATTTTCTGACGTTGAGACCCAAAGGAGAGTAGAAACCCAACCACTTTTGTAGCTGAAGACTGACTAATTAGCGTGAGACAGGGAGAGATGATTAGTTATCCTTTGCTGTATAACACATCACCCCCAAAACTCAGTGGCTTAGAATAACTGTAAATACGTATTATTTCATAGTGCTGTGGGTTGAGAATTTGGGGGTAGCTTACCTGGGTGATTCTGGCTTAGGCTGTGTGTTAGGATGAGTGTCCAGATGGCAGCCTGAGCTGCAGTTGTGTAAACTGGTTTGACTGGGGCTGGAAGACCCCTTTCAAGGTGGTCCCGCTGGCTTATGGGAAGAGACGTCTGTTACCCGGCGTGTGGTCCTGTCCACAGGGTGATGAGTCAGCTGACAGTGTGGGACTGGTTTCCCGGGAGACAGCGGGGTGGGAGCCGCACGCCCGTTAGGACCTCACCTCAGGACCAGAGACCGTCATTTTCACAGGATTCTGTTGGTCACACAGGTGGGCGGAGACCACACAGACTGTGAAAAACAGCTCACCTCCCTCTGGCTTCCCTGGCTCTTAACCATAATTTTGCAGAAGGATACGAAGAAGCATGGAAGCAGGGGGTAGATGACCTTAAACCAGCAAGGCTTCTGGAATCTTTCCGTAATAACTACATATTTTTCCACTGATACCTGAGTTGAGAACCAGTGGAGAAACAGACACAGATGTCAGACCAACTGAGTTCTGAATGCCGGCCTCCTTGCTGGTGGTGGTGGATTGAACTGGTGGTCTCCGTCCTCCCCTCCCTGTGTGGACCTTGGGACAACCTGCCCCAGGGAGAATTGGGGTGTTTAGGGCAGGATTTCCTCAATCAGCCCCTGGTCAGTTGTGGACCATTATGCACATCCAAACATTGTTCATGCCAAGTCTCTACTCAACAGGGGACGGTGGCATTTTGAGTCATTTTACCAACATTATAGGCAGACTTGTGCTCCGTCCTGTTCTGTCAGCGTCTCAGGCGTGTGCACTGGCTTTGCTCAACTCTGAGCAGCTGTGACTAAGCCCACTCTGTCTCTCCCCCCACTCCTCCTTGCTTCCCCTCCCTCCTTCTCCTCTCTCTCCCCCATCTCTCTCTTTCTCCCCCATCTCCCCCCATCTCTCTCTCTCTCTCCCCCCCATCTCCTCCCATCTCTCTCTCCCCCCCATCTCTCTTCCCCGCTCCATCTCTTTCTCCCTCACTCCCCCCCTCTCTTGCAGGCACCGGGTGGTGGTTTCCTACCCCCCGCAGAGTGAGGCAGAACTGGAACTCAAGGAGGGCGACATCGTGTTTGTGCACAGGAAGCGGGAGGACGGCTGGTTCAAGGGCACGCTGCAGCGGAACGGGAAGACGGGCCTCTTCCCCGGGAGCTTCGTGGAAAACATCTGAGGAGCCGCCGGGGGCTGGACCTGGCCTATCACGGCATCCGTCACAAGGCCCACAGGGCCCCGGGGCGGCAGGACCAGGGTGCGTGCCGTGTGCCTGGTCCTGTCCGATTCACTCCACAGAGGAACCTTTCCTAAAGAGATATCTAGCTGAGACAGACACCTGTTTACAAGGCTTAACTAATTTATTTGCTTTTTTAAACTTGAATTTTTCTTGTAATAGATAAATTCTTTGGATTATGATTTTAAGAAATTATTAATTTATGAAATGATAGCCAAGGAGAAGCTGGAGGATCCCCTGTCGGGAGCAAAAGCGTGTCCTTGACTCAGAGGCAGCCCCTGCCCCCCCGGGCTTCACCTCGGCTTCTTTGAGTCAGAGATGCCCGTTCTCGGGTTTGGTTGTCTCTTTGGGAAACCAGGACACGCAAGTGAGTCCGTGTCGCTGAGGGACCCCGGGGTAGCGAGGCAGGAGCCTCTCTCTCTGGTTGGGGTCGGGAATCACTCCAAGACCTGGTCCTCAGTTTAACCTTGAAGGTCTCTGATTCCCTAGAATAAGGAAGAATAAAGCACAGCCCTTGGACAGCATGTGTTCAGAAATAGATTTAGTTTCATAACGGAGCAGCTCAGCTCGGTGGCTGGAAGTTGAAGAACCGAGGTTGCCAGCTGTCTGAGGATGGCTCTGAATGTCATCGCGCTGTCACCCTGGGGACCTGCCTGTGCAGTCATGCAGGAGGGACCCTGCGAGGCGGCCCAGGCGTCCGTGTGGCGCTTCCCACACCCCCGCCCCCGAGGGTGGTGGACCCCCTGCACAGAGGCCACGGGTGATGCCCACGCGCCTGGGCTGGACTGGGCAGCCCCTCCTCTGCCCCAAACCAGGCCCTCTCCGGCTGTGACCTGGGCTCCCTGTCCCTCCAGGTGGCTGCAGGCGGGGCCTCAGGGCGGCGCCCCCCTTGCAGGGTGGTGGGTGCAGGTGGGCGGAGCCCGCATCCTGCAACCCCGCCCTGACAGCCCACCTTCACCCTGTCGGGCCCCGCAGCCTGGGTCAGGGCCGCCCTCCAAACAGAACCAGGGAATTGGGCTTGGCGATGTCAGAGACCGTGGCCACAGTTTTCTCATGAAAAAGCAGACGCAAAAGCCTTTTTCATTTTTTACTTTTAAGAATTGCAGCTGGGGAATCAAAACATGGCCTGCGCGTCTTCTCGCAGTAGCTAGCGGCTTCATGGTCTTAAAGAGATCCATTACATGGTTGAAACGAAATCATTCCTAAATTAACCATTTGTTTTTATAAGACACTGTATATTATGTTCCTGTGTATTGAATTTTTTTAAAAAATACTTTACTGGGATATTCATGTAATATATAAAGTTTTGGTGAAATGAAATTTAGCTAGAAACAAAGCTGCCATCAGCTTTCATCTGTGTAAGTTGACACCAATGTGTCATAATATTCTTTATTTTGGGAAATTAGTGTATTTTATAAAAATTTTAAAAAGTAAGAAGACTACTACTCCAGGATAAGATCATTTTTTTACCTGTCTTTTCTCCATATTTTAAGCTATGTGATTGAAGTACCTCTGTTAATAGTTTCCTGGTATGAAGTTGGTTAAAATTTCATCTGTTAATAGATCACTTAGATAATATAATGTATGGGTTTTCTGTTGGTTTTTTGGGCACTGTAGATGGAGATTTTGTAACAAGGGCTTGTTACACGGCGATTAAGGTAATGATAAAATTGCAATTTATTGTTCCTTTTCATGTTAATAATTTGAAGACTGGAGAAAAGGTTCAAGATTAAAATTTGATGTTCAGCCTTTATGCATCCATTGTGTCCATCCTTAAAGTTTTTCTTTTTTTGTTTTAAACATGGCACAGTTTCTACGGCATAAAAATTCTTTGCATGTTCCTCAGACAGATGGCATCTACAATAATCCACAGTTTACCTCTCCAGCCAACAAACCTTATTTATTAAGGTTTCCCCAGAGAGTTTACAGTCTGAAAAGAGAGCGTGTGGAGTCTCAACCAGGGGCTGCACTGCTTTCCCCCTTCACGGTGGCTAAACCGTCCGGTGACTCTGGAAGTTTCTTCTTGGCCACAGAAGGGAGTACCAGACCTAAACCAGCCGTGCCGTAGCCTGCAGGTCTCGCAAGGCGTGGGCCCATCATCTTCACACTCGCTGTGATTTTAACCCCCACGGAAAACCAGCAAGTCGTAAGTTTAAAAAGATTGCGTCTATCGGGTTAAAAAAGTATTTTCCTAATTTAACTTTTAGTTGCTATCAAATTGTCAGAATTAAGAATCAGGAATTGTAGGTTGTATGAGAGCTTTTGCCGAAAGCTACCTTTGTAACCACCTGGGCAAGTCGGTGATCATTTAGTTTCCCCCTGTGAAAAGCGCTATTTTAACACGTGCACTATTTTCACCTCTGCTTTCAGATATTTCACTACAGTCTCCTGGGGTGTATGCACGAGCCTTTGCTGTGTCTAATCAGATTTAGAAAGAACAAGTTAAGGTGGTGTTTCCAACTGCGGTGCATGTGATTTTCTATTCCTAATGAGAACAGGACAGTGTTTTCATGCCTCCAGAGAAGCTCAGGTGAACATTTCAATCCAGAGCTCTACACATTAGGATTCAAGTTTGGAAAACGCTTTTAGTAGAGGTTAGACTAAGTTGTACAACTTGTTGTGTGTATCCATGTGAACTTTTTAAAAACTGTTTTGAACCGGTTAAGCTATGTTCTTATCGAGGTAGCATCCTATTTGAATTGCTTTTTTCCAAGAAAAAGAATATGCCAACCAACCGCAGTAAGAGAGGGGGTGTCACACAAGACTTGCCGTGTCCAGCTGAGCACAGGCTTGCCCTTCCCTGACTCCTGTGAACGCCCGGCTCTGTTCTTGGTGGTAAGTGATTCTCACCAGAGACCAGAAGGAACTGTTGGGGTGGCCTGTGTGAACTATGAATGCCTTAAAATACCCTCCCTCTTTTACAGAGGAATGTTTCTCTCATTTCTCTTGTCTTTCTGTTAATAACTTGTAATAACTTTCTGACTTGGCTATTTAAATTTCCATCCTAAACAGCACCTTAAGCTCACTGAATGCAAATTCTTGTTGCTCTGCAGCCACCCAGACCCCAGGAACCTTGATGGAAAGACCTGCATGTGGCAGTGGTCTTCAAGTCACCATACTATGGCTACAGGTCAGACTGCTTGAGTGATGTCCTTAAGTCTCCAGAGGTAGCAGAGTGGTCAGTGAGCCAGCTGCCACTGCTATGGCCCACAACACAGAGAGGAAATTCGGTTCCAGAAGGCTTTGACCTTGAGTTGAATCTTTCCGGGTATGAGACCTTCGTAAAAGTCCCAGAAGGAACCAGGAGAGACCTTCCTATATGTGACTCAAAAACCAGAAGCCGTAAAAAAGAAAACATGGATACCTTCAACTACAGAAAAAATACCTATGTGACAAAAGACCTTAATCAAAGTCAAAAGAAAATAATAGAAAAAATTTTTGTAACTCCTGTGACAGGCAAGGAGAATCTCCTTCATATATAAAGAGCTCCTGGGACTCAATAAGAGTAAGAATGAAAATCCAAAAGTAAAACTGACCAAGAATATGGGACAGAAACTGCCAGTGCCCTCCCAATACCCAGTGCCCTCTTCTCCCTTATTAACTGATTCCCAGGCAACGCCGTCAGTTAAAAAGCCCCATTTTCCAGTTTCCTTCAGACACAGCCACGTTACTGAGTTGTTGCTGAAACAGAAGCTAAATGTCAAAGGGGGCTTCTGTGAGGCTTCTTAAAAGGGAGGAGGCACACACCCTGTGGCCGTTTTCTTTGTGTGGCCGTTTTCTTTTTCCTTCTTGTAGCCTGCAGTGTAGACACGTTAGCTGGTACTCCAGCAGCTATCTTGAGCCTAGGTGACCTTTAAGACCAAAGCCACATTTTAATATGATGGGGGGGAAAGAAACGAGGAGCTTGAGACCCTGATAACCTTGCAGCCTTCGTGCCGGCCTGAACTACTCATCTCCAGACATGATCTGTGTGAGAATAAACCCCTTGACTGTAGTCTGCTCTCTCACCCACACCAACCTGATGCCAGTATTAACTGGCAGTTCCTCAAAAAAGAAATGCCAATATATTAAAAGGTGTTCTACCATATTTCTAATGTAGATGCACTTAATAACTGTGAAATATTTTTCACCTATAAAGTTGGAAACTTTAAAAGAAGTTAGAAAGGGAATCCGCCTTCCAATGCAGGGGACGGGTTCGATTCCTGGTTGGGGAACTAAGATCCCACATGCTGCAGGGCAACTAAACCCCCACGCCTCAGTGAGAGAGCCCGCATGCCGCAAACTACAGGGCCCACACGCCCCGCAGCCTGTGTGCCACTAGAGAAGAGAAAACCTGCCCACCGCAACTAGAGAGAAGCCCACTCGCCGCAACGAAAGATCCCGTGTGCCACAAATAAGACCCAACGCAGCCAAAAAAAAAGAAAATAAAATAATAATAAATTTTAAAAATGAGAAATTAGGAGCACTTATTTTACTGATGAGAACGTGATTTGATAAAACATCTAGGGAGAGCATCCTAGAAAATATCAAAATTGCAAATGCATTCACCCATTCTAAGAATCTGTCTTCCAGAGGCACTTATTCATCAAGTGTAAAATGCCCGTGCCTTATCCATTGCAGTGTTGTTTATCACAGCAAAATACCGGCAACAGCCTAAGTGTCCATCGGTGGGGCTCTGGTGACATCTGTGCAGCAGAAGCTACACAACCATGAAAAGCATCCCCGCTGGGAAGTCCCTGACATGCGGATTGGCGCATCTCTGAGCTTCACAGGTAAAGGACAAAGATGAGGTAGAGTGTGCTGCCGCTTAGGGAGACGTCAGGACGGGGAAGGATGCACACAGCACGGCTTTTAGGTCGTGTTTGATGCAGTGTCTCTGGCAGGAGAGCAGGGAACTGCCGTGGTACTGTTGTCCACCGTTCAAGACGGGTCTGTGCCAGCTTCCTTCCTCTGTCTGAGTCTCCCCTCGGACAGACAGAGGACCTAAGGCCCCGACCTGTGGGGGTCACAGATTTGGAAGGGAGGAGCAGACATCCACAATGTTTTAGGGAGATGAGAGCTTGGAAATTAAGTGAGAGAGCAAGGGATACCCACTTTGGAGAGAATGATCACTGCTGAGTTCAGGGGCAGGTGGAAAAATGACGTCGTTTAGGAAGAGAAGGGCCATCCCATGTTGCCACCACTGCTGAGTATTCAGAGCACATTGCCTTCAAGAACCCAGGGTAGGGGCTTCCCTGGTGGCGCAGTGGTTGAGAGTCCGCCTGCCAATGCAGGGGACGTGGGTTCGTGCCCCAGTCCGGGAAGACCCCACATGCCGCGGAGCGACTGGGCCCGTGATCCATGGCCGCTGGGCCTGCGCGTCTGGAGCCTGTGCTCCGCAACGGCAGAGGCCACAGCAGTGAGAGGCCCGCGTACAGCAAAAAAAAAAACACACACACACACAAAAAAAACCCCAAGCCCTCCTCAGGTAAGCAGGTAAGACGTAAAATTCATAGTGTCTTTGCTGGCCCTGTCCCTCCAGCTCGCTCTCTCTGCAGGTTCTCTAGTTCACCCTTCAGGGGCTTCCATCATCTCTGCAGGTGGAGTGTCTGAAAAACCCTCTTTGGAAGGAAATCAGTCTGCCACAACCAGCTGGCCTTGAATTCACAAGACTTAGTTGATGAAAGAGGCTAAAGGCGGCTGTATAGTTATCTCTGAATTGCTGGTAAATGTTTGAGATACGGAATATAGGTGAGCGTAGGGGAGAAATAAACGCATCAGTGGTTATTCTCTAGAGCAGCGCTGTCCATCAGAGCATCTGCCCTGGGAGTGATGGGATGTCTCATACCCGTGCTGTCCAGTACGGGGGCCACTCGCCACGTGTGGCTGCCGTGACCCAGGAACTGAATCTCTAATCTGAGTGCATTTTAATTAATTTAAGTTTAAACAGAAATAGTCACATGTAGCCAGTAGCTACTGTAATAGTGTAGTTGAAGAGAATAAAAATCTGTTTTTAGATGATCACCCAAAAAACGGAGAAACGTGCTATACTGGGTCCAGCTTCTCATTCAGGGGCACCAGCCCATGATTTAAAGATAAATCATATTAGAAACCCTCTCAAGGGAATTCCCTGGCAGTCCAGTGGTTAAGACTCCACGCTTCCAGTGCAGCGGGCGTGGGTTTGACAACACTTGGTCGGAGAACTAAGATCCCGCATGCCGTGCAGCACGGCCAAAAAATAAAAATAAAAGAAAGTAGAATTAGAAACCCACCCAAGATATGTGAAGGCATCGTAACTTCAGCAGTAGAGATTACTTCTTTGCTCTTTAATAGTTTCTTCTTCCCTCGTCAGCGAAGAATTGGGCCAAGTGACGGATTCGAGTCGCGAAGAGAATTGGGGTTCCCTGAGGCCTTTGCTGTGTGGAGGGAACGCCGCGTCTCTGCACGCAGAGGCCGGGGAGTCTTCAGAGGTCAGCCCATGTCTTCCAAGTGCGTCTTGATGTGATGCTGAGTCCACGAGGGGCCAGCAGGATGGACACGTGGCTCCGTGGGCTGTCAAGGTGATGGTCAGGGGCTCTGCCTCCTGTGAGCCAATGAATGTTCTCAGCAGATTGGGGTCGGGGTTTATAGAGAGAAAACGCAGAATTCGAGCCCTGTAACTCACTGTGAAATGAACCCCGGGAGCAAGGCCGTGCTTCTCATCCCATTCCTGGCGAGCCCATTCCTTCTGCCAGTGAAAACTGAAAGCTTGATAGAATTACCTTTTCCCTTTTGTTAAGCACTCAAGGGCACTACAAGACATAAAGCGAAAACGTCCTTTGGGGTTAAGCCAATTTCCTTATCAGCGATATCCCAGGAGCACGTTCCGTAAAGCCCGTAAAGGCAGATGCAAAGCGAGGACGGAGGCCCGGCTGCCAGCTCCTTCTCCACACCTGCGAGCCCAGCGTCGTTTGTAAGCCACGCTTCTTCCCCTCCCTTGCACACGTGTAGCGAGCTTTCTGCTGGGACCTGATTCTGATGGAGACCCCTGGTTTGGGGGAGGGAGGGTCTGGGGGTCGGATCCTTCTGAGGTTTTACAAGATGACAGGCAGCAGGACCACCAAGTCTGCGAGTCCTTTCTGTGGATCAGCGACCAGCTTTAACTGCTCCATTTCCATAAGCCCACCATGGCTATTGAAACCCTCCATGTCCAGTAAATAAAGACAGACACAGAACAATTGAACAGACGCGGTGCTTAAAAGCACCTCCCCTATCACGTGGGCCCCATGGTGCTCGAGCAGTGGGGTCCACACAGCACAGGCACCTGCGAGGCCGTGGAGTGAGGACGAGCCCTCCATCCCGTCCAGGAGGAGATGCCAGGAGGGTGAGGAGCTGCCACGCCCTTTCGTTCTGGCCGCGTGGCGCTGGGGCCGTGTCCACATGTAACCTCGCTGCTGGTTCCTCTGGGGCAGCAACTGGGGTTGCTGTGATGTGGCGATGGTGGCAGAAATCAAAGCTGGGCTCGAGTTTCTACCCTCCAAGCTGAAATGATCCCGCCTGTGATCTATTTACCCACTGAGACAGATGTGCAGGACTGGCCTGTTATCACTTGGCCCCTGTAATCACCCCGGAGTGAGTGAAGCTTCCAAGAAGAGGGCGTCGCAAAGGAAACGCACCACACGAGCAGAGCTGTAATGATCTTGCCCAGTGGCTTAGGCGTGAGAGAACAGACACAAAACTTTAAAAATCAGAGTCTTAGCCTTTTTTTCTGAACTGTTCCTTATGCCAGAGAATGCATTTTTTCTTTCCTTAAAAAAAAAGATCCTATATACACTAATATGTATAAAATAGATAGCTAATAAGAACCTGCTGTATAAAAAATAAATAAAATAAAATTCAAAAAAAAATCCTGTTTTGTATGATTTCTGTCCTATCGCCCTGTGTCTCTGTGTGTCTGCGTCTCTACCTGCCCTGCCCTTCCACTGCTCAGTGTGGGTGTTGGGCTCATGGAACTTGGTGTGTAGAACAATGTCCCATACACCCGTGTCCTCATATAGAAATGATCTACCAGCTGTCCTCTTTAAAATCCCATCTGAAGAGCCTTTGAGGCTTTTTGTTGTTCTTGTTTGATTGTTTTTACCTTTTCTGTCTTTTCAGTTTTAGTTGTATCAAGTCATTATCAGAGTACTGGGATATAATGAAAAACAGCAGAGCTGAATCAGAATGGGGAAAAAGGCCTAAATGATTCCACTTAAATTCAGATTTTTTTTTTTTTTTTTTTTTTTTTTTGCGGTACGCGGGCCTCTTACTGCTGTGGCCTCTCCCGTTGCGGAGCACAGGCTCTGGACGCGCAGGCCCAGCGGCCATGGCTCACGGGCCCAGCCGCTCTGCGGCATGTGGGATCTTCCCGGACCGGGGCACGAACCCGTGTCCCCTGCATTGGCAGGCGGACTCTCAACCACTGCGCCACCAGGGAAGCCCCTAAATTCAGATTCTTAAGGGGCTGAAATACATTTTTTAGTTGCCTGAGATTAATACACGTGCCCTACTATATTTCAAAATCAACTCCATATTTGTTGAGTGGGTTCTCACAAATCACCTGTGTTTAGCTACTACAACGATGGGTATTATGAAAGATACAGAAGAAATTGTTTTTTTATCCTGCAAAAGTTTGGGGATTGCTTACAAAAATGTACACAATAAAAAATGATAAAAGCAAAATAGATAAAATGTGGGATCATGGAAAACAAGTAGGATACCAGGAGGAGGGGATAATTGGGAGGAAGAGATATAAGACACTGTCCCTGCCCTCAAGGAGAGCACAGTCTGGATGGGGAGAAACATGCAAGCTGAAAATTCTAAGAAATATTAGAAGACAACGCATCACTCTACTAACTTTGCGGCAGAGATTACAAACCCGACATAAGCTTGGAGGAGACGAGGCGAGGAAGGTGGGAGTACGTTTTAGATAAAAAGGTGATGGGGCCTGAGCGATGAAGATGGAGAAATTTCCAATACATTTCGGAAAAAGCACAGGATAGGCGGGCACACAGGAAGGACTGCAACACAAAGGCTCAGCGGCAGACACAAGGCAGCTCGTCCGTGGGGAGATGGAAACCCAGGGCTTGCACAGTACGTGCGTGCTTTGTAGTGAGCACAGGGCCAGATGCCTGCCTGCAAGGCAGGAAAGGCCGGCGGAAGGGTTCACCTGATGCTGCTGAAGGTTTCCCGATACAGAAGTGACGTGGGGGGAAGACCAGCCCGGCCGTTGTACGGGAGATCAGATGCGGAGCTGGGGGCCCGGGGGTCAGAGATGAGGAGATGGGAGCTTCCCGCCCCGCCCCCATTGCGCGGGGCAGAGGGGACAAAGAAGCTGGCAGAGACATTTAGAGAAAAGGGCCGGTAGGAATTGATGGCTGAAGAATAGAGGAGGTGGGACAAAAACAGCATCTAAGATGTGCGTCAGGGTGACCATGGCAACCGCGGAGCCTTTGAGAAGGATGCAGACGTCAGCCGGAAGTGTAGTTCCAGGTCAAGACGGGAAGTTCCATTTTGGAAACGGTGAGTTCAAAATGATGGCGGGACTTTTAAATTTCTTCCTGAAAACATGACATTTAAGCTCAAGTGGGGCAACGGTGGGAAAACGACCAACCAGGTGCTTTGAACTCCTTCAAGGACAATGGGTGTGTGAGGTGGACAAGCCAGGACCGACGGCTGCAGTTGGGAAAGGCTCACAGGACAGAGTTGTCGTCTGGTGACGGGGCGAGAAGAGGGTCCCGGAGAGCAGCTTCCAGCAGGAGAGGCCAGCAGGACCCACCACAGCAGACGGAGGGGCCGAGGAAGGCGGCGTAGTTCCCGTCTCCTCTGCACGGAGCCCCTGGGGGGGGGGGTCCATTTGACCTTAGCGAGTTCTGTTCACAGTGCTTTGGAACCAAACCAAGGAGTTCTTGGCAGCCATGCTGACCCTTTTCTCTCCTCTCTTAAAAAAAATTTTTTTTTTAAGCTATTCCTCTTTGAGAAAAGAATGCAAAGGCCTTGTAGACCCAGTCAGAGCTGAAATAAAATCCCTGTGTCCTTGCTCTAATGTGACTGTGCGATGACGTGGAAATTCTGCCGGTAGATGATGGGGATTGACGTGTAGGAAAGATGTCTTTAAAATCACAAACATCTCAGTGAACACAGCCCAATAGTTGATATACAAACGTGAGAGTGTTTCCTTACATTGATTTTTCATGTGCAAAGTAAGGCCAGATCCTTTATGAGACAGGCACCCACCCCGCTGCCCACTGTGCTGTTCATATAACTGCGGGCGGAGAACCCACAGCCCGGCTACAAGGAGAGATTTTGGCAGGTGCCACCGCATAACCTACAAGCATCACACTTGCTGTCTGGACCTGCATCCTTTCTGGGCCTTCCCCCGATGCAATTTCTTTCCATCTCTCATCCTTTTCTTCTTTCATTGCATCCCTCCAGCCTCCCCAGGCACATGGCCACAGGGAGGGAAGAAACACATGTTGTTGATGATTCTGTTAACTCTGCTGGTGATTTCTCAAGGTCAGAACACAGGGTGACTTGAAAATGTTTCCCATCTAACAGGACAGAGGGAGGAGAAGGACCCAGAATTGTCTGTGTTTCTTCCTCAAAGAAAGGAAACATCCTGGGAGCCAGATGACCACGCAGATCCTCAGAGATGGCAAGTCCAGACCGTGGATTCCTGTGTCCCAAAATGCAGAGATAGACCTGGGGGAGGTGTCACCTGATGTGGCTGAAGGTCGTCCTGGGCTGGTACTGACGCCCCCTGTCCTCTGTCCTGTGCTGACGAATCTCCCCCACAACCCAGGCATAGAAATAGAAGGGCAGTCAGAGATCACAGGTACCCGTCCCTGCAGTGCAGGCGGCGTGGAGGGGAGGCTGAGCAGGGCAGCCCCGCCTGCACCCAAGCCCCCAGGGGCTGGCTCTGCTCCTCTGCTGGTGGGCGAGGCCGGGATCTGAGCGGGAAGCTGCTGGTGGGACCCCCCGGAAGCGCTGCCCCTCGTGATCGTTCCTCAGGAGTACGAGCGGGTCTCCCGTTTCTTGCCCTGTTCTCTTGCTGTGTCGGACCCGTCTCCTCTGCACTGTTCGATCTGCTCGTGTGCCTGCTGACTTTTTTTTAATTGGAGTCTAGTCGATTTACAATGCTGTGTTAGTTTCAGGTGTACAGCACAGTGAATCAGTTATACATATACAGGTATCCACTCTTTTTTAGATTCTTTTCCCATATAGGTTATTAGAGAGTGTTGAGTAGAGTTTCCTGTGCTCTACGGTAGGTCCTTGTTGGTTATCTATTTTATATATAGTAGTGAGTGTATGTCAATCTGAAACTCCTAATTTATCCCTCCCCCCTTCCCCTTTGGTAACCATCAAGTTGTTTTCTATGTGAGTCTGTTTCTGTTTTGTAAATAAGTTCATTTGTATCTTTTTTTTAGATTGCACATATAAGTGATAGTATATATTTGTCTTTCTCTTTCTGACTTCACTTATATGATAATCTCTAGGTCCATCCATGTTGCTGCAGATGGCATTATTTTGTTCTTTTTTATGGCTGAGTAATATTCCATTGTACATATGTACCACATCTTCTTTATCTGTCATGTCATGTGTTGACAGACATTTAGGTTGCTTCCATGTCCTGGCTATTGTAAGTAGTGCTGCTGTGAACATTGGGGTGCATGTATCTTTTCAAATTATGGTTTTCTCAATCACGTACTTGCTGACTTTTGTCTGTGATTTTCCTTGTTCTTAAAGGTGGTAGAGGGTGCGGGGTGTCCTGTGTGTCTCTGATCACGGTAGTTAAGATGTGTTCTTTTAGTATGGGGTGGGATCCACCCCAAAGGTGGGATCTCACCTTTGGGAGAAGGGGAACATTTAGATTTATTGCAGTTTTTGTTTGGCATCTTAGCGACAAGAATGAGAGTAGGTGCAGGATTGTGGGAACCTAAGGCCGTATGTTTGGGGCTTAAAGACGTGGAAGAATCATAGGACCCCTTCAGGCCCAGCAGAGTGAGCGCTCCAGGGCCCCTCCCTGACACCGGAACACGGGTGTCAGTCTTCCTGAGACGCGCCAGCCCCTTTCCCCGTACCTGACCATGAACTTCTGGTAGCCTGGGTGCAGACGTAGGTACAGACGGGCTGGGTCGTGGGTCACTAAGTGATCAGGGCAGAGAGGAGCTGGTGGCTGAACAGGGCCTGGTGGTGGCGAGTCGGGACCAGCGCCCAGAGCTGGGCTGGGGGAGGAGGCGCTGGGTTTGGGCAGGGTCTCCTCCCGCAGCCTGGCAGGTGTCAGAGCCCGGGCCATCTCCTCCCATCTCACTGGCCAGGGACCCTCCGGGTATCTCTATCTCAGTGAAGGGCACCCCCGCCAAACTGGCCCAGGGACTTGGAGCTGAGCCCCTTAATCCCTGCAGCTCCTGGGCACCGGGTGGGGTAGTGGTGGGCATGGCAGCTGAGGCCGGGACTGGTGGTCTTCTCAGCAGGGGAGGGAGAGGGGTGGAATGCGTCTCTGAGTCTTGTGTCATCTGCCCCCATTGCTCCACTGGGCCAGAGCAGAGCCCTTTGTAGACGTTCTGGGAACACTGACTCTCTAGGGCTGGCTTGGTCGGGAGGCCCTCACGCCCTCCCAGGCCCGAGCCCAGGGTGTTACAGCCCCAGGGGCCCGGGGCCAGGGGACAGAGCTCCCGTCTCCGTGACAAGACCGCGACCTCGCTGACAGAAAGCCCGCTCCTGTTAAACCCTCAAAGCACAGGGCCTCGGGGGTTGGCCCCTTGCCTACAGACCATGTGCGTCTTCGACGCCCCTCAGCCTCCTGGCAGGGGTCCTCCTCCACTCTCCCCCGCACCCCCATTTCTAGTGGTCTGAGTAGTTCATTAACTGAATACTGGATATTTGGGCACAGATACGTTGAACTCAGTACTGTGCTTTTGAAGACTCACGATTCTAACAGTTTGAAATAATCTTGCTTTTGTTGCCAGAGATACGTAAGCTGTATTAAGTGAGACTAAACGGTGACGTTTAAAAAGGTAAGTAAGGCCCAGAGATTATAAACTATTTTACGTGGCGGCTCCTGTGTTTCTGTGGTGGGATCTGAGTCGCCAGTGATGGGCGTGAAGCTTGCAGGGCAGCAGGTGTCTGGGGTGGGCTGCAGCCACTGGTCAGGATGCCCACCCACGCACAGGCTCCTCCGGGCACAAGGACGGCATATGTAGGCTGCAGGGCACGGGGTTTGGCTCAGACGTCGGACGCGCAGACAGACGGCTGCACGCTGCCTCATCCTCCAGGGATGTGCGGGGCTGTGAGGAAGCTGCCGTGGAAGCTGGGTGGGGGGTTGTTCACAGATCACAGAGAACGTGCAGCCCCTCAACCCCTGCGTGGCTTCTGTCTTCTCAAAGAAGAGTCCTCTGCAAACTAAAAAGTGCAGATCAAACAGCTGAGAGGGTTGTATGAGAGCATGTTCCTAGCCAGGAAGAGGAAATCCCGGGATGCTGAAGAATCCACAGATGCAGTGGAGAAATCCTTGGGATAATCTCGGAGGAATCGTGAAAAATAACGGAGCCCCAAGAGATGGGGAGATGACAGTTGTAATTTTCAAAAAGAGAAAGAGTGCAGGTTCTGTGCAGTTCAGATCAGTGGGCTTGTTGTTGATTCTGGGCCAGCATCTTGAAGAAAGTCCGCGAAGATGGTTTCCAAGCTCTCGCAAAGGGCATCAGTGACTCTGAAGAGCCAGCCCAGGTCCCAAAAAACACATGGTGTCAGGCTGTTTTCACCTCCTTTTCCGACAGGACCATCCGACTGGCAAATGTGTAAGAGAGGTTGGTGATGATGGCCCACAGTCCAGGAAGGACTCACTCCAGGGCCGTGAGGATGAGGGAAGAGGCAGGTCTCACTGGCTGCTTTTAGGTCAAAACAACAGAGACAGATTCTAGTTAGTTTAAGCAGAAAAGGGATTTTCAAGGATATAGAGCCGCTTACCGACTCTCGGGAAGGGCTGGACAGCCGGGTTTGGACATCACACGTCAGAACTACATCCAGAAATCACGGGGCTGGTCCTGTGAGGACACAAGAGCTTGTCAACACCAGCCTGGGCATCACCTTTCCCACTGCCGACACCATGACCCTGGTGTCCCCAAGGGCATGAAGCTGTCCCCACCCTCTCGAGCTCCTGGGTCAAAGTTCGGCACGATGCTTCCAACCGCTGGAGCCCGGATCCCATGGCTGTACCCAAGCTGCAAAGGATGCTGGGAAAGCCAGAGGCTGGCATTTTCTGCCTTTTTCATTCTGGGAGTTGGTCTTGGCTCCCAAAAGACTCATAAGGTGAGTAATTGCCCCACATAGAAAAGGGGCTCAGATGATGACGGCCATAAAGACTGGCTAATGTCCTGCTCCCAGAGGTTGAGGGAGAGGGTAATTGGGTAGGTTTATCAATGGTCGGAGGATCATAGGGTTGCTAATTAATCAATCCTTTTTAATCTAAAAGAAGGTTGTTATTGGCATACCGCAGGACTCTGCGTTTTTTTTTTTTTTAATCGGTGGCTTATTTTATCTGCAGGTGACACAGAACTAGAGTGGAATGCTAATACATTCAAGGGAAAAATCAGAATCACAAAAGGTCTCTGAAAGTCTGAATGAACCAGCCCATAGGACAGGACAAAGTCTATCAGTAAGTAAATGGCGGGCTCTGTTTTCGGGTTTTCAAAACCCAACCGCTCAAATGCCTAGTCGCCGCTAAGAAACAAGCCATTGTTTAATGCGGTTGCCAGGAAAGCTAATTAAACTCTAGGCCGCGTGAATGGACCGCAGTGTTGAGAACAAAGCGGTCCCGCTCCGCACTGAGCGGCCACAGCTGAGCCCCGAGCCAAGCCCTGAGCACTACGGTCAGTGAGGGCCCGGCCAGTCGTAGATGCTCCCAGGGGCTCCGGGAAGGTGCGTGGACTCAGCGCCGGGACAGGAAGAGGGGCCTTGGAGGGAGGGATACGAGAGGGGTCACCAGTCACCCAAAGAGTGTGCACATGGGAGAAGGGGAGATCTCGCCCACAGGGTGTCAGGGGCTGAAACCGAGGCCCAATCCAGCCAATTATAGGGCGTCCTCAGCAAAAGGAAGAAACCATTCTGTTGCAGGAAGGGGGACCCCTTCCAGGGCCCGAGAGTGGGCTCTTGTCTCACACTCGGATATGAACTATCCGAGGAGACACACGTGCTGACAGAGCAAGAGACGTTATTGGGAAGGCGTGCCCGGGCAGAGAGCAGCGGGGTAAGGGAGCCCAGGAGGACTGCTCTCCACGTGGCTCTGTCTCGGGTTTTATGGTCATGGGGTTAGTTTCCGGGTTGTCTCTGGCCAATCAGCTTGCCTGGCTCATATTTGGTCCAACGCAGGGTCCTTCCTGGTGGCACACGCATCTCAGCCAAGATGGATTCCACAAGGATTCTGGGAGGTTGGCAGGATATATTATGGGCTGGTGTCTCCTCCCTCCTTTTGGCCCGCCTGAATTCTTCCGGTCGGTGGTGGCTTGTTAGTTCCGCATTCCTTACCAGGACCTCCTGTTGAAAGAGAACTCACGCAAGCAGTTACTCCCGGGCCTGGCTGGGGCCGGAGGTTTCTGTCAGTGGTTCCCCAGCAGTTCCGCCTGAGCTAGAAGAGTCTGGGGCAGGGGTGGGGTGGGGCGTGTCACACGTACCTGTCACTGGAGGTGTTCAGATGAGAGGTCGTGGCCAGCAGTAGAGGCGCTGTTGAGGGGCCCGCAGCTAAGCTTAGACTAAGTGAACGTCCAACTTTTTTTAGCTTTAATATTTTTATGTAAACATTTTATTGAGATACAATTGGCATATAACACCACATTAGCGTCGGGTGTATAATGGTACGGTATACGTACATATTGTGGAATGATCGCCACATTGTCGAGGTAACATCCTTTCCCATACAGTTACAGAATCTTTTTCCTGTGACGAGAACCTTTAAGATCTACTCTCTCTGCAACGTTCAACTCTGCGGTACTGTATTGCTAACTATAGTCAGCATGCTGTACGCTACATCCCAGGGCTTAGTCATTTTATAACTGGAAGTTTATACCTTCCGACTCCACTGTTGGCAACCGGTATTTGTCTTTCTCTGACTCACTTCACTGAGCATAATGCCCTCCAGGTCCATCCATGTTGCTGCATGTGGCAGGATCCCCTTCTTTCTCTTGACTGAGTAATATTCCATTGTGTGTATACACCACATCTTCCTTATCCATTTATTTATTGATGGACACTTAGGGAGCTCCCAAGTCTTGGCTCTTATAAATGGTGCTGCTATGAACCTAGGGGTGCATGTATCTTTTATCATTCGTGTTTTCATATTTTTCGGACGAGTACCCAGGAGTGGAATTTCTGGGTCAGATGGTAGTTCTATTTGTCGTTTTTTAAGGAACCTCCATGCTGTTTTCCATAGTGGCTGTATCAGTTTACATTCCCACCAACAGTGCAGGAAGGTTCCCTTTTCTCCACACCCTCTCCAGCATTTGATATTTGTATTCTTTTTGGTGATGGCCATTCTGACAGGTGTGAGGTGATATCTCACCGTCGTTTAGATGTGCATTTCCCTGATGATTAGTGATGTGGGACATCTTTTCATGTGCCTGTTGGCCATCTGTATGTCTTCTTTGGAAAAATGTCTGTTCAGGTCTTCTGCCCATGTTCTAACTGGATTGCTTGTTTTTTCTATTGAGTTGTATGAGCTCTTTTGGAGAGTTACCCCTTACCGGATATATGGTTTGCAAATATTTACTCCCATTCAGTAAATTTCCTTTTCATTTTGTTGATAGCTTCCTTCGCTGTGCAGAAGCTTTTAGTTTGAGGTAGTCCCACTTGCTTATTTTTGCTTAGAACTTGCCATTTTAAGATTCTGTTTTCTATGGAAATATCTGGCATTACGAAGGTAATATAAGTCGCTCTAATATATGCACGAGGATTTTAAGAGATTTGATTTAGTCTCTGCTGAATACTTGAGCTGCACCCAACTTACAGTGGAGATGGGAGATAGCCTCGTTTTACCTGCAGGGTTGGTAATGCTTTCATTTCAGTTCCGCATGAATCGTGACAGTCACGCCAGCCTGGAGCTGCGCGAGGGGAGGGGGGTGAGTGAAGAGAGTCCAAAGAAAGCAAACGAAGCCGTTCAGCTTCAGGGCACTTGGAGAAGCACAGTCCAGGCCTCTCACCCACATTCCAGGAGAGAAACAACGCAGGGGACGAACGAAGGGAATTGTGGTGCTCAAGTTGGTTGCTCCGGGTGGACGGGGAGGGGTCCCGAGGGGCCCTGAGCACAGTGGATGCCACGTTGGGAGGACAGGGTAACTCGTGCTTACATGGTCATTCTCTGCCTCCAAGATAACAGCAGGTGAAAGGGGAGAGAAACAAAGAAAAAGCAGACCCCATACTACTCACACAGTAAGTCCCCTGCATATGAACGAGTTCCCTTCGGAGAGTGCATTCGTAAGTCCCATTTGTTCATAAGTCCAGCAAAGTTAGCCTAGGTACCCAACTAACACAGTCGGGTATATAGTACTGTACTATCATAGGTTTCTAACACTTTTCACACAAATAATACATAAAAAACAAAGAAACACAAAAAATAGAGAAACCCTTTTTAATCTTACAGTACAGTCCCTTGTAAAGTACAGTAGTCCAGTACAACAGCTGGCACACAGGGGCTGGCATCGAGGAAACAGGCAAGAAGAGTTACTGACTGGAGGGGGGAGAGGAGGTGGGAGATGATAGAGCTGAAGGATCGTCAGCAATAGGGGACGGAGGGCAAGCTGCAATGTCACTCACGCCTGACGCTGACGGCACAGGTTCTGGTTCCTTGCTGGAACCAGATGCATATTTGCATCTTTGAAAGTTCGCAACTTGTAAGTTCGTATGTAGGGGACTTACCGTATTACCTTAGATTAGGCCAGCGTGGTGGGAACTGTGATTATGAGGATGACAGGACTAACGGTGCTCGTGGCCTGTGACCTGTATGAGAGACCACATGTTCCTCTCCTGAATCCTTCCCCGAATTAGGGTCAGGAAGTGCCAAGGAACACTGACAGCAGCAGATTTCTGGAAGTTCAGAGTATGTCTGGTCCAGGCCCTGCTAATCCCACCCCAAGAGTAGGCGAATCCTCAGCACACGAGGCGGCCTTTGTGATTGGACTCTTTCGGGGACGTGGGGCAGGGGGCAGGGATTTCCAACGTGTACAGTGGGTTTCAAATGTATGGTGACACCTCTGATGTGCAAAACGGGCCTTTATTCCTCTGGGACTGCACCGAGATTGCTGGTGAGGTGGTGAAAACCCAAACTTGGCCCTTGAGGGTAACAGACCCCCTTCTGGCCTAAAAGCCTCCTCTGGGCAATTCCTCGGTCAGTTCAGGATTTTAACTCGTTCGGGGCCGGTCTCCCTCGTCCTCTCCACCGCTGAGCCTGGGGTGAGGCCTGTGCTTTCTGTGCTCCTGCCCCCAGCCCACCCCCTTGGAGACGTCTTGTCACCTTGCTCTCAGTGTCGGCCTTGGTCCCGTGCTTTCACCACTGACCACCTGCATCCCGGCCGGGCTGCTGTCACCAACCCTTCCTCCCGCTCCCGAGGGGCTGTGACTTCCCCACTCGGAGAGAGAGCTGAGGGGGCTCAGGTGGGTGGTCGTCCGCCGCCCTCCATCAGTCCAGGCCTGCCCTCCCCGCGTCCCTGTAGGGCAGGCGGCCAGGGCGGTGGAGACACAGGCCCCAGGCCCTCCGCCCTCACCCCGCGTTCTCTGCCCCCAGCCCGCAGACTCTCAGCGCCGGGGATGCGCCGCCCCCACCCCGCCCACGCCTCCTGTACGGCTCTCCCCCCGCCTGCCTGTCTAGGCTCCGCCGCCGCCCCCTGTCCTGTGTACGAAATACTTTCATTGCTTTGTTTCTTGATGGGGAAATGACCTCATACCGTGACCTGCATCATTTAGAAGCTAACACCTGCTCTACCATCTCCTCCTCCAAGGTCTTAGCATCATCTTAAAGCCAAGCCCTTTTGAAACTCCAGATCAAAGCACCACCTCTCTCTCTCTGTCTCGCGCCGCCCCGCGCCGCCCTTTCTCTTACGCTCACGCACGCACGCGCACGGCTAGCTCTGTCACGTGTCTTCAGCTTCACGTCCTAAATTGTGACTCCGCCCAGCACCTTCCCTGACTGCTGTGTCTGGCCCGTGTCCTGAGCACATCAGCGCCGTCGGACCCACGGGTGGACAGCCAGTAACTCCCCGAGGTAAAGAACCTCAGCTTAAAATTTTAAAATGTTATTTTAATCTTCGAGAACCCCTATGCCTCCACGCCACGTAAGTGAAGATGAAAACGTGTGAGTAAAAGGCAGGGTGACGTGAGTGTGACTTGCCCCCGTCCTGGTGGAGCCCGGGTAAAGGAGAAGCGGGGTCCCTCGTGACCGCTCAGAGCACCTCACCTAGTCGGCGAGTGTTTCTCCGTTTCCAGACCTTCCCCCCGAGGAAACAGGGAGATAACACTGCTGCCCCGCAGATCCAGTGGAGGCTCAGCCACCTGCACTCCTGCGGTCGTCCGTAAAGACCGGTCGGTTCGTAAGCTGGCACAGTGGTCACGACGGCCCTGTCGCTTCTCGTCGGAAAAGCTTGACGTTTTAGAGGGCAGCTAGGTTTCTGTGCTTCGCGTCTGCCTGGGCCCATCAGGGGTTGTCTCGGATGTACTTCCCGTAAGTGGCGTGTCGGGTGTCGGTGCCGGCCTCACAGCAGGGATCGTTGGGGGGCTGTTCCGACCCCAGGCCCTCTGTGTGCAGCTGTCCCCAGTGGTCTCCCACCTCTGGAGGCCACCTTCTCCCACGCCGCCACACCCGCCACCCCCCCGTTGCCTGGACCTTGTCATCGCTGGTGGCATCTCAGCAGAGCTGACGGGCATGTGCTGGGGGATGCTGACGGCAGTGGCAGGCGGTGGCCCGGAGGACGCAGCTCCGGGGACACAGCTGGGGCCACCTCCTCGGGAGGAGGGAGAGAGGAGGAAAAGCAGAGGGGGTGACTTTCACGAGGAAAAGGGAGCAGCGTTGAATTCGGTGAACATTCAGACCATTTCAGCATTTTCCCTGCGCTTCTCCACGGGACGTGGGGGGCAGAGGTGGAGCCGGAAGTTGACACGGTCCAGGGAGCCTCTTTAAGGAGAAGAACACAGAGACACTGCTTGGGGAGAGATGCCCAGTGTTCTCCTTACTTGCTGCAGGTGATAAATTCTTTCTTCTCCTGACAATAAAAAAGAACAAGGATGCAAAATTAGGTTACAAAATTAGTTATGACATAACGAGTGAAGAAGTCACTGAGAATTATGTATTTTAAAAAAGCTAACAAATAATACAAAATCACAAAATCCAGAAACATAATACAATGTTTGAATTAGCTAACTGGCTGCTATACTTCTGTAAAACTTTTCCTCCCTACCTCCTTTGCCTGTATATTCTTTGGTCTTTTTTTTTTTTTTTTTTTTTTTTTTTTTTTGCGGTACGCGGGCCTCTCACTGCTGTGGCCTCTCCCGTTGCGGAGCACAGGCTCCGGACGCGCAGGCTCAGCGGCCATGGCTCACGGGCCCAGCCGCTCCGCGGCATGTGGGATCTTTCCGGACCGGGGCACGAACCCGTGTCCCCTGCATCGGCAGGCGGACTCTCAACCACTGCGCCACCAGGGAAGCCCTCTGGTCATGTTTTTAAACAAAAGATTGAATATCGTTCAGTCTTTCCTCTGGCCTGGTTGGTTGAAGTGGATTTATGGATAGTTTGAATGTGTTGTTCTTGGTTAAAGCCATTTAAAATTCTGGGGTGGTGGTAAATCTGGGATCACATCTATCACACTCCCTTTACTTTTTCTTTAAAGATTTTTTTGATGCGGACCATTTTTAAAGTCTTTATTGAATTTGTTACAATATTGCTTCCGTTTTATGTTTTTCTGGCCACGCGGCATGTGGGATCTTAGCTCCCCGACCAGGGATCGAACCCTCACCCCCTGCATCGGAAGGCGAAGCCTTAACCAGTGGACCGCCAGGGAAGTCCCTATCACGTTCCCTTTAAAGATAAGCTGTGGGGCTTCCCTGGTGGCGCAGTGGTTGAGAGTCCGCCTGCCGAAGCAGGGGACACGGGTTCGTGCCCCGGTCCGGGAGGATCCCACATGCCGCGGAGCGGCTGGGCCCGTGAGCCATGGCCGCTGAGCCTGCGCGTCCGGAGCCTGTGCTCCGCAACGGGAGAGGCCACAGCAGTGAGAGGCCCGCGTACCGCAAAAAAAAAAAAAAAAAAAAAAAGATAAGCTGTGGACTCGAGGAATCGCCCGCAGACTGGCTTCCGGCTCCCAGTGTTCTGACAGTGCTGTAGGGTTGTGATCCGAGCACCTGGTGCCCGAAGCTGCAGCACGCCTCTACGCTGCATGCAGAGCCGGGCTCTGCTCTTCCTCATGGTGAGGCCGGGCAAGTTGGCACAATGGGTGCTGGTTTTCCTGGAGGCCATTCCTGCATCGGGCGACTGGCAGTGACTAGCTATCCACAGATGCGTCTGTGATCCAGGTGGATGCGCCCCTAACTCGGCGCCCGTGGCTGCAGCCCCAGAGGGCTCACGGCCACCTTGGCGCCACCTGGCACGAGAGGCCCTTGAGTTAAACTATCTTACGTTTGTACATTTTATTACTAACAGATACACGCACAGCCAGGGGCCTTCCTAGAACCTTGGAAGGAGCTGTGAGGCTGAGGGATTCTGAGGCTTCGGAGCAGCCGCATCTGAAGGATGAAGGGTGCCAGGCGTCAGGTCCTACCCGAGCAGACTGCCCGGAAGACCGCCCGCCTCAATGACCAGTTCCGGGACTTGCTGACAGAGTCATTTTGAAGGAGGGGTGAGGCGTGGGGGATGAATGCAGTACGAGTGGCAACTTGGGGGGTTCTGCAGGCTCTCAGACCACCCCCACCAGTGCCCACCAGCAGAGTCCAGTGCCCCAAGCAGACAGCCCCGTCGCGATGAGTTTTAGGAAGGTAAGCAGTGTCTCTACCTCCTTAGCTCTCTGGATATTCAAGTGATGTGATTTTTGTTGTCACTGTTTCTCTTCTGTGCTGTTTGTGCTGTGAGTGGGTGGCGAGCGTCAGGGTGAGGGTCGTCCGTGGACTGAGATGGGGGAAGCACGCTTTGGCACACCTGGAACGCGGTCACTGGCAGCCAGGGCGCGAGGAGGGGGCGTGCGTGGGCTGGGAGCCACCAGGGCGGCACGCAGCTGAGGAGCTAGCTCTTCCTGCTTGGGCGTGAATTACTCTGCCTGGACCGTCCACGTGTTGCACGGCTGCTCCCCGGGAAGGACGGACGCCCAACAACGGCTTCTTGTGGAGCAGAGACACCAGCTTCACAGCCACCTTAGGAGCCGCGGAGGAGCATCACAGGAAGGGCACAGGACAGGGTGTGGGCTGCCCTCCTGCTTCCGACTCAGAAGGAAGAAGCCACACCATCCTGGGGCCAATCATCAAGGCCAGAGTGATGACAGAATGTCGGGACAGACAGTGAGTGTGTGTGGTTATGAAATGATGCTCGTCCTGTTACTGCCGGGTCCGCCCGCTGTGACCAGGACTGTTTCCGACACACCCTTCTATTCAGCGCATCAGAGTTTGAGGAGTGATGCTTGGGCCGTTATCTTTTTCCTTCCCCGTCCCTCTTCTCTCTTTCCTCGGAATTGCTGCCACAGCGACTTGAGTTGTATAACTTAGAGCCGGGAGCTAGGTCGGGGTGGGGAGCGGTTTATATCCAGATGAGCCGAATGTGGAGGAATCTCAAGAAAATGTGGGTAACCCTCAGGTGTGGACCCCACGCACCTAGCCCACATTAGCTGGTGTTGACCGAGGGTAGAACTCGAGGGAAGGAGTGTTGGTTCAAGTTAGAAAGGCTCTGGTTTCTGTCTGATGTGAAACAAATCATGCCGTTTACAAGTCCTGTGACGCTCAAAGGTTTAACCAGCATTTACACCGTGCTGTATGGGGTCCAAAGCACAGATGCCAACACAGGGCCTTTGAAGACAAGACACATCTGTCAATGATGCCCGCCCTTTGGGTGTTCCACCTGTGGTTGCTTTTCTTTCTGTTATCTTGTTTAAGATTAATGTTGTTACGGTATCCTCTTTTTTTCCCCCCTTTTTAAAAATTGAAGTATAGTTGATTTACAATGTTGTGTTAGTTTCAGGTGTACAGCAAAGTGATTCAGTTATACATATACATATATTCATTCTTTTCAGATTCTTTTCCCATATAGGTTATTACAGAATGTTGAGTAGAGTTCCCTGTGCTCTACAGTAGGACCTTGTTGGTTATCTATTTTATATATAGTAGTATGTATGTGTTAATCCCAAACTCCTAATTTATCCCTCCCCCTTTCCCACGTTTCCCCTTTGGTAACCATAATTTTGTTTTTGAAATTTGTGAGTCTGTCTCTGTTATGTTAATAAGTTCATTTGTATCATTTTTTAATTAGATTCAACATATGAGTGATATCATATGATATTTGTCTGAGTTACTTCACTTATATGATAATCTTTAGGTCCATCCGTGTTGCTACAAATGGCATTATTTCGTTCTTTTTTATGGCTGCATAATATTCCATTGTGTGTATGTATGTGTGTGTGTGTGTGTGTGTATATATATATATATATATATATATATATAACACCACATCTTCTTTAACCATTCCTCTGGGTGCATGTATGTTTTCGAACCATGGTTTTCTCAGGGTATATGCCCAGTAGTGGGATTGCTGGGTCATATGGTAGTTCTATTTTTAGTTTTTTAAGGAACCTCCACACTGTTCTCCATAGTCGCTGTATCAATTTACATTCCCACCAACAGTATAGGAGGGTTCCCTTCTCTCCACACCCTCTCCAGCATTTATTATTTGTAGATTTTTTCATGGCCATTCTGACCAGTGTGAGGTGATACGTCATTGTGGTTTCGATTTGCATTTCTCTAATAATTAGAGATGTTGAGCATCTTTTCATGGGCTTCTTCGGCCATCTGTATGTCTTCTTTGGAGAAACGTCTGTTTAGGTCTTCTGCCCATTTTTGGATTGGGTGGTTTGTTTGTTTTTTTGATGTAGAGCTGCATGAGCTGTTTGTATATTTTGGAGATGAATCCCTTGTTGGTCGCTTCATTTGGAAATATTTTCTCCCATTCTGAGGGTTGACTTTTATACCACATCGTCTTTATCCATTCATCTGTCGATGGACATTTAGGTTGCTTCCGTGTCTTGGCTATTGTAAATAGAGCTGCTGTGAACATAGGGGTGCGTGTATCTTTTCAAACTGTAGTTTTCGTCTTTTCTGGATACATGCCCAGGACAAGCATCCTCTTTTTGTCCCTCAAATGTATTTGCCAAAATGTATATTATGGGGACCAGAGGAGCATTGGATGGCGTGGTCTGCCTGGATGACCTTGTTCCCCGATCTGTGGCCTTCCTTTAACCAGCAGCTGTGTCTGTGGCATCATAAACCTCATCCAGTGTAAGGGGTGGATGCACATGAGGTTATTCGGTATTTCTGAGCCGGAAAGCCCACACGATGCCAGATGCCTCCGTTGACAGCTAGGACCCAGCTCGTGCACTTCCTCGGGGCTGCGGGAGACGACTCAGTTCCTCTCTGCCTCGGGCTGCTGCCCTACACCTGCCCCCAAACAAGAGGCAACACCACCGCCGAGAGGACGACTGGTGTGCCTCGACTGACCGTCTTGTGGGCGTGTGGACCTGCTCTGCGCCCAGCAGGCCTCCGTGGCGACGGGCTGAGGCTCCAGCACTGTGCCTGCTGGGCAGAGCCTGGCCGCAGAGAAGAGGACCTGGGATCCTTGCGATTGTCCTTGAAGGAAAACACAGGGCCGCGGGGCTCACAGGTGCCAGGCGAGTGGGCACGTGGCGTGATGTTCCCACTCCCTCGACTGGAAACAGAGCCCAGCCCCCAGGAGGCCCTGCGACCCCGGGGTCCCAGGATGCTGGGAAGGAGGGCTGCTGTCGGTCCGACCTTTAGAATCTCTGACCCGGTCTTCTCCCACAGGAGGGTCGGGGGCTCCAGCACTGTGATGGAAGCAAGCAGATTTTAGGAGGTCTGCTTTCGGGGGCGCTCCCAGGGCTGAATGTTCAGTCTTCCTTGTTCCAGCAGGTCCTGGCAGCTTGGTGCAGGGAAGTCACCAGCACACACGCCTGGCTGCTGGTAAAGAGGGGCAGCTGGGGCCCCTCAGACGGCACAGCCCCAGGGGAGCAGGTGCGGGGCCCAGGGCACCTTTCTGGGAGTGGTTCCCGAGGGTGGGAGCTGTGGCTGGATGCTGACTGCTTGCAAGGGTTTGAGAGCCAGAGGGAGCTCTGCTTTCGGTTTGTTGAAAGATACTTTATTGGGAGGATTTCCACTCAGGGTCTGGCTGGAAGGACATGTCCGCTCTTTCCCCTCCCCCTTGCAGAAGTCTAAAGCCCACAGGGGGTCCCCAGGATCCGGTTCTTTCGGCGGTGTTGCCGCTCTATTTGGTCTTAAGAGCTGATGCACTGGAGCCTTGCTGTCCCTGCACTGGGCCCACGACGTGGCTGGTGGTCATGACGCTGTGTTTCTGACACGGGCCTGAATGCAAGAAGCCGGGGGCAGAGGAGGCGTCTGTCAGCTTTGGGAAATGCTGGATTTTCCAAAGCCTAAGTCGTAGACAGGCTTTTGTGACACTACAGAGGAGGCTCTCTGCTTGTCCAAAGGAAGGGAATAGAAGGCTGGAAAGCTTTGGGGAGCTTGGAGGAGCTGTCACTGGGGCGTCTCCCTGGTCACGAAGCCCCGGAGGAGATACCGATCCCCGAGACTCGCACCTTGGGTGTGTTTGCTGGGAAGGGCACCGTGACAGCACGTGACATGGTGGCCCTGTTCTGGGAACCAAGCCGAGCTCCGGGGCACGGTGTGGCCTGGCTGTCGAGGAAGTTCCTCTGTCACTCTGCTGGGTTCCACGTAATTGTCAAATTGGGAGTGTGTCATGGTGGGTCTGCGACTTCCCAGGCTGGCGGTGACCTCACAAGGACTATTACAGACCCGTGGGACCCACGGCCAGCAGAGAGAATCGCTACCTCCCTCTCTATCCCATGACCTCGAACGTTCTGGTCACCACCATGGCCTTTTGTTCTTGGAGGGGACAGGAACTTTGCAAAGTGGGGTCACGCTATTGCTTCTGTAGGTCATCTTCCCAGACTTGCCTGGTTCTCAGGATCTCAGTCTTTGGCTCTGTTTCGCATATCTGTTTTTTGAAGTGTTTTTTTAAAAAAAGGATGAACTACTGTGTGTCAAGCATACAGAAGAGTGCAGAAAATAACATAATAGGGATCCGAGTATCTATTTGTAGATTTAACAAATACTAGCATTTTGTCCCATCTGTATCAGACATTTTTTAAGTTGCGTTTAGAATTAAATCCCCTGCATGTGTATTTTTGGTAGATGGGAAGCATCGATAAGTTCAGTTCTAGTTGGTTGCTGGCCATGCACAGAAGCGCCTCTGAGTCTCCGGATACTGGAAACGTTGTACATTTGTGCAGAGCAGTACTGCCCCAGCCACATGCCTTAAGCAGAAGGATCGCCCTAAAGACTGTCTCAGCACCTGGGCAGGTTTTCTCAGACTTACACCGTGTACATGTTCTCCACCAGTTTGCCATATGTTCACAGGGCTAACGCCCATCCCCGCCGAATGCGAGAACCCTCTGGCTCCAGAGGTTCCAGGTGTGAAAAAGTGCACCCAAACTGCTGAGTGTTGCCCCACTTAATAAGAAAGGATACTAAATATTTTCAGAAAATTAAACAACCCTTTAAACAACGTTCAAAAACATTTTGATGTCCGCGTGAGCCAAACTCCTGGAAAGCTAAGTGTTCGCTCTCCTCCTGGGACAGAGGCTGGAATATTCAGGCTTTACAGAGAGAGAGACATTTCTCCTAGAGTTTAGCCCTGAATCTCCGGTTCAGTTTATTCTTACCAGACTGTCCTGAGAATGTTTCAGACTCAAAAGGCCTGGAGACACACTCATGCTCTTTGCACCTAATTATGCCATCTTTGCAGTTTCTCCGTTTTTCCATGAAAGGCACCGCTGTTCTTCCAGCCACGTGATCCGGCCTCAAGTGCCTTGTCTCCTTTGTCCTCAGCATCCAGTATCTTTCCTCCAAACGTTTCTCACTTCTGTCTGCTCCTCCCCAATCCCCTTGCTGCTGTCCGAATTGGGGTATTTCTCCTCATGCGGTTGGGCGGATTCTGTCTTTGTGCTTTCCCCTTTCAGTCCAGTTCAGGACCAGATTATCTTCTGAAAGGAGCATCGTGTGCCATTCTGCTCAAAATCATCCAGTGGTCCCCACAGCTGACCAAAGACCAGTTTTCTACCCAGAACCTCCCATGTTTTCCTCCTCTTCTCTGTCCGCATGTACATGTCTCTCTGTGTCCCACGCAACATCCCACGAAGCCTCTGCCCAGGCACACGGCACTGCTTGCCCTCTCTGATCCTGAGTCTTCTTCCACTATTTCCTCTGCCTCAGTCTTCCCTTCCCCCCTTCATTAAACGAACCAACCGTCACGGGGCGCCTACTAGGAAACAGGTTATGTGAAACAACACCTACGCTTACAGACCTTGCAACCTAACGGAGAAAACAAAAGAATAAACAGGGAGTCAGCAAGCCAGGCTGTGCAGGAAGTACCACAGCAAGGAAGGACAGGAACACCAGACCCAGGTGTGGGGAGTCAGGGCAGGCTTCCCAGGGGAGAGGCACACAGAGGGTGATTCGTCCTTCAGGATGGTTAGCGGGGGGAAGGGGAGGGGGACGGGAGGCAAGTAACTCGGGGACATGGCAACGTTGGCTTGGAGGAAAGCTGGGAGAAGCAGTGGGTTCTGGGCACATCTCAGAGCAGGACCATCAGGACTTTGCCATGGATCAGAGAGTGGGTGCAGGAGGGGCGAACAGATTCTGCTTCTGCAGCTGGAAGAGGGGAGTTGCTCTTTACAGAGCCGGGGAGGACTCTGGGGAAGAGAGAGGTTCAGGCTTTGACATGCTGGGTTTAGTGCAAAATGATCTAGTGAGGTTTCAGTGAAAGAAGTCCGTTCAGTAAATACTTGAAGGAGATGAGGAAAGAAAACTTGGGTGTTTGGGGAGCACCGAGAAGACGCAGAGTCAGGCAGGCTCAGTCCAGTGGGGCCCACCGTTGTCCCTAAAAGATCCTCCATCTCCAGGGACAGCGGCTGGTGCGCAGTCATCCTGACACCCTCCCTCCAGTAGGCAGACTATACCACGTCCACTGCAGTTGCTAAACAGTATTTGCTGGACACATGAGAGGAAGGAATAAGCTTAATCAGTGCAAGAGACTGTTCCAACCGTTTTCCCTTCCAAGGAGGAGATCCTTGCCAAGATGCTGTACATCTGGGGAACAGGACCTGGAGGTCTGCACCCTCCGTCCCAGGGTTACCAGAGCCCCGTGCCGTAGAATCAGCACGCACAGTGGTAAAATGCACCTCTGGGCCCTTCCCCAGACCACCTCAAGCTGAATTCCTAGGGGAGGAGCTGGGACCTCTTGGTTACAGACTCATTGAGTGATGCTTCTGAAACTAAAATTTAAGAACTGCCGACCCTCCGGAAGATGACCGCTGTTGACACTTTTCCTTGGAGGCGGATAATTTCTAGCCGTGATGGGATGAGTTACAGCCACTCTGCCATGTTAACGGTACTCGGTACTCTGTGCTCACGGCCTCATCAAGCTGCCGCAGTTGAGTTGGAGCCGGGCTGGCCCAGAGCCGCACACGCTGTCAGGTGACAGCTTAGGCAAGCGAGGCCTTTTGCCAGATATCTCCCAGTCGAGCTCTGCAGCTTGAGAAGAAAAGTACGAGAGAACATGTCAATGCCAGATCTCATTATTCTGGGAGTTTTCACACAATGACTACACATCTGTCTCACTCTCAAATCTCACTCTCAACTATAATGAAGCAACAAGCTCGTTCTTTCATACTGTCTGAGCCACAATAAGGACTAGACGTCACACGTTGACCTTGGACATCATGTTTAGTGAGACCTTTAGGACCCGTCTTCCAGCCCCAGGAAGAGGTCAGCTCCACGAGGGCAATGGCTGCCCCCTCGGTGCCTACAATGCCTGGCACACAGCAGCCACTCAGTCAGTATCTGGATGGATGACATACTCGTCCCGCGTCCTGACGTGAAGGGCCAGGTGTTCACAAATCCCGTCTGTGGAGTTGCACTGTTACCTGCAGCTTCCACATCCCTCGTCGCACCAGTTCCCTACCCCTGCAGAAAGCTGTGCAGTTTTCACTTAAGATGTAACTTTCTGCTGACCCCATAAAAAATTGGCAGGAATTCTCAGAAAGGATGATATCGTAGTTGTACTTGTGGGGCTCCACGGAGGGATAAATTTCACATTCTTCATGCTTCCAGATGGACTTTTAGTTCCCCAGGGCAGTCATTCCAGAACCTTTTCTCAGCCTTAAGTTTACTCCAAGAAATAAAACGAGTGATTTAGGGCTTGATCGCTCCCACAAGAGGCTCCCCTGGTTTTGGTACAGAGCCGGAAGTAGGGCAGAGGGGAAGGCAGCTGGGAGACAGGATGAGGGGCTGGTGCCCACCGGGGCCCCGTGGGTCAGGGAGACACTGCCTGCCTGGTCTCTGGAGGGTGAGGGCCTGGAGGGCAGGGGGACAGGCCAGAGATGGAATCGTCCGCGTGGTCAGGCGGTCCCAGAAGCTTGGAGCAGCAGTGAGCGGTGGATGCTGGTGCCCCGAGGCTGGAGTAGATGTGGGTCCATCCCACCGTTCCCCGCAAATGGTCTTCACACACCAGGGCTAGTGTCCAAGGCCACTTCATCTAGCTGGTTGGGGTGCTGCAGTACCGAGGTTTCATCGTCGTGTTTCTTGAGCTTTTACTAGGCTAACGTGTGAACTCTTTCAGCAAATAGTTACGTGTCAGCCTCTGTGCTGGGTGCTAAGATACAGCTGTGAACAAGGCTGGGAACTAAGGACCTCTGATCAGTGAATGCTTCTTCTTAGCCTCAGATTCAAGCCCTGGTCCCAGGCCTGTTGTTGTTTTCCAAGGGGCACATTCAGAGTCAGTGGATCAGAGTGAATTCTTCGGGGGTTCTCACGACGGGTCAGGGGGACCCCTGTTCTAAGGATATAGTGATCTAACGCGTGATTGAGAATCAGCCCATCAGACAGGCGCCAGGTGTTGGACTTCTGTAAGGTTCACAGTTTCAGTGTGAGCTGATGGGACGGCCGCTCCTGGTGCAGAGCGACCAGAGGGACCTGGCCGGAGGCTGCCTGGCCGGTGGCAAGGACCCTGCTGGACGTGCCTCGCCCGGGCTCTGTGGCCCGGGCACCCTGGTGACCCGGCTGGGCCCTCCCGGGGCTTCCTGCTGCAGGGCGAGTACACCCCGTGTCTCACCGGGCCCTCCTCCCGGCTCCGTTCCTGCTCTGAGCCCTGGATTTCTCTAGAAGCTTATTCTGGCCTCAGAGCTGGCCTGGAACCGGCTCTTCATCATCGGGGCTCAGCTCACACACCTCCCGGGAGCGGCCCGTCCAGCCACCCGCTGAGGCCGCTCTGATCTTCATCGTCAGCGTGTGCCCTGCTCTTCAGAGCAGGCCCTTCAGGCGGGTCAGCTCTGTCTGTTTGGTGACATCGTCGTTACCCTCTCTCCCTGCTAGAATGTAGGTTCCTTGAGAATAAGAGGGTAAGCGGCACTCAGGAAATAATTAATGTGGATCACGTTTCCTACACACCCGCCGGCTCTCTGGGGACGTCCGTAACTGTTGTCAGGTTGCCGTGCTGCTTTCGGGATCCTAGTTGCCCAACCAGGGATCGAACCCGGGCCGTGACAGTGAGGGCGCCGAGTCCGTTATGACCACGGGACCGCCAGGGAATTCCCCAGACAGCACTTTTGAAATCATATCTGGAAACACAGTATATGACCCAGAGCCTCAGCACCCAGGAGTAACCTAAGGCTTAAAGTCTTTTTGTTAAATTGAACTAAATTGGCACCAGACCAGTAACTGGGAAAATGGCACGTGACCCCAGAATCCCCTTGATGGGGCTGGACAGCGGCCCAGGAGGACATGCTCACGGTGGCCGCTTTTCACCCATGTTCCCTTTACTATGACGAAGGCTACGACAGAGCCCAGGGAGCTGGTGGTGCCCAAAAAAGGAAGCCCCTCACAGGGGCAGGCTGGTTGAAATGTGATGGAGGGAGACGGTGCAGCCATCCTGCACTCCGTGTCACGTTGAGCCAGGGTGTTGGCAGGACGGGGTCCTTCTGCAGCCCGCGTGGTAGCCGTGCTTGCTCAAGTGACAGCCTGTCTGTTGAAAACTGACAAGGAGAAAATTAAAGTCTCTTCTGTTTTCTGTGTTACTCAAATGCCGCATTGCTTGGTAGCTGGTTAAACTGCATAGTTCCCTTGTCAGGCTTTTAGCAGCTGTGAAGATCCAGTTAATGTAGGTCCCCCTGCCTTTGTCCTCTTGACTAACTAGCTGGCCGTACTTGCTTTTCTTTTTGTATAAAGCTTTTCCTTCTGTCCCTTTGACAGCACAGTGTCAGAAACGATGTATTGTCTTCACAGATGTTCCATGTTGCAGAGCATTTGCTCTTCAGTAAACATAGTGACGTGAAGGGACATGTTGCATGTGTCCAATCCTTTTAATGACTGAAGGTCCAAGATCATTTCTTCTCAGTGGAATGACCATCGACAAAAACGATTGGTCAACTCCTAGCAATTTGAGAGTTTGCTAATCCTGCTGGAATGGGAAATTCTACGCGTTCGAAAATAGACGTTTCCATCCGTCGAGATTCACTGACAGATCCCGAACCATGCAGTTCTGACTCGGGGAAAAGGAAGGCTGATTTCACTTCAGCGTGTTTGTCACACCTGGGAAACGCCTGGCGGTGGTGGCCTTTCTCTTCCTGGGGAGGAGAGTGGTCCAGCCTCAGAACCGGGAAGACGGGCAGTCTTGGTCTCACCCTCTCCTGCATCTCTTCTTGGTCCACAGCTAACAGGGACTTGCAGCTGAGAATCACTCACTGGCAGCCGCAGCCTCAGACCTCCCCGCGTCGCTGGGAAATCGCCGAGAGGCAACTCAGGGACTCCCAGCTGCATAGACGCTGCCTCAGGAGCACGCGCCACCACCCTGCTCAGGGCTGAGAACCCAGAGCAGGATGTGAATTTCCCACCCAAACAAACCCAAGGGAGATCCCTCCTGAAGTTTGTAGGAAATTTGTTTCTGACCCACGGGTCACAAAATAGCTTGCTATGAATTTTGATTGGCTGCCAAGTCATTGCTAATTCATCTCTGACTTTGACAGAAAAAACAACTAAGTGTTAAAGAGATGAACTGGGTGCGTGAAAGATGGCTGCTCGGAAGAGGCAGTGGAGGGACTAAGTCCTTAAAGACCGGAGAAAAGGAAAGGAGTAAATACCTTGAATATTGCGGTAAAAACCATGTGCGGGAAGACAAGAGACCTTCACAGACAGCTCCGTAAGGTTATTATAGATCATGTGTCATGATCATGTTTTGGATACGACAGTCTCACTTTTGGTTCTCATTGAAGCTGCCAAGAATGGCCGGGAAAAGGAAATAAAAGAATATTAAAAGAATATTAAAAGAAAATAAAAGGAAATAAAAGAATATGCTGCGATACTTCGTGAACACTCCAGCAGGCTTGTAGAGGTGGCAGATCTTGCTTGTTCCATGTCAACAAATGAAGATGGAATTAAGATTGTCACAGTTGCAGCCAATCACCCGGAAACCTTGTGTCCACAGATGATTAACACCGCACTTGCTTTGGCTGCAAGACCCAAAAGTCAAGTGGTCAAAAAAACCATGGAAATGTACAGATGCATGTGGGAGGATCATATCCATGTCGTCACTGAAGCTGTAGATGACATTCCAAGCGTTGACATCCTAGAAGATGTCAACCAATGTATCATAGCCTTGAGAGACCAGGATGCTGATCACTGAGATCGAGCTACAGGTGCTGTGAGAGGACGGGCCGCAAGCGTTGCTCACATTGTCACAGGTGAAATGGACAGTTACGAGCCAGGAGCTTACACAGAAGTTGTGATGAGAAATGTTAACTTCCTGACAAGTACTGGTCATAACCCACAGATGAAGTGCGTCCTGTGTGACTGAGAAGAGACTTTGTGTGGGTGTGCCTGCCAATGTCCCAGGCCCCGATGCTGGCTTGTACACTCTTGCTCCTGCCTTGCTGCATGCCTTTTCTTGAATAGGTTTTATGTGAGTGTGTTATACAGCATTTTGCAGACCCTTTAAATTCTTCAACCTTGTATAATTGTTGCAGTCATAACTCATTTATTTACAAAAAAGCATGTATTTGAAGATACCAAGAAGAAGCACACACATACACATCGACCTTAAACGTACAGAACAAGGCAAGTGGGCAAAGGGTTATATTTGGTTTCGTTAACTGCTTTTCTTTCCCTTTTTTGAAGGTCTTCAGTAAGTTTTCATAATTGGACATTATGCAGCCAAAAGTACTGGATCATGCTGTATTTTCCTCAGAGGACTTTCTAAACTCTGAAACCTTAGTGGCTAAACTTTCATTTGATTTAGAATAACTGACTCACACAATACACAGCAACAGTGAATGGACAAACATTTCTCATCAGTACTGACTCCGTCTTTTATGGCCTGTTTCCGCCAATTGTGAGATCATTCCACCCAATTACCATTTCACTACTCTGCCCCCTTAAAAACTCAGAGCTATAACGAAGCTTATCCTTTCTATATTAATAGTTATCTATGGCTGAATTTTTAAAAATTTCCCTAAAAGTTAGCAAATTAAGACAGCAAACATTTACTGTCCTGTGGTTTCTGAGATCAAGAACCTGGGAGCAGCTTAGCTGGGTGGCTCTGGCTCAAGGTCCCTCATGAGGCTGCAGTCACGCTGTTGGCCTGGGCGCCCTCATCCAAGTCCCGGGCGTGGCTGGACTCATTCACACGGTTGCTGGCAGGAGGCTTTGGTCTCTTGCCTCGTGGGCCTCCCTTATGTTGCCTGAGTATTCTCCCAACGTGGCACCTGGCTTCCCTCAGAGCAGGCAATCCAAACGAGAGAGAGAGTGAGAGAGAAAGAGAGACCCTAGGATGGAAGCCAGTGTTTTTGTATAACCTAATTTCTGAAGCGGTATACCATCATTTTTGCTACATTCGATTTGTTAGAAGGGAGTTACTGAATTCAGTGGGTTACTAAGTGACTTAAAGACAGAGTATGAATGTCAGGAAGCAAGGCCATTGAGCCATCTTACAGACTGCTTAGCACAGCTGCTAAGTGTTTTGTATTCTGGATGTGCTCAATCTATTTCCATGTCCACAAATAGACTGTACTTTTTGGAGTGGTTCTATCTCTCAACCCCCCTACTTTCTGGTCTAACATCTAATTTTGGAAACATGGCAAAGAACCTGCCATACAGTAGACAATAAATATATGTTTAATGGGTGAATAAATAACAGAATGCACAGCTCACCTGGGAGCCTTAATGAAGTTGATTGATTGACAAAGCAGAACAATTGGAAAAAAAAAAATGAACTGGGGGCTTCCCTGTTGGCACAGTGGTTAAGAATCCGCCTGCCAATGGAGGGGGACATGTGTTCAATCCCTGGTCTGGGAAGATCCCACATGCCGCGGAGTGACTAAGCCCGTGCTCCACAACTACTGAGCCTGCGCTCTAGAGCCCGTGAGCCACAGCTACTGAGCCTGCGCTCTAGAGCCCACGTGCCACAACTACTGAAGCTTGTGTGCCTAGAGCCTGTGCTCTACAACAAGAGAAGCCACCGCAATGAGAAGCCCACGCACCGCGACCAAGAGTAGCCCCCGCTCGCCGCAACTAGAGAAAGCCCGCTCACAGCAGCGAAGACCCGATGCAGCCAAAAACAAATAAATAAATAAAAATTTAAAAATGAATTGAGCAGGAAAAAAATTTTTTTTTTGCAGGAGCATGATCCTACAGCTGCTGGAAGTCTAGCAGAGGGGGTGGTAAATAAACCTAGGAAGCAGGGTGCGTTCATTTTCAGAACTTTCTGCTTGAAGAGGAGTCTGGGAAAGTGCGAGATTCATTCTGGACGATCAGTCTTTTATGCTGACAAGGGAGTGAACTGCTACGGCCAAAAACAGGCGAGACCAAATTCACGATGCTGAGAGAAGGACACGTCAAACAAACCCAACAGTGACCTCCCTTGGGTTTGAGAAACTGAATCCCAGGTCCCCGGCTTCCCCTCCCATCCTGCGGGGTCCCTGGCCTCCCCTGCCGTCCTGTGGGGTCGCCGGCCTACCCTCCCGTCCTCCTGGCTTCAGGGGAGCCGTCTTGGTTTTGTCCTCACTCGTTCCTCTCATTTCCTCCTCCCCCTACTTTTTTCCTGACTTTTCTCTCCTCAAATATTTTCTGCTACTTGATATCTATTACATATACACATTAAACTATATTTCAGAATTCACAGTTGTTGAATCATTACACATCCACACATCTGAAATGCAACCGCGCATCCTTTCTGGGAATTTATGCTGCTTGACGGGCAATGTTGATCTGTCCTCTCCACCAGCATCCCGGCCACCCGGGCCCCTGCCTTCTTTCATTGTAAATGTTAGAAAAGAATCTCTCAGCTTCTCTGGGGCCTGAGGGGTCTGGCTCCAGGGTAAAAACCTGTCTGCGGTTTCTCAGGCCCGATAAGGCCGTCAGAAAGTCTTTTGTCCCTGGGAGACCTCCGATGTGAGCCCTCCCCCAGGAGACTGGTGCACGGCCAGGCTGCAGGGTCTAAAGGGAGCATCTCCCCCCCAGTCTGGTCCCTGTGCTCCGGCTCCCTGGAAAGTGAGACCCCCGTGTCTGCACTGACCCAGCCTCTCGCCCAGTGGGAGGGAGGGGGCAGATGGGTGCTCGTAGCATTGCCGTGGGTGACGACAGGCATCACTGTGGCTCCTGGTTGCCTTCCTTGGCTGGTCTTTAACCCCTGGCAGCTCAGCTGAGCTCCTGACAGCCACGGCCCACAATTTGGGGCAATTAAATGTAAGCGGAAGTCGGCCAGATGGTGTATGAGAAGGCTTTAACGTGCCTGCTCAGGCAAGCAGGGAGTTGGGGGTGGGAGACAAACGACATTCTGCCTTCACCCTGCCTAGAAGACGGATGTGATTGCTGGTGAGGCAGCAGCCATTGTGTGAACATAAGACGAGAAGCCAGTCCTTAAAGATGCTGAGAGGAAAGGTCGAAGGAGCTGCATTTTGATAACACAGCTCAGCCACTGCAGGGCCTCCGGATGCCTCTCCTGGTACTTCTTGTGCAAAGACCGGAAACTTCCATCATGATTTTAAAACGTATCCACAATCTCTTTGATTCTCTTCCTATCAGAAGGTAAAGGCTAATACCCTTCCCTTCAATTATGGGGCAGCTCTAGCTTCTTGCTCCTAATAGAACACAGCAAACAGGGTGTGGAGGCCAGGTTACAGAGGGTGATATGGCTCTGTCTCTCTGTCTCTGTCGCTCTCTCCTATGCCTTGGGGGCCCTCAGCGGACACATAGCATGTCCGGCTGTACTGAAGCCGCCATGCTAGAGAGACCACGTTTTTTTTTTTTTTTACGATGAGCACGACCCTACTGCTGCTGACCATCTAGGGGAGGGGATGGTGAATACCGTCGGGGCTGGGGACAGATAGTGGAAAGTTGAGAGCCAGGGTGTGGATTACTCAGGATTTAGCGTGAATCATTCTCGGGGGCCTGGGGAAGACTAAGCAAGGCTGCTAATTAGCCTGCTAAACAGTTCTCTGTGACTGGAGGCTATTTGGTTGCCGAGGCAATGATCTCTTTATTATGTACGAACCTATGGACATGATCCACGTGGGCATGTGTGGCCGGCTAGCCCAGGAGCACGGACATCCGGGATAATGACACGCTGCGGAGTCTGGCTCTGCCGCTTCCTTCTGTGCCCGGGTCATCGGCCACCCTGTGGTACGAGGTGGCCGCCCCGTCTGGAAACAAAACGATCTCATTATGTAGAATTAATACATTATTTGTCATCTGTTGATCCGTGCTGCCAGAATTTGGTGGCCACCCTGCAGACATTTTGGGGGGTGTCTTTACCAAAATTCAGCATTGCAGCCCTCAGTCCATCCCACCTTGTCTGAGAAGCGTCTGCTCCATGTGGGTGGAGACGGTCACGTGACTCGCCTGCCGGCATTGATGGCTGAGCAGGGGTGGAGCCTGGGTTCAAAGCAGGGCCGCTTAGGAGGAGGGAGAGACAGCCGCTGGGGCATGCTTGTGGCAGGAACGGCCACAGAGGGGCCGGCTGGCTGTGCTTCGCCGTCCTCTGCCTTGCGGGGAGCTGAGAGGAGGAAGCAGGAGAGCCCGAGGGGACCCTCAGGAAGGCAGATGCTCTCTGCTTCCCAACTGCAGCCCCTCCTGCAGCCCGGCTGCGCCCCTGCCTAAAGCTCCCGGGGACGCTGCATCCTGGTGCCACGTGCCCCGGTGCGTGGGAGAGTCCAGTGGTTTCTGGTACTTGCCTCCAGACACCCTCAGCATACCTAGCACAGCTTCAGCTGCAGGAGAGGAAAAGTCATTTTCCCTCTGCCCCTCTGAGTTCTTCGCTGAGACTCCTGGAAGAAAAGTCAGGCTAGCAAGCACCACACACAGAAGTTGGGTGACATGCTTACCTCGTGCGTACTTGGCAGGTGCCGGGGGAACATGAGTGGCTGCCCCAGTGGCTTAGGAGCCGGGCTCAGACACCAGGTTAATAGGGAAGGGGAGGGGGCAGGACTCTGGGGGAGAGTAGGTGATTTTTAGGAAAGATGAAAGGGCCCTTACAATGGAATGGGAGGGGTGATGGTTTGTGACAACGTTCTCCCGGGTGCGGTGTCGACTTCTAGTCACCTCCCCTGTGACAAGTGGGACCCCCTGGACTGATGGAACTCCCGGGGAGAGGATTTATGACAGCTGAGGTCCTTCAGGGGAGGACCAGTGTCTGGCGCCAGATAAGGAGGTTCAGGGAAAGCCTCTAGCTGCCGTCGCTGTTTTTCAGGTGACTGCCTGCAGCTCAAAATAATCAGCACACCAAAGTGGCATGTTCTGGGGCGGAGGGCAGCATATTCCACCGTCTCCCCAGGGGCTGCCATGTCTCGAGGGTTAGGAAGGGACAGGGACGTGTAGATAAGGACAAATCTGTTGGTGGAAGCGTTTAGGAGCCCCCTCTCCCAGAAAGGCACCAACAGCACCAGCTGTGAACACAAAGGGCCGTGCATCTGTCCTGCTGAGCACGGGAAGTCCCTCTTTCTACTCCAAAATTGACCTTTTTTGTAATAGAAAAGAGCTTCCCTGAGGTACTGAGGGAAGAATCTGCTCTTTGAAAAACAATCTCAAATGCTCACACTCCAGTAGATCTTTACTAAATAAACAGTTGTCCTCAGACACCTGTGGCTAAAGTGTCCTCACCAGGTATTGGCACTGCCCTTCACTAAAACGATCTCCACACAGTATAAACCACAGAACGGCTTCCCCAGGCTTGACGCTGCGTGCAGTACCCCAAACCACATTTTATTTGATGTTTCTGGTGTTTTCAGTGGCGAGCAGAAGGGGGGCAAAACGTGGCTTCTTACTTCTCGTGTCTTACTCGGGTCAACTTCTGCTTTATCACCGGTCCCCTCATAAGGCTGGGCGAAAGTAGGAAACAATGGCAAAGGGCTTTAGATCTGAATGTTTAAGGCAAGAAGGACGGAAAGAGAAAGGTTACAAGAAGCAGAAAGCGGGGAGCAGGTGGGTGGGTGGGCTCTTTAGGGCGAGACCGCTTCACCCCAGAGTCAAGCATGTGGTCCGGAGCAGAGCAGGAAACGGGGAACGTTTATGGGACTGACGGAGCGAGCGAACAAAGGACTGGTCAAAGGAAGCCCCGACGACTAGCTTACCCGCTGCTAACGGGACGTGGATTCGTTTCCATCGAATTTCAAGTATTCAATCCTCCTGAGTTTGTCCACTCCAAGTAGACTCTGATGTGGCCTCTGGATACAGAAAGTAAACTCCTGAAAGCTTGTCAGGGTCCACAGTTGATGCTCTTAATACTATCTTGGATGTAGATACAAGTCACAGCCCTGACGCCCCGCCGTATGCCAGAGGTGGCTTCCCTGTGCCTTCAGGTGAGCCCTGGCTGTGACCGCCTGTGTTCTGACATCTGCCTTACGGCCTCAAGCACACCGGGACAGGAGTGAGAGGCAGACCTCTGGCCTGGTCTCCAGGGTGACGCCAGCCTTGTCATGGGGCGCAGGGACCACTGCCACCCCTTCAGTTACCGCCTATGGAGGAGGAGGCCGGTTCTTCATCGTATCAACAATAACGAGTCCCAGGGCTGCAGCAATGACAGACTATTCCCGAAGCAGTCGAGGTGCTTATCTGAGAGAAAGACAGTATCCTTCCATAATGGATGTGAGCACTTCCTCAGAGCCGAGGGTGGGGTGTGTGTCCCCCTGGAGGGGGCACAGCGATGGGAGATAAACCGCTCGGAGGGCCGTGTTCTCAGGATGGCCGCATGATCATTGTGAGAGCCAGGCGCAGGGAGGGGACGCAGGAGATTTTGTTGTAGTTATTCCGCCTGAAGGAAAACAGTACTTTGTTCCTTGTACACTGAAGCTTAGAGAGTCGTAAAGACGGGATGGTACCTGCCCTTCTCAAACTGGCAGACACGGCCGCCCACCTTCTGCAGGAGGGGAAACTGAGGTCCAGGTGGGCGGAGCTTCTGTTCTCAGCAGAGTCTGCAAAGGTTCACATAACACCGCATCCAGCAGACTTACATCTCTCCCCTCCTCAACTGCTCTGATCACTGTATCTGAAAATCCACCCGAAAGGTGAGAGATTAACAGAAGGCAGTGAAGAAGGTGCCAACTTCTTGATTCGCCATGACGTGTGTGTGTGTGTGTGTGTGTGTGTGTGTGTGTGTACGCAGGTTTGGGTTCTGCGAGGCTGTGGTTTGGTGGTGAGCATCCGTTGCAGCCGGCGACCTGGGATGGCAGACATGGGAGCTGGGGGCCTGGGGGACTGAAGAAAAAGCTCCCAAGTCACAGCTCTGTCGGCCGAGACACACTTGGAATAACATCTTCAGATTTAAAGAAAAAACCTGTTTCCTTGTTGATACAGGGCCCCTGTCTGAACCCATGCGCTGCCCAGCGTGGCAGGTGAGGATGAATTGTTGTTCAGGGCTCGTGCTGCAGACCACCAGGAGGGCCGCTGCGACCACACGGAGAGGTCACGTCCCCCTTTGCCATTTCTAAAAACTGAAAATCAGATCCATTGGAAATCCACAGATAGGCGTCTGCAGCACTCCCCACAAGAAGAGCTAAACGTTCCTTGGGAGTCCGCTTACTTGCATTCCCAGGGATCCGTGGCTGCAGCACCGCCATCCGCGCTTCTCAGACAAGCTCCTCGCTCGGGGCGACAGGCCATCACGCTGCATTTCTGCACAGCTCTCAGCCCCGTGACACTCATCAGGGCTTGGAGGAGTTCCCCCCAAATTCAGAGGAGCCTTGCTTCAGCTCACTGTTAAAGGAGGAGGACACAGAAATTATTCTCCTTAGAAGAGTTTCTGGAATTTGGCTATTTACATGGTTTGATAGTTTTAAGGGAATCAGGTTGATTCCCTTAAATCACGTTGACGAAATCACTGGCTAGTTCAGTGAAGCCATCAGCTTACATCATTGTTGACAATCAAATCAATGCACTGCTCTTGTCTGGGTTTCTTGTTTCTGTTTGTTTTAGACCTCGTGTAGGCAGGGCTCAAGTGAAGCAAACCAGACAATCTTGTCAATGCTTCGGGAATAGAAGTGGACAAGAAATTTTAAAATGTGAGAGCTGTGTGGAAAACAGAGCCTCATTAAAGAATTAGATGGGATTCAATGGGTTACGTGCACCAGAAGGAAAAAAATTAAAAGGCTTTTCTTGCCAGGGAATCAAGTCTCTGCAGAAAGTGATTGTGTGGAGGGTCCCTCTGGGCCTTGGAACAATTAGCTCTCAGAAAATGAGAAGACAGCCTTGTGTTTCTAGGGATTCAGACGTAGCGGGTGTGCCCTGCCCCTCAGCAGGCCGTTCACTCCCTCCAGCCTCTCGGTTTTTGGCTGCTTGACCCTGCGGGGCCAAACCCAAGCCCTTGAGAGTTCAAGATTTTGAGTCACGGAGAGTCTGAATAAAAATTGGATTCTTGGAAGACGTTACTTTGGTAAGAATTCTGCCCCAGATGTACTTCCTGGAGGTGTTTTCTGTCAAAAGGATAATAAAAAAATCCCTTCTCGGTACTGAGAAAAGGCAAGAACTAAGAGGCTGTATTTCCTAAGGTGGGCACTGCGGAGGGTGCTGTTTCTGTCCCTTCACCAACTTCTCTCTGAGGACAGCGTGAGCGACGAGAGAAGGTGACCAGGCTAATCTCGCCGCTGCTGGGGGATCGTCACGTGTGGAGGCAGCATCTCCAGTGTTTAGAGAAGGGCAGAGGCGAGGTTGGGGGCGGGCCCGGGGGAACGTGGCCACGTGGCCAGCCAGGGTGAGTGCCGCTCTCACTGCACCTGCTGGGTGTAGGCCGGGGTGTGTATCGTTAGCCGATGAGAGGCGGCCTGACAAAGGTGAACAAGGGATGGGGCCTGGGCAGTAAGTCAGACGGGAGGGCGAGGCCCCCCCCCAGCAAGCAGGCAGCTCCTTCCGTCGTCCGGTAGGGTGTGAGATCTTGAGGCAGAGGCGCCCTTGAAGCTAGGAGGCCGCGCCGGGCTCCAGGGCCCTTGAGCACCTGCCTGGTGGCGGAGTCCCCGAGCAGAGCAGAGGCTCAGTGCAGAGGGATGGCGTGTTCCAGTTGTACTGTCTTGTAATCCGACGTCTGTGTGCGCTGCAGAGCGACCACCAACTACGAAGAGGGCCCTAGGACGGGCGCCGTGTCTCTCTGTGGTCCTCGTGGCCCAGCTCTCACGTGGGGCTCCTTCTCGGTCCCCCCGGGACCAGCACGATGGCCCGTCCCTGTGGCTCTGGGAACCTCAGCTTTGTTTCTGAATTTGAACCTGGCAGACTCGGGCCGCTGGTCATTGATTTGGGAATATTTAACGGGCTGTGGAGACGGTGAACAGAAAGCACGGGTCCACCTTCCTGACGAGAAGGAGGCAGTTGTGCATGAAAAAAGACCGGAGTTCGCCAAGCCTTGCAGAATGAGAAGAGAATATTGCACGAGTGCGGCCTTGTCAATTGGAAGGTTTTAAATCTCAAATGCTGCAGACCCAGCAGGAAAGGAGGCACATAGACCGCATTTTGCTAGCTTATATTTTCAGGCACTTAAAGGATGTCCTGTATGCTTGTGTTGATTGAGGGAAGTGATCAAGAAGGGTCACGCAGGGTTCGGCATCTTCAAAATGGCAACGGTGCTTCTGAGAACGCCGCAGAAAAATTAAATGTGTTGTGAAGGATAAATTACAGCTGGACGTGAGTTGTTAAAACGTCATTCCTCTTACCCGGTAGCCTCCTTCCTGTCTCATTAAGCCAGCTGACTGGCTCTATCGAGACAATTACGATGGTGATTTACTGCATTACTGCTCGGTTGTTTCTGGGAGCTGAATGGGGGCGGTGGTGTCCCATCTTCTGTGTCTCGTGGTGGGGGATGCTCAGGTCTCAGCTGCAGCATTAAACACAGCACCAGAAAGCAGAGGCGCAGGAACGCACTTTCCCTGCTGTTATGAGCCGAGGCGTAAAATGAGATTTATTTGCAACAGTCTGATAGAGAAAACTGAGTCCTGGGAATTGATGTCCCAGAAGGCCTTTCAAGTCAGCCAGGAGTTACTGCAGGATGAGAGTCATAGAATAGGGAGAGGTCAGAGGAGAAAAAAATTGGCCCCTGATACCTTCTGTGGCCACTGTTAAGGGTAAAGGGATTGACCAGTTTGCACAATGTGAGTCACTGTCTCAGTTACAGACTGCCCAATCCACTCTCTCCTAACAGTTGGATGCCTTGGGCCCTCAAATTGGTGCCGTAATTCAGCTTTTTAAAGATGTAATTCTGGGCTTCCCTGGTGGCGCAGTGGTTGAGAGTCCGCCTGCCGATGCCGGGGACACAGGTTCGTGCCCCGGACCGGGAAGATCCCACATGCCGCGGAGCGGCTGGGCCCGTGAGCCATGGCCGCTGAGCCTGTGCTCCGCAACGGGAGAGGCCACAGCAGTGAGAGGCCCGCGCACCGCAAAAAAAAAAAAAAAAAAAGATGCAATTCTTCCGCAGACTTGTTGCCAGATACAACCCCCCGATAGCTCTCTCCTTTTCCCGGAAGTTTTCATCCTAGTAAATAATTGCATATTATTGTGATGGTTCTTCTAGCATTTCACAGTTTAGTTCTTAAATTTTCTGAAAGTTACTGTTGGAATTTGAGGATACAGCAATCCCCAGTTCATGTGTTTAAATTCCTGTGGAAGTTAGACGTTTATGTTCAGTTTTGTTTACTCGGGTGTTTGTTCAGCAGCCAGTATTTGTCACAATTTTAATGTGTATCTGGCCTTGCTGGACCACGATCAGAGAAGATACATGGGATTTTTCAGTTGGTGCAGCTTTGCTTCCAGAATATCGTGCAAGTCTCTACGTGTTTGCACACTGCCAAAGGTGGCAGGTAAAGCTAAAAAAAAGTGGAGGTTCATGACTGCACGAGGACTTTGCAGAGTCAGGGGACCCCTTCCCTGCAGGGCTAATTTCAGGGCTTTGGAATAAGCCAGCGTCTGAGCTCAGGACAGCTGGAGAGGGAAACCAGCTTCGCTGCTGAATCCTCTGTTCCCCCCGAAGGCAGTCCCACCCCTGCTCCCCCTGCCTGGGCAAGAGAGTCATTGTTTCAAAAGTTACAGCAATCGGGACACCCCCTCCTACTCCTGCGATTTTTGTCCCTAATTTATAGCCACTTCCATGAATAACCAGATGATGACTTCCAAAGAGAAAACTTCGGACAGCTTCATTGCCCCCTCCAGACAGGAGTGAGGGTGGTGACAGCCTTCACGGTAGCTGGCACATGGGACTGTCACTCATTGCCGTGTCAGCTGCAACCAGGGTGGCCCCGGGAAGAGTCTGTGTCAGAATTGTGCAATCGTTTCTTCTGCTTGTTGCGAATATGTACAATTTCTCTTTCCAGGGAAAGTGCATGAAGCTTTTGTGTAACTTGCCCAGTAGTCACAGTTTGGTCATTTCATCTTACTTTCCCAAGAGAGGTGGGAAAAAAACAGTAAATTGTGTGTTAGGTGACAGGGTCTTTCTTTGGCCCATAAAGGGTAATTGAATCAAGAATTTCTCGGAACATCGATGTTGACTTAAAAATTCAAGTCTGCACTATATTTATGTTTACTTTTTTTTTTTTTTGGCCGCAACACGCAGCATGCGGGATCTTATTTCCCTGACCAGGGATTGAACCTGTGCCCCCTGCAGTGGGAGTGCAGAATCTTAACTGAGGGAAAGGCAGGGAAGTCCCTGTTTATCTTATTTTTTGACCCATTGCTCTACTTGAATAAGACCCTCAAGGTCAGTTTTTTCACTAAGAATCTGAAAATATTGAAAATATTTTCATTGTTTCATTATCGCCCTCCTCTAAGTCCGAAGGATATGTATTGTTCCCTGCTTTCTTCTTCCGTGCCCCAAACTTTGTCTTCCTACAGTTATGCCACGTTGACTTCGTTGATGGAAAAAAATGCACAACCGAAAAGTTGAGGATTATGTTTTATTGGGCAGACAAAACTGAGGACTTAAGCCCAGGACACAGCCTCTCAGACAGCTCCGAGGGTCTGCTCCCCAGAGGTAACAGAGGAGCCAGGATGTACAGGAGGTTTTGCAACAAAGACCAGGTGGTCAGAACATCAAAAGATTACTGTTAATTAAAGAAAACCAGACATCTCAAGTTAAGGAATTTAGCGCTTTTCTGTGTATGGGAAGATGCAAGAGTCTGGGCTCACTGGAATCATTCCTTTGATGTGCACCTCAGCTCTCTGGGGCCAGCGTCCTGTGCTTTCCCATCCTGAGTGTCCTCAGGGTGCACCATCGGGAAGTGGGGTAGAGGGAGGTGGGGAGTAGCTGCAGTGGCTGAGGGCTTGATGGCCGGCATCCTGTCTCCATCCTGAGCTCCCTCAGGGCTCACCTTCTGGGCGGCTGTAATGTGATGGCTTGATGGCTGCAACATCCTTTGTTTACTGATACGGCAGGTGATATTTTTTCATTCACAACTTTAATAAGGCAGAGTTTCTATCCACCTTAAACTGTATGAGAAATCTGAAGGAAAATGATTGTAGATTCCATTCAAGAAAGATATCTGCATAGTCAGTTTTCTTTTCTGCTGATGACTAGGACTGATTTTTGTTTTGTTTTGTGTTTTGAATGTTATTTTTTTTTATACCGCAGGTTCTTATTAGTTATGTATTATATACATATTAGTGTATATATGTCAATCCCAATCTCCCAATTCATGCCACCTCCACCACCCTCCCCCTGCCTTCCCCCGTTGGTGTCCATACGTTTGTTCCCTACATCTGTGTCTCTATTTCTGCCTTGCAAACCAGTTCATCTGTACCATTTTTCTAGTTTCCACATATATGCGTTAATATACGATATTTGGTTTTCTCTTTCTGACTTACTTCACTCTGTATGACAGTCTCTAGATCCATCCACGTCTCTACAAATGACCCAGTTTCGTTCCTTTTTATGGCTGAGTAATATTTCAGTGTATATATGTGCCACATCTTCTTTATCCATTCATCTGTCGATGAGCTTTTAAGTTGCTTCCATGACCTGGCTATTGTAAATAGAGCTGCAGTGAACACTGGGGTGCATGTGTCTAGGACTGATATTTTCAAAAGCTTTTGTGTTGAAATAATCATAGGCTCACAGAAAGTTGTGAAACTAACACACAGGGTTCCATGCTCTCCTCTCCCATCTTCCCCAGACAGTGACATCTTAGGTTTCCGCAACCCAGTATCAAACCAGTCAACTGGTAACAGTCTGGGAGCCTTACTCGGTTTTCACTAGTTTCTACAGGGGGTGTGTGTGCGTGCGTGTGTGTGTGTGTGTGTGTGTGTGTGTGTGTGTGTGTGAGATTGGCCTTTTCACTCAGCGCAGTGCCCTTGGGTCCATCCAAGCTGTGTGGTATTCATCATATGGATCGTTCCAGAGTCCATTTAACCGCTCATTCTTTGAAAGACATTTGGGTCATTTGCAGGTTTTTGTGATCACAAATTAACCCTCTATGAACCTAGGTTTTTGTGTATGTGTTTGTGAACATGAGTGTTCATTTCTCTGGGATAAATGCCCAAGCATATGGCTGTTGTGCTCTTGGATTGTGTGGAAAGTGCATGTTTAGTTTTATAAGAAACTGCTGAACAATCTTCCTGGGTGGCTGGACCATTTTCTATTTCTACCAGCAGTCCAGGAGAGGAACATATTTTCCCAGGAGCGTCTTCTGTTTTGGTCACATGTCCCTGGATGTAGCCAGGTCCCTCCTGGCTCGAGTGGTGGAGGGAGAGGGGTCTTGGAGAACGGCTGAGCCAGGCAGCCGTCTTGTCCATGCAGGGGACAGTCCATATCACCTGGGGGCAGCGTCAGGCCTCACCTGCTGGGATCGCCGTATCCTCAGGGGTTTCTGGGCGTTACTGGGGGTCGTTGGTCTGGGTGTGTCTGCACAGCTCTGACACGTGGCCCTGCAGTGATCTGGCGGGCCTGGAAGACTCGATGGTGTCCACGGAGCCCAGGCCTCGGCCATGGTCTCCTCACTGTCACCCTCGAGGAACGAGCCCTCCCAGTGCTGGGCTGCGGTTCTTGCCCACGTGGGAGGACAAGGCAAGCGTCTCCTGGAGCCCCTCAGGGACCCGTGTCCTCACATGGCCGGCTAACCTGCACTCCCCAGTGGGTCCCACCTCATCCACGAGCTGGGCAGCAGGGCGGCCATTGGCCACCCTTTCCACTGATGAGTCTTTCTCAGTCTTGACATCACACAAAAGTACGTGCTGGCTGCCCTTCCTGTGGTAATCCTCTAATGTGAATAGAAGCTGCGGAGAGAACTCACCTGCCAGACGGGAATCTCAGCTTAAGCCTGGAAAGGACCCCTGTGTGCCCTTCCTGTCTGATCACCCAGGAAAGGACGCCCGTGCACCGTCCTCCCACCTGATTACCTGGGAAAGGAGTCCCATGCACCGTCCCCCATCTGATCACCTGGGAAGGGACCCCCGTGCGCCGTCCCCTGTCCGATCACCTGGGTAAACTCGCCTGGTCTAACTCTGTGGGTCACTGACTCACTGCTCCATAACTGCTCAAGGCTGTTCCCCTGGGGGTAGTATTAGAACAAAAAAGGGACATTTTCCATTGAAGGGTGGAGAGCCAGTTGGGACCTTCCTTAAATTCCAGTAGGACAGAGAAAACTCCTCCTGTCTTAACCTCTACTTTCTTGACTTAGTACCTGTGACACTAGTTGGGATTTGCCTTATTTAGTTAAGGTGCAAATGCCAGTTGCTGTAACAAAGGCCCCAAGGTAACAGTGGTTTAAGCGAGACAGAATTTATTTTTCCCTCTGGCCACACACAGGAGAGGACCCAGCTGTGATGCAACGGCACTGTGGTGAGAACCCTTGTCTTAGGGACATGTCTTTAGAAAGCCTTAGCCCACCATGTTCTGGGAAATTTTCTAAGGCTAGTGTCCTCTTAGGTGAAATTAGGGAGGTATCAGTGTGCTCCTAGTAAGTTAGAATTAGAATTTGCTATGGTCTGAATGTTTGTATGCCCCCAAATTCATATATTGAAAATCCTGCCCGATGTGATGGTGTTCGGGTGGGGGGTGGGGTTTGGGAGGTTCTTAGGTCATAAGGGTGGAGCCCTCCTGAATAGGATTAGTGCCCTTATAGAGGAGACCCCACAGAGCCGCTCACGCCTTCTTCCATGTGAAGACACAGAGGAAAGGTGCTAGCTATGAATCTGAACGAGGCCCCCACCCCGCCAGGCTGGCCCCTTGATCTTGGACATACAGCCTCCAGAGCTGTGAGACATAAATGTCTGTTGTTTATAAGATGCCCAGAACGGACTGAGACAGGATGTAAGGTGCTGTGGCTCCGTTTGCCATAGGTAACTTTAAGGATGGAATGAAACTTTGCCACCCACCAGACATAGTTCTGCAACAGCTGTTACCAACCCAGCTTCAGTCCTGAAAGTGAAGGCTTCCTTGTCTGGGTTTTCCCAAGCTGTATGATAACATGCAACATCCCACTAACCCAGAGGAAGGAAGGAAATCTGTTCAATTAAAGACAAGTGTAATTTTGTACACTTAATCATAGTCTTCTTACGTGAAATAAAATAATTTGTTTTTAGTAAGAAGAAACCAGTAATTATTTGGTGAGGGAGGAAAAACCACCCGTTAGCACATTGTGTTTACTTTGAGTGTGCAGAGACACACTGCAGCTTTTGCTGTTAGTCTTGGGCATGAAATACTGTGTGTTAAATCTTGTCATTTCTGGATCTGACAGTCTGCTTGGATGACAGATTAAACATGCCGTTTGGCATTTCAAGACATAAATCTCAAATAATCAGCCTGAGAGGACGGCACCAAACCCTCCCTGGAGGTTCCTAACACGAGGCAGTGACCTCCTTAACAAAGTCAGTGTAGTGATGTGACTTGTCTCTGGTTCGGCTGGGAGGAGCAGAAGGTGACCACTCAGAAGCTGTGTCCTGTGAATCTGGAAAACCAGCCTCTGGAAGTTGTCCCCTGGAAATGGACACGCCATGTGTCAGCCGTGCCCCACGGGCACCTTATATTACTTCAGGGGGCTGCTGGGCGTCACACGGTTTGCTGTCCGACGGAAACAAGCCGAGTTCCTCGTTCCTGTTTCCCTGGCTCTGAGAGACCTTCAGGTCCTTCCTGGGATGTCATGGTCACCTCTGTTAAAACATCCATTTCACAGCGAGTCACACACACTTCTACATTTTTGTTCCACCTCTAGCCTCTACTTTACTCTTCGTCTTTCCAGTTAGACAGTAAAAGCCTTGGGAGGAAACTTCTCTTCTTAAGGTGGTACATATATACAATGGAATCCTACTCAGCCATAAAAAGAATGAAATATTGCCATTTGCAGCAATAAGGGTGGACCTAGAGATTATCAAAGTGAAGTAGGTCAGACAGAGAAAGACATTTAATATATGTGGAATGTAAAAAAATCATACAAATGAGCTTATTTACAAAACAGAAAGAGACTCAACAGACATAGAAAACAAACATACGGTTACCAAAGGGGAAGGACAGAGGAGAGATAAATTAGGAATTGGGGATTAACCCATACACACTACTATATATAAAACAGGTCTTACTGTATAGCACAGGGAACTATATTCAATATCTTGTAGTAACCTATAATGGAATATAATCTGAAAACAGTATCTAACTGAATCATTGTGCTTACACCTGAAACTAACACAACATTGTAAATCAAATATACTTAAATAGAAAAAAAAAAATTCCCTTTGTATACGTTGTTTCTCCCATGACACCTGGTACAGTTCCTCACACATAGGATACCTCTTTACTGATTGTTATGTTAGCTTGCTTAATACCATGGTTACTAAGCGTGTTCTCAGAGTCACCATGACACTTAACAACCGTTAGGTGACTGTATGCAATTAAATTGTTCTTAATCAGGAATACAAAAGAATTTGCACCATAACCGAACAGAGAATAAAAGATCCGGATTTCATGTGACGATGAGATGTTTTATATAGGGAAATAATATATACATTAAAACAATATCTAGAACTTTAATTTGTTGTATCTGCTGATATGTAGTAAAGGTCCTTCAAAGCAGAAAGCACCTGAGATGTTGAGCTTATGGGGCAACGAAGGGAATTTTGTTTTATTAAAAAAAAATCAATTGACTTTATTTTTTAGCAGGGTTTTAAAGACCTGAGAAGATAGTTCAGAAAGTTCCATATACCTCTGCCCTTCACAGTCTGCTCTATTATTAACATCATGCATTAGTGTGCTGTATTTGTCACAATTAATGAACCAATGCTGATATATTATTAATTTACATTAGATTCGCTCTTTGTGTTGTACAGTTTTATGGGTTTTGACAAATGTGTGTCATGTATCCATCACTACACTATCATACAGAATAGTTTCACTGCCCTAAAAAACCTACACTTCAACTATTCATCCTGCCTGCCTAACAAAGGGAACTTTTTAATATCCCTGCTTGTCTGTGAGCTGGAGGAGCCTGGCTCCTGGCATCCAGTGAGGTCCTCATCACGCTTCATCCCTCGTTGGCGGTGTGTCGGTGAGTAAGCGACTCTAACCTCCACGGCCTCTTGTGCGTAACGTGGGATCAGGGTATCTTCCCCTCAAGGATGTTACGAGCACAAAATTAAAGACATTCCCATATAAAGCACCTAGCACCCTGCCTGGCAGTGTCAGAGTGCTCGGGTTACAAGCAACCCACACCAGCACTGCCAAGCTGAAGGAAGAAAAGTGTTAGAATAATACTGGGTCCCCCGCATGATCGAGGAGGAGGTTAACAGCCAAGTGTCAGGACCGGGAGCTCTGGGCGTCCTGGCAGCAGGGGGTCCTGACTGTTTCCTGGGCGCAGCTGTTCCCCTGGGTGAGTGGGTTCATCTCCGCCTCTCCTGGCTCTTCTCAGGAGTGAAATTCACGGGAGGCACATGCGTATTTTTGCGGATTAGGTCACCTGACTTTACAAGGCTGGAGGGTTGGCACATCACTGGCAGCCTGGCCAGGACCGTAAGGAGAGTGGGAATGCCATTCTCTGTAGGAAATAGGAGGTGCTGTTGCCAGAAGGAAAAGGGAAGGTGCGCTGAGCAGGCAGACATAGCGCCCCAGTGCACCAGACATAGAGGGTGCTAGGAAGTGGTGATCTCCTTTTGGTCTGCCATTTTGACGACGTGTGATTTATACCTTAGTGTGAAACTTGCAGTGTGTGTGTGTAACATGATAGTTTCTAACCAATTGCACTTGCTGGGCTAAGCACCTTCCCCCTCCCCTTGGCTGTCTGCTGTCTCATCCTTGCTGCTCTCCACCCTCCAGCGGGGACTGTGGCATCTGGCTCGCAGCCCCCCTCCTCTGTGACCCTGTTGCTGGTTTGGCTGACCCCCCACGTCCACGTGGTCACCCCACCTCACCAGCACTAGGGCTGCCCCGAAAACCAAGGTCTTGGCTTCGTGCTCAGAAAATAGACTTTTCTCAATTAAAAAATTTTCCTCCAATTATTATTTTTGCACTCTGGTTTGGGTCCTCACAAATGCCTAGGTGATTCCCCCAAATTAACAAAGAAGTACCAATCAAATGTTAATAGAAAACTTGAAAATAGCTGATCACACGTAGTTTTGGAGTTAGCCTTCCCTCCTTGATGTGGACCTGTGTTTGTGATATATTATTTAAAATATTAGATATGCATAATAGGCAGTATGTGTTTTCTGCTACTAAGGTTATTCTTAGATTATGTAATGAAATTAATATATTGCTGTTTTGTGGTGCTTCCCACAGAAATCCCATGTTTTTGAGGTGCTGTTTATACCACTACTGTAAGGCTGGTTTGTGTTGACATTTCTCCTTTACAGACAAGACGAGGATGAGCTGACCCTTCGGGGAACTCACAGCCAGTGCTCATGGTGTTAAGCACATGTCATTGTTGTTTGATTCACCACTTTATCCATAGCTTCAAAACAGCTCCAAGAACTCTATATAGGGAGGATGTGCTACATGTTAATAGAAAGATACACTTCACCATGTATTTCAGTGTCATTCTGAGGACCAGAACTTTAGACACATATGTGAGATTCATCCTTTACAAATAAAGAAATGTGTCTGAGTTGAGTCCTCAGGAAACAAATACTCTTTTATCCATTGATTTGAAAGGAATGAAAGGGGTAGAAGTTAGAAACCAGGAAGGTGGTCGATACATTTTGTCTGAGATACAAGAAGGAATTGATAGATATTGGAAGAAAAAAAAAAAAAAACAACTGAGGGAAAGAATGCTTTTTAAATGGAGAAACTAGAAGAATGAGCTAAGGCGAGACCACAAATAGTGATTACAGAGCCGTGGTTCGCAGTGCATGTGCTGGAATTCCCACTGGAAGAAGGTCCTACTAATTATTGATAATGACTCATCTTCTGCTTGTGAATCACCTCTCATGAATGTTATTTTCCCCATTTCTCTGAAGACACTTTTACCTGGAGAGTTTAATAACTTACGCAAGATAACACAGTTTCTGGTACAGCTAGGATAGTCTAATTCTAGTTAAATGTGATGCTGTGTTGCCAATCTCATATTTATGTATCGAGTCTTGTCTGAAATAGCAGACCAAGTCTTCACTTTGACTGAAAGTATTCATATTTCAGTTTGTCACCTTTTACGCAAATTCTTTTCCACTGATTTATTCTCTCTCTATTCAGCAAAAGGGGGAAAGGATATTTTCCAGGGTGTTGGTTGAGGATCAGCCACTTTGCATTTGTTTATTTTAAATTACTATGGTCTAGGGGTTAGCCTAATAACATAGCCAAATAAATGAATGTCACTTTTTAAAATTAGAAGGTGATTTCTGACACATTGTTTTTCCTGCTTATCAGTTGTGTAGGGACCCATAAATATTTGCTCCTTAAATTCCTAACTTAAGCAAATCCTGAGCGCTACTTCCCAGAGGGGACAGATTCTTATTCCATGGAAGAGTTGGCAGCTGTCTCACTTTTTACAAAATTCATGTACCTCTCCTCAGATGTCATCACCTCCTATTCCGTTTCCCTGCATGTTGTATGTTACGTGCTACGCCAGGCCCATTACTAGTTACCTGGAACAAAACATTCATAGATTTCACGGGGCATTGAGCTCAGCTGCTTTGCGAAGAGAACAGCACGGTAGTCTGTCCAGGAGACTAGACGATGTCCGTTTGGCACTGATCACAGAGCTCTTGCTTGACACTCCCCAGGGAGGGTGGGAGTTTGTCTGAGCTGCTGGGGATGCCTTCCCAGCCCAGCCCGCCCCCTCACACAGGCCCCGGGCCCAGCCCTGCTGGGTGCGTGTGGCAGTGATGGCCCCTGAACCCATCACTGGGCTCACATGTGCACGTGGTCCATGTTCGGGCTCCTGGGGAGAAACCCCAGTTCTGCCACTCGCCGCTGTGCAGTGGACTTGGCATGTGGTATTTAAGTATCCAGTGAGCATTAGCTGTTTTTTTAGTAATGGCTTTTACACACATACACACTCACAAACATATACACATATATGTACACATATACATACATATAATGGTGTACACATGCCTATAATATAATAATAATACCTATAATAAAATGTTATCTATTTTATGTGTGGGTATGCGTGTGCATTTGTACATATAATAGATGTACACACACACATACCCATGTGTACACATATTCATACATGTGATGTACACATGCCTATAATAATACATGCCTATAATACTATCTATTTTATGTGTATGTAATAGATATACACACACTCAACATATACACAATACATAAATGATAATGTACACATGTCTATAATATAATATGTATAATAAAATGTTATCTATTTTACGTGTGGGTACGTGTGTGCATTTGTACATATAATAGATGTACATACACATGTGTACACATATTCATACATATGTACACATGCCTAAAATACATGTCTATAATAACATCTATTTTGCGTGTATATGTATGTATACATATACACATGTATACACAATGCATAAATACGATAATGTACATGTGTCTGTAATATAATAGTACCTGTAATAGTATCTGTTTTTTGTGTGTATGCGTGCATACATATAGAAGTACACGCACATGCACGCACACCTTCACTCCCTGGCTCAAGTCGGAAGCCCTGTGCTCCCACAGCACATGGTCCACAGTTATATGAGTGCCTTCGTCGCATGACATCATCACCTACTGTGTACCATCTCTCATCACCTGGGGTTCCCACGGTTGAGGTGGCTGCTTCTCCGTCCTCTCATCCCAGAGCTTTGTGCTGCTGCCGAGAGTAACCCTGAGCTCACAACAGAGTTATGTTGTTGGAAAGGTGGATGCCAGATATTACTTCACGGTTAGATTGTCATTCCTTTAGCTTAACACTG